>NW_027507825.1:12750058-13067558 GCF_037356315.1 Lithobates pipiens
CTTTAGTAAATCAACCCCACTGTGCGGAAAAAATAAAGTCGTAAAAAAAAATAGAAAAAAACGTGTAATAAAAAAAGAAAAAAAAAATTTAAAATGATTTTAATTATTTATTTTTTTACATACTGTCTCTAGTCTTTGTCCCTGATCACCGGCACACCCGTTATATGACGGTGCTGTACTGCACTGGTAACAGTATGTTAAAAAAAAATAAAAATTGAAACATTTTAGTTTTTCATTTAATTTTTCAAAAAATTGTGACAAAGGTTACAATTTCAAAAAACTGGCTATGCCTCTTACTAAATACCTTGGACGGTCTACTTACCAAAAAAGGGGGTCATTTGGAGGTATTTGTACTGTCCTGGTGTTTTCAGACCTCAACAATATAGATAGGCCATTAGTACATCAGGATTGATTGATTTTCAGATATATCCCATAGTTTGTGGACTCTATAACTATGCTACAGACTAAATAATATACACTGCGTTGGGTTATTTTCCACAGCGAAATGTAGCATATGGGTACAGTGCTGCATGATCGCACAATTGTCATTCAAAGTGCGAAAGCGTTGAAAGGTGAAAATTGGCCTGGGCAGGAAGGGGGCAAAAGTGCCTGGTATTAAAATGGTTAAATATGCCGCCAAGCACCCCAGGGGTTACTCGTAGCAGTAACCACTGCTAAAAAGAAACAAAGGAGAGCACCAACGCCTAGTGCATTACCCTTCAACACCATTTTCATGTATTAAAAAGCCAAAAACACACTCACAAACTTGGAGGTTTAGCACTGCATGGATTCATTTGCAGCTTTTGCTTTCACTGAACATTCATGCTTGTGGATGCCTCTTATTGGAATCTACCACCGATGCAATCATGCACCTATCTCACTCAGGTATACTCATTGGTTTTCCTCAAGTGCTCACCTGTAGCTTGTCTTTGACCACTTTGACTTTCCCCCATATTTGCACTTCATTTCTTTTTCAATGCTTTTTGCTCACTTTCTTTACTTCCACTCATGCCATTCTCTGGTGTTTCTCCACCACATTTCCCTATAGTCCTTTGTCCATGTCATTCATGGCTCCAGTCTTCATATATTATATATAGAATTGTCCATCTTATTACTCTTATATTTTACCTACTACTTCAGATTATCTGATATACCCCTTTATGTTTACAGTCAATACTTACCATGGACATAGTGAGACCAATAGGGATACACATTTCCCATCCATGTGATGCTTTCCCTCCAATCTGCCCTGTGTGGGGTTTCTTCTGACTCTGCCTCCTCAGCTCCCTGGTGATACATTTGCTGCCACTGTCTGGAGGCTTCACATTTGTTGGCTCGGCTATGTGTAGTGGTGAGTATGGGGCCTCCATTTATTAGGCCTCTCTTACCCTCTGCCTTTAAAGTGGTTGTAAACCCTTACAAACCACTTTGACCTACAGGTAAGCCTAGATTAAGGCTTACCTGTAGGTCCAAGAAATATCTCCTAAACCTATACGGTTTAGGAGATATTTGCCCGAAAACGGGCACAACTGTCTACGGCGCATGCGCCGTAGACAGCGGCGCGCAGGCGCACTGAACGCGGAAGTTCCAAGAATGGAGCTGCCGCATTTGTCGACTCCCGTGCGCAAGCGCGGGAGTGACGTCATCGCGGCTTCGCAGAATGACAGCGGCGGAGCTGCGAGACGCCACAAGCAAGATGGATGCGGCGGACTACAGGGGACAGCGGCGACTTCGCTGGCTCCTGTGTCAGGTAAGTGACACATAATGGGCTACTATGCGATGCGATGCGATGCATAGTAGTCCATTATGCTTTACCTTTGCAGGGAAAAAAAGAGGAAGGGTTTACTTCCTCTTTAAAATACCAAGTATTTACCATATACCAAATTGTATCCTTTCCAGGGCCGCTGTTAGAAATCACGGGGCCCCATACAGCGTACCTGACAGGGCCCCTTGGCCCCGCCCACAACCCTACCCCTGGCTCTGCCCCTGACCCCATGCTGTCATGAAATCTGGGGGAAAGCTGGCAGGAGCTGAAACATGTAAGATGTTCCAAAAGGTGAACCTTTAAAGTGGTGTTACGCCCCCAAAAAAATAAACATTAAAAAGCCAGAAGCTACACATACTGCAGCTGCTGGCTTTTAATAAATGGACACTTACCTGTCCTGGAGTCCAACGATGTCGACACCCGCAGCGGTTGTTTCCATCAGCTGTTGGGTGCTCCACCACCATTGTGGGTAAGGGAACCCGGCAGTGTAGCCTTTCAGCTTCACGCCGGAAACCCTACTGCACATGCGCGAGGAAAGCATACAGTGAGCACAAGGTACACAGATGCACAGCAGAGATTGTATGCCTCCACCCGAAAATGGAGAAAAAGTCCCTCTTCTCTCACCTCCTGGGCCCCACTATTAACCTGATGGGGCCCAGGAAGGTACTATATACCTTGCCAATCAAGTAGGAGCAGGTTAATAAAGTTATTTAGCAAATTCATTTTTTTAGCTAGAAATCTGCTCGGGCCCCCCTTGCTGGCTGGGCCCGGTACAACAGGGCTGGTTGTACTGCCCTATCAGCGGCCCTGATCCTTTCACCTTAGGTACAATTCATACACATCTACCCCTGAAGAGCGAGCTGGGACTCGCAAAACATGTCGGGTACACCTGATGTTTGTATGTTATGTGACTGTTCATACACAATTGTACTACTACTACTACCAATTGTATTCAATCCAGTTTTATGTACCTTGTACTAAGTGGCTTTCTTTGACAATATGCTTGTAATATTTTTACTGAATAGAAAACATATACTGTATTTACTCTTGTTACTTTTATTGGCTTAGTGGTGCTCACCTCATCTAAAGTCCCAGGGTGAATTTTTCTTCTTTTTTTTTTGCATATTATAGGGATGGAGGTGTGTTACCGGAGACACCAGACCTTATCTTGTTTTCTACACTCACAAACATGAGAAGATCAAAAACACATCAAATCACAACTGTAGCATGTTGGATGTCAAAATCACTGTAGCTGGGAGCAAAGCCATTCAACATACATATTCAGCCACGAGGTGCGCTTCCTTGTAGGAATTGTCACATAAAATCATACACAGGTGGTACTTAACTCCGCACCGTATTGTTAAGTTCAGCCCCTCTGCGTCTCTGTTTTGCTGGAGGAGGTGCTCCCAAACAGGCAATTTAATCCATGTCCTGTGGGAATGTAACAAATTAGGTTTTGGACGGGGGTTTTTAGGATATTTCGTTAGGTAACCAGCATGACACTACCGCCATCCCCTTCTCTGGTGTTACTAAACGTAGGCATAGAAGAAATCCTACCACCGCTTAGACAATTCACTACTCATTTGTTTCTCGCAGCCAAATTAACAATTTTTAGAGTTTGGAAATCGCCCGATCCACCAGAGACACGTGCGGTTTTGCGAACCCTCTCTACCCACTATACATTTGAGCTCGCACTGGCATCCATTTCAGGGAAGAGGGCAGCCTTTCTGAATGACTGGCAACCTTGGTTAGATTGGTATAAAGCTTATAAACTATTATAAAGTACCATGGCAGCTTATGTACTTGTTCCCCAATAGGTCTCTCTTACATGACAGTCTCCTTCTCCCCCCCGAGCCTTCCCCTAGGCTCTAACCCCCCTTCCTTCCCTTCCCTTCCCTTCCCTCCTGTTATTTCAATTTGTTTATGGTTACCACCTTACCCACTGGCTTTCATTACCGGAGTTAGAGGTTAACTACGAAGAAGTCATTGTCTAATTGTGCAGTTTTACACTCGGAAGACTTCTAGTCCAATCTAGAGATCTAATTGTTAGACTGGGAGTAGTCGGTCTCACCCCTGGGGATGCAGTTAGTTCCCAGTTGGGGCGCCTGGGCTTGTATGACTTCATTATGAATATGTATATGAATCTATGGTGAACATTGTTTTCCTCTATCATCACTGTTAATTTATCGTTTGTATGGAATATATGAAAGTCAATTTGTAACCCTATGTTGTTATATTATAAAATTTTGAATAAAAAATATTGAAAAATCACTGTAGCTGAAGAGTTGACGCATTTCGTCTCCTTCCTCATAACTAAAGGGATCTTGTCTCCAGAAAAACGTCAACTTTGCAACTACAATGATTTGGACATCCAACATGCAGGAGTTGTGATTTGATGTGTTTTTGATCTTCTCATGTTTGTGAGTATGTTTTTTGGCTTTTTAATAAATTGAAAATGGTGTTGAAGGTAATGCACTAGGCATTTGGGCCCCTCCTTTGTTTCTTTTTAGTGCTTTGAAGTTTCCCCGCTCATAGAGAGCAGCATCGCTTTGAAAATTGCTATTGTACCATTGGATGTGAGGCGAAGAGAGCGCCGAGGCTTGATTGTGTTTAGGAACCACTGCTGTAGAGAGAGCATACAGTGCCTTGAAGAGATATTCATACCTCTTGAAATGTTCCACATTGTGTCATGTTACAACCAAAAACCTAAATGTATTTCATTGGAATTTTATGTGATAGACCAACACAAAGTGGAACATAATTGTGAAGTTTTGCTTTAAGGCCAAAAATTTCCATTTTGGTGTAATCTGACCAGAGCACCTTCTTCTACATGTTTGCTGTGTCCCCCACATGGCTTCTCACAAACTGCAAACTGGACTTCTTATTCTTTTAAAAATGTCTTTCTTCTTGTCTCTCTTCCATAAAGGGCAGATTTGTGGAGAGACGACTAATAGTTGTCCTGTGGACAGATTCTCCCCCCTGAGCTGTGGATCTCTGCAGCTCCTCCAGAGTTACCATGGACCTCTTGGCTGCTTCTCTGATGAATTCTCTCCCTGCCCGGCCCGGTCAGTTTAGGTGGACGGCCATGTCTTGGTAGGTTTGCAGTTCTGCCATGCTCCAAGAGATGTTCAAAGCTTTGGATATTTCTTTATAACCTAACCCTGCTTTAAACTTCTCCACAACTTTATCCCTGACCTGTCTGGTGTGTTCCTTGGCGTTCATGGTGCTGTTTGTTGATTAAGGTTCTCTAACAAATCTCTGAGGGCTTCACAGAACAGCTGTATTTATACTGAGATTAAATTACGCACGGGTGGACTCAATTTACTAATTAGGTGATTTCTGAAGGCAACTGGTTCCACTAGATTTTAGTTAGGGGCATCAGAGTAAAGGGGGCTGAATACAAATGTACCCCACACTTTTCACATATTTGTAAAAAATGTTGAAAACCATTTATCATTTTCCTTCCACTTCACAATTATGTGCCACTTTTTTGTTGGTCTAACACATAACATCCAAACAAAATACGTTTACGTTTTTGGTTGTAAAATGACAAAATGTGGAAAATGTCAAGGGGTATGAATACTTTTTTGCTGCACTGTAAACAGCAAGGATAAAGCAGTTCAGCTTTCAATGCTTGTCTGTGAAGCCCCTTTATAAATAAAGATTGCTGTTGTCACTGGATATCTACTCCTGGTATCCAGTAGGTAATGGCGGCACTTTGGCACGGTTTAATCGCAGCGTCTGAATCACGCATCTGTGCCGCACTACAGCCACGTATAGTAAAACACGAACACTCGGTGGAAGACGGTCTCTCGGCATCCTCTGGAAATACTAATTGAAGGTTTTATTGTGTCTTTTTGACAGGTGACCCAGTTTCAGATGGAAGAGCAAAAGCCGGAGTCCTGGGCCGGCTGCAAACCTCCAGCTATTTCTGTCTGGTAAATGCATTATGCCGGGAGAAAAAATATATGGGGAAACCTAGATTTGTCAGCCACAAATGAAACCTATTCCTGACCTAGTTATTTAATTCAGAAATTCCGTACAAAGCCGAGCGGGACGCCGTGTGGATATCAGCTCGCTCAGCTAGACAGCGACTGCAATGATGGCCCCAGATCTTCACACTCCGGGCCTATATGCTACAACTTCAGTTTGGTGAGAAAAAAACAAAATCTGAATTATTACATTTGGGGGATTGTAACCGTAAGGCCGCGTACACACGGGCGGATTGTCTGCCCAACTAAGTTCGTCAGACAATCCGACAGACAGTCCGTCCAACATTTGAATGAACGGACTTGACCACACACGATGAACAGACAGTCCGCTGAAAACTTGCGTGATGACGTGTACGGCACGTACGACGGAACTAGAAATACGACGTCCAATACACTGCAATGCAACCTTCCGCCGTGTAAATCCTTTCTGAGCATGCGCCATACTTAGTCCGTCCAACTTGCCTACACACAAGCGGATTGTCCGCTGAAACCAAGTTTGGACGGACAAAACCAAGTTTGGACGGACAAAATTACGGAAATTCCGAAAGACTTTGTTCGTCAGACAGTCCGCTGAAAAAGTCCGCTGAAGCCCACACACGAGCGGATTGTCCGCTGAAACACGGTTCAGCGGACTAAGTTGGGCAGACAATCCGCCCGTGTGTACGCGGCCTTACACTTACCCATAACCTCCCAACAGTTTGAGATGGGGATGAGGGACACCTACTAGAAAACGTATGTAGGCATAGAACACGCCCCCTGCCACGCCCCTTAAAAGAGACATAACCAAAAGAATAAAGGTTAAATCAATCCACGAGTGCTTTTCTTACCACTAATTTTCCTTTATATTGGCTTTTAAAATTGACAAATGCAGCAATTTAGAATTTGGATGAAAGGTTTAGCGCTGGGAAACACTTTTTGAAAGCTAAAAAAGTGCATTTTATATACAACTATAAGAATCAGACCAAAATGAGGGACGATGAGGAGGAATGAGGGACAGAGGGACATTGCTCCAAATCAGGGACAGTCCCTTCGAAATCAGGGACAGCTGTGCAGGTACTCCTCAATTTTGGGGTCACCCCTTGTCTCCGCCCCCTACCTACCACCGAGCACTGTCCCTTGATTCCCCCCACCGACCTCCCAGTACTGCCCATTTTAGAAAAAAAAGATCCAATTCAGCCAGCAACATTAGAACCCAGTAAAAATAGACCCCCTCCCCAGCAACAATAGATGCCCTGCAGCCAGCAACAATAAAGCCCTTAGCAAAATGAACCCCTCCCCATCAACAATAAACCCTGTGCAATCAGTGACAATAGATCCCCCCCCCTAGCAAAAATAGATCCATCCCCAGCAACAATAGACCCCCTGAAGCCAGCAACCATAGATGCTACAACAACAATAGTCCCCTCCCCAACAACAATAGACTACCTGCAGCCAGGAACAGTAGCCCCCCCCCCCCAGCAAAAATAGATCTCTCCCCAGCAACAACGGATCCTATGCAGCCAGCAACAATAGAACCCCCAGCATGAATAGACCCCTCCCCAACAATAGATCCCGTGCAGCCAGCAATGATAGATCCCCCAGCAAAAATAGATGGATCCTCAGCAACAATAGATCGCCCAGCAAAATAGACGCCCTCCCCAGCAACAATAGACCCCCTTTTTTGTCTCATCCCTATGTATCATATGTGATTTAAATGACATGAATTGTCCTAATTATCCTAATCCTAATAGTCCTTTTTCAAGAAAACAATCGAAGTCCCACAGGTGCAGTAGAGAAGAGAGGATACACCCTCCAATCATCAGGATTATGATATACGTACACCCTTGTGCCAATACCACCACCTTAGCAGATGCAGGCTTACCGAATATATCTGACCCAAAAGAACATATATTCCAAGGGTCAATTACGCTTTTGTTTGGGATGACTGTAGATCAATCCAACAAACGGGCACTGGAACTGGGCAACTCAGGCTGATCGGCACATAGACTAGTATTCTAATTATTAGGTATTAACAGGACAGAGTGGCAGATAAACCTAAAAATAAAATTTTAATTAGAAATATTATATTTCCATAATTCCATATATTCTGCATTCAATTAAACCAACACTTATGAGATAGATGACCTTATTCTGTTGGTATGTCTCAAAATTTGAAAATACATCCTCGAATGGTTTGTATCACGCTTTGACACGGGAAGTGGGGCAAAACCAACCATGGAGCAAAATCTATACAATGCTATCACAGGTAATATGAAAAATATAAAAAAGAATATGTAGTGAAATATGTATACAATCCAGCGAATCACATAGTCACAGGTCACATTAAAAAAAAAAAAAAATTAATCTGATTGTTTAATATATGAAAATATGAATTTACCCCTTATATTTTTAGGCCTCATTTATGAAATCATTAATGTCCCACTCCACTTTCAAACCGAACGGGGAGTGGGACTGAAGCTCATATATCCAATAAGTCTCTAAACGAGACACCCCTCTCGTCATAGCTCCCCCCTCCATGGGGGTACATATTTATCTATGGCAACAAACTGTGTTCCCTTCGGGTCACTATTATGGAATTCTTTATAATGTCTAGGGACAGTGTGTTTGGAATCTCTACTTTTGATTAGGACAATTTGTTCCCCTACTCTAACTAAAAATGTCCTTATGGTTTGTCCGACATATTGCTTAGCGCAAGGGCAAGTAATTAGATACACAACATATCGGGTGCTACACGTACAAAACGTTTTGATGTTATATTTCTTATTGGTAATCGATGATTTAAACTCGGTTGTTTTGTATTTCCCTAGTGTGTTGTGTTGACACACTACACACCTTTTACAGGGAAAAAAAAAAACCAATTACATTGTGAAAAAAGGAGGGACGAACAGGTGGATTTATAGTATTAGGTGCAATACAACTTTGTAAGGAAGGTGCCCCTTTGAAAAGGACTTTTGCTCTCTCTGGTAATTTGGGGCCCAAAATTGAATCATTCTTGAGAACCTCCCAATGTCTATTTACAATGGTTTTTATTTGTCTGTGTTGACTGATGGCAGAAGCCGATCTGCAGATGCTGGGCAATGGATAGCCACCGACACCCAGGGCTGGACTGGGACAAAAATTGGGCCCTGGACTTCATCCAGACCGGCCCACTTTAATTTCGCAAACATGCAAAAAACAGTATATAAACTGTACGCAATTGCGCAAAAAAGCCCCTAGAGAGCCCCCCTTACATCAGGGTCCCCAGAGAGCCCCTCCTTACATCTGGGTCCCCAGAGAGCCTCCCCTTACATCAGGGTCCTCAGAGAGCCTCCCCTTACATCAGGGTCCCCATATAGCCTTCCCCTTACATCAGGGTCCCCAGAGAGCCCCTCTTACATCAGAGTCCCCAGAGATCGTCCGCCTTACATCAGGGTCCCTAGAGAGCCAACCCCTTACATCCGGGTCCCCACAGAGCCCCCCCTTACATACGGGTCCACAGAGAGCCTCTCTCTTACATCAGGTTCCCCAGAGAGCCTCCGGCTTACATCAGGGTCCCCAGAGAGCCCCTCCTTACATCAGGGTCACCAGAAAGAGGGCAGGTAGTGGGCCGGGACCCTGTGGTTAGGGACTCCTGGACTGACTCTGGGCTATGGGCCCCAGATTCGGGGCTATAGCCCCAAAAGTCCCCCCCCAGCGATGCCACTGGCTGTCACTGAAACCGGCCCCTCTGAGCCATCGGCCCACCGGGAAACTCCTTATAGTCCCTATGGCCAGTACATGCCTGCCGACACCCACCAATTGTCAGGCAGAGACACAGGATGGAGCTCTACCTATTTAAACAAGGCAAATTGCTGTTCTGACAGGGGGAAGGGATGGAGTTTGTGTTCCTGCAAAGCAGGGAATAAAATCTCTTCCCCTAGTAAAAGCAGCACACATAGTACACACAAACACTGGCTAGGCACACTGTTAACCCTTTGATCATCTTAGACGTTTATCCCCTTCCCAGCCAGTGTCATTAGTGCAGTGACAGTGCATATTTTTTAGCACTGATTAGTGTATTACTGTCACTGGTTCCCATAAACCAGTGATGGCGAACCTTGGCACCCCAGATGTTTTGGAACTACATTTCCCATGATGCCCATGCACTCTTCAGTGTAGTGAAGCATCATGGGAAATGTAGTTCCAAAACATCTGGGGTGCCAAGGTTCGCCATCACTGCCATAAACTGTCAAAAGTGTCAGATTGGCTGCTGCAATATTGCAGTCCCACTATAAGTTGCTGATCACCGCCATTACTAGTATAAATAAATAAATAAAAACATCCCATAGTTTGTAGACACTATACATTTTGCACAAACCAATCAATATACACTTATTGTGATTTTTTATTTTTTTTTTACCAGAAATATGTAGCAGAATACATATTGTCCTGATTTTTTTTTTTATTGGATATGTTTTATAGCAGAAAATAAACAAAAGTTTTTTTTCAAAATGGTCACTCTTTTTTTTGGTTATAGCGCAAAAAATAAAAATAAAAAACCCCGCAGAGGTGATCAAATACCACCATAAGAAAGCTCTATTTGTGACAGGAAAAAAAAATTACAAATTTTATTTGGGTACAGCGAAGCATGACCGCGCAATTGTCAGTTAAATTGCCGTATCGCAAAAAAATGACCTGGTCATAAAGGGGGGGAGGGGGGTAAATTTTCCGGAGGGCAAGTGGTTAAAGGGAAATGATCACCTGTCACTATGAAAAATACAGTAAGGAAATGAAAATGTATTAACCTATCACTATGGGGAACTCAGAGAGTGAAAATAAAGGCTAATTGTTTGCTGTGAACAATGCAATAAGAAAATAATGACGGGTTTATATGGAGAACAGAGTCTTCTCATACACAAAGCTCAGTAGGAAGTCACACGTGTGATGTTTAAAAGAAACCTCCATGTATCTGCATGTATAGTGCAAATCTTTTATAACACAACAATATATCAGCTTCTGTGCAAATGAGATCTCCACCAGAAAAAATGTGAAAACAAAAAAAGATCACAGCACCAAAAACACCGAAAAAATTGTGCTAATCAATTACTGAGAAACAATCACTGTATCCGTTGTGTCACTGCAGTTGATTAGCACTATGTTAGTGTTGTGCTCATTTCTGTTTCACATTTCAACTTGGATCCTATTAGCACAGCAGTTGGAGATATATATTATATATATATATATATATATATATATATATATATATATATATATATATATATATATATATATATATATACAGTGGTGTGAAAAAGTGTTTGCCCCCTTCCTCATTTCCTGTTCCTTTGCATGTTTGTCACACTTAAGTGTTTTGGAACATCAAACCAATTTAAACAATAGTCAAGGACAACACAAGTAAACACAAAATGCAATTTGTAAATGAAGGTGTTTATTATTAAAGGTGAAAAAAAATCCAAACCATCATGGCCCTGTGTGAAAAAGTGATTGCCCCCCTTGTTAAAACATACTATAACTGTGGTTGTCCACACCTGAGTTCAATTTCTCTAGCCACACCCAGGCCTGATTATTGCCACACCTGTTCACAATCAAGGCATCACTTAAATAGGAGCTGCTTGACACAGTAAGGTCCACCAGAAGATCCTTAAAAGCTACACATCATGCCGAGACCCAAAGAAATTCAGGAACAATTGAGAAAGAAAGTAATTGAGATCTATCAGTCTGGAAAGGGTTATAAAGCCATTTCCAAAGCTTTGGGAATCCAGCGAACCACAGTGAGAGCCATTATCCACAAATGGCGAAGACATGGAACAGTGGTGAACCTTCCCAGGATTGGCCGGCAGCCCAAAATTACCCCAAGAGCGCAGCGACGACTCATCCAAGAGGTCACAAAAGACCCCACAACAACGTCCAAGGAACTGCAGGCCTCACTTGCCTCAGTTAAGGTCAGCGTTCATGCCTCCACCATCAGGAAAAGACTGGGCAAAAATGGCCTGCATGGCAGAGTTCCAAGGAGAAAACCACTGCTGAGCAAAAAGAACATCAAAGCTCGTCTCAATTTCTCCACAACACATCTTGATGATACCCAAGACTTTTGGGACAACATTCTGTGGACCGATGAGACAAAAGTGGAACTCTTTGGAAGGTGTGTGTCCAAGTATATCTGGCGTAGAAGGAACACTGCATTTCATAAAAAGAACATTATACCAACAGTAAAATATGGTGGTGGTAGTGTGATGGTCTGGGGCTGTTTTGCTGCTTCAGGACCTGGAAGACTTGCCGTGATAAAAGGAACTATGAATTCTGCTGTCTACCAAGAGATCCTGAAGGAGAATGTCCGACCATCTGTTCGTGTACTCAAGCTGAAACGAACTTGGGTTCTGCAGCAGGACAATGATCCTAAACACACCAGCAAGTCCACCACCGAATGGCTGAAGAAAAACAAAATGAAGACTTTGGAGTGGCCTAGCCAAAGTCCTGACCTGAATCCTATTGAGATGTTGTGGTATGACCTTAAAAAGGCCGTTCATGCTCGAAAACCCTCTAATGTAACTGAATTAGGACAATTCTGCAAAGATGAGTGGGCCAAAATTCCTCCAGGACGCTGTAAAAGCCTCATTGCACGTTATCGCAAACGCTTGGTTGCAGTTGTTGCTGCTAAGGGTGGCCCAACCAGTTATTAGGTTTAGGGGGCAATCACTTTTTCACACAGGGCCATGATGGTTTGGATTTTTTTTCACCTTTAATAATAAACACCTTCATTTACAAATTGCATTTTGTGTTTACTTGTGTTGTCCTTGACTATTGTTTAAATTGGTTTGATGTTCCGAAACACTTAAGTGTGACAAACATGCAAAGGAACAGGAAATGAGGAAGGGGGCAAACACTTTTTCACACCACTGTATATATATATATATATATATATATATATATATATACACATACAGTAGTATATACAGTATGGTACAATAATGAAGTACAAGAAAAACCACGGGGCTTTGAGTATAGCCTTGAGAAGACTTAAAAGGTAACTTCACATTTTGATGATAATAATTTTGATGGTTGGTTTATTTTAACAATGAGAAACAGAATAACAACAAAAATATCCAGAAAAACACATTTCAAAAAAAGTTATAAATTGATTTGCATTTTAATGAGTGAAATAAGTATTTGATCCCCCTATCAATCAGCAAGATTTCTGCCTCCCAGGTGTCTTCTATACAGATAACAAGCTTAGATTTGGAGCACTCTTTTAAAGGGAGTGCTTCTAATCAGGGGCGTAACTAGAAATCACAGGGCCCCATAGCAAAATGTTGCATGGGCTCCCCCCCCCCCCCCCACAAAAAAATAATTAACTAATGCCATTGAACAACAGACTACCACATCCATGTGGCACAGTACCCAGGCAACGGCTTATATTAATTTTAACAACAAAGTATGCAGTATACTGTATGCAGCCCCTGAAGGGAACACATTGCTGACCTCCTGGCCTTCTAACCAATTTCTGTTCTGTTATATAAAACAAAATAGTTCAACTCACCATAATGAAAAATCAGTGGGATCCCTGAGCGTGTCACTTGCCATCATCGCCTGCCACCAGATGCAGATTTTAACTTGTCACCCGTTGCAGAATGTCACTTGCCACATGTTGCGGATTGTCCTCTTACCAGGGCTGGTGCAAGGATTTTTGACACCCTAGGCGAAACCTCATTTTGCCGCCCCCCCCCTTGGCTCCACCCCTGACTCCACCCCCTTTGCCCTGCTCATGTAATCCCCACCTTTTTAATGGCCGCTACTATTTTGCATGCAACACTTTGCTAGACCAACTAAATTTTACAGTTTTGCCCCAAACCAGGTTTTGGATCAAATAATTCAAAACGAATTTTTGCGCCCATCAAATACAGACTCACCAGCACCCATCAATGCCACTTTACCAGCGTCCATCAAATACAGACTCACCAGCGCCCATCAATGCCACTTTACCAGTGTCCATCAAATACAGACTCACCAGCGCCCATCAATGCCACTTTACCAGTGTCCATCAAATACAGACTCACCAGCGCCCATCAATGCCACTTTACCAGCGTCCATCAAATACAGACTCACCAGTGCCCATCAATGCCACTTTACCAGCGTCCATCAAATACAGACTCACCAGCGCCCATCAATGCCACTTTACCAGCGTCCATCAAATACAGACTCACCAGCGCCCATCAATGCCACTTTACCAGCGTCCATCAAATACAGACTCACCAGCGCCCATCAATGCCACTTTACCAGCGTCCATCAAATACAGACTCACCAGCGCCCATCAATGCCACTTTACCAGCGTCCATCAAATACAGACTCACCAGCGCCCATCAATGCCACTTTACCAGCGTCCATCAAATACAGACTCACCAGCGCCCATCAATGCCACTTTACCAGCGTCCATCAAATACAGACTCACCAGCGCCCATCAATGCCACTTTACCAGCGTCCATCAAATACAGACTCACCAGTGCCCATCAATGCCACTTCACCAGCCCCCGTCAAATACCATGTCACCAGCGCCCATCAAATACAGACTCACCAGCGCCCACCAAATACAGACGGATCAGCGCCCATCAATGCCGCTTCACCAGCGCCCGTCAAATACCATGTCACCAGCGCCCATCAAATACAGACTCACCAGCGCCCACCAAATACAGACGGATCAGCGCCCATCAATGCCGCTTCACCAGCCCCCGTCAAATACCATGTCACCAGCGCCCATCAAATACAGACTCACCAGCGCCCACCAAATACAGACGGATCAGCGCCCATCAATGCCGCTTCACCAGCGCCCGTCAAATACCATGTCACCAGCGCCCATGATCCAATAGAGACTCAGCAATGCCCATAAAATACAGACTCGGGGGGGGGGGACATTTTAGCAGATCAGTCAATATATAATACATATACACTCATACACATTTTAAAATGACATTTCATATACAATCTCATTAAGAGAGAAAGCAACAGTTTTTACTTATTCCACCAGTGACACCTGTTTCTCACTGGCACTCACTCTGCTGTGTTGTCTGTGTACAGTGTACCTGCTGGTTCTGTTCTGTGTCCTGTGGTGCCTCTTCCTGTTACAGCCAGCCCAGGATGCACCTGTCCCAAAGCCCGGAGAGAGCTGCCGCCAGGCGCCACGCAGCCATGTATCCCACGATGCTTGCATCCTCCATCCATCCATGATACTTACTCCGTTCCAGGAGCGCGTGGGGGGGGCGGGGCCGGGGGAACTGTGTTGCTGGAGTCTGGAGAGTGGCTTCGGCGAGATGTGTCATGTGACAGACTGACAGACAGTCAGAGAGCGGAGAGAGGAGAGCGAGGGGGGGGTGGAGGGCGCTACTGCTGCCTGACACAGTGACACACACAGAGAGCGCCCAGAGGTTTACTGGCTGGCTCCCTGCAGTGTGTGTTTACATCAGCGGAACGGATGGGGGGCGGGGCGGGGGTTGGTGGCGGCGCTGCTTGACATGGCAGGATATTTACAAGGACAGTGCACTGTGCAGGAGAGGAGTACAATAACCAGCGGCTGGGCGCCCTAGGCGGCAGTGCGCCCTAGGCGGTTGCCTAGTCCGCCTAGTGGTAGCACCGGCCCTGCCTCTTACCACATCCCAGATTGTCACTTGCCACGCATTATGGATTGTCACTTGCCATGTCCTGGATTGTCACTTGCCACACATTAAGGATTGTCCCTTGATACATCACCTGCCACACGTTGCGGATTGTCCACTTGCCATGTCGCCTGCCACCAGGTGCAGATTGTCACTTGTCACACGTTGCAGAATGTCACCTGCCACATGTTGCGGATTATCCACTTGCCACGTCCCGGATTGTCACTCGCCACACATTACGGATTGTCCCTTGCCACGTCCTAGATTGCCACTTGCCACACATTACAGATTGTCACTTGCCACGTCCTAGATTGCCACTCGCCACACATTATGGATTGTCACTTGCCATGTCCTAGATTGTCACTTGCCACACATTATGGATTGTCACTTGCCACGTCCTAGATTGTCACTTGCCACACATTATGGATTGTCACTTGCCACATCCCGGGTTGTCACTTGCCACGTCACCTGCCACACATTACGGATTGTCACTTGCCACGTCACCTGCCACACATTACGGATTGTCACTTGCCACGTCACCTGCCACACATTACGGATTGTTACTTGCCATGTCACGGATTTTCACTTGCCACGTCACCTGCCGCATATTACGGATTGTCACTTGCCACATCCCGGGTTGTCACTTGCCACGTCACCTGCCACACATTACGGATTGTCACTTGCCACGTCACCTGCCACACATTACGGATTGTCACTTGCCACGTCACCTGCCACACATTACGGATTGTCACTTGCCATGTCTCAGGTTTTCACTAGCCACGTCACCTGCCACACATTACGGATTGTCACTTGCCACGTCACGGATTTTCACTTGCCACATCACCTGTCACACGTTACGGATTGTCACTTGCCATGTCATGGATTTTCACTTGCCACGTCACCTGCCACATATTACGGATTGTCACTTGCCACATCCAGGTTGTCACTTACCACATCACCTGCCACACATTATGGATTGTCACTTGCCATGTCCCAGGTTGTCACTTGCCACGTCACCTGCCACACATTATGGATTGTCACTTGCCACGTCACCTGCCACACATTACGGATTGTCACTTGAAACGTCACGGATTTTCACTTGCCACGTCACCTGCCACACGTTACGGATTGTCACTTGCCATGTCCCGGTTGTCACTTGCCACATCGCCTGCCACACATTATGGATTGTCACTTGCTCTGTCACTTTCCTGCTGTGTCACAGAGTCAGGCAGCAGATAGTCAGGCAGCAGAGAGATAATGTCATCTCTCTGCTTCCTGGCTGCCTGCACAGTGAGGGGGAAACTGCACTGCAGGGATGCAGGGCGGGCGCCGGGCAGTGAGAGATGATGTCATCTCTATGGTCCCCCACCCGTCAGCTCCCTGATTGGCCAGCCCGCTCACGCCCACTCTCTCACCCACGGAGCCGCCCGCGGACCACCCGCGGAGCCACGGACCACCCGCTCTCACCCGCGGAGCCGCCCGCTCTCGCCCGTGGACCACCCCCGGAGCCGCGGACCGCCCGCTATCACCCACGGAGCCGCGCCGCCTGTCCTCACCGGGCCCCACTTGACTGCGGGCCCCATAGCGCCCGCGTGTGTTGCTATGGCGGTAGTTCCGCCACTGCTTCTAATCTCAGCTTATTACTTGTATAAAAGACACCTGTCCACAGAAGCAATCAGTCAGATTCCAATCTCTCCACCATGGCCAAGACCAAAGAGCTGTCCAAGGATGTCAGGGACAAGATTGTAGACGTACACAAGGCTGGAATGGTCTACAAGACCATCGGCAAGCAGCTTGGTGAGAGGGTGACAACAGTTGGTGCGGCTATTCACAAATGGAAGCAACACAAAATAACTGACAATCTACCTCTGTCTGGGGCTCCATGCGAGATCTCACCTTTTGGAGTTTCAGTGTTCATGAGAACGGTGAGGAGTCAGCCCAGAGCTACACAGGAGAATCTTGTCAATGATCTCAGCTGGGGCCATAGTCACCAAGAAAACAAAATGGTGACACACTATGCCGTGAAGGACTGAAATCCTGCAGTGTCTGCAAGATCCCCTTGCTCAAGGAAGCACATGTACAGGTCAATCTGAAGTTTTCTGATAACCATCTGAATTATTCAGAGGAGAACTGGGTGAAATTGTTGTGATCAGATGAGACCAAAATCAAACTCTTTGGCATCAACTCAACTCGCTGTGTTTGGAGGAGGAGGAGGAATGCTGCCTATGACCCCAAGAACACCATCCCCACCATCAAACATGGAGGTGGAAACATTATGCTTTGGGTTTTTTCTCTGCTAAGGGGACATGACAACTTCACCACACCAAAGGGACGATGGACAGGGCCATGTACCAACAAATCTTGGGTCCCTCAGCCAGGGCATTGAAAATGGTTAGTGGATGGGTATTCCAGCATGACAATGACCCAAAACACACAGCCAAGACAACAAAGGAGTGGCTCAAGAAGAAGCACATTAAGGTCCTGGAGTGGCCTAGCCAGTCTCCAGACCTTAATCCCATAGAAAATATGTGGAGGGAGCTGAATTTTCCAGTTACCAAACGTCAGCCTCAAAACCTCAATGACTTGGAGAGGATCTGCAAAGAGGAGTGGGACAAAATCCCTCCAGAGATGAGTGAGAACCTGGTGGCCAACTGCAAGAAACGTCTGACCTCTGTGATTGCCAGCAAGGGTTTTGCCACCAAGTATTAAGTCATGTTTTGCGAAGGGATCAAATAATCATTTCACTCATTAAAATGCAAATCCATTTGTAACTTTTTTGAAATGCATATTTCTGGATATTTTTGTTGTTATTCTGTCTCTCACTGTTAAAATAAACCTTCCATTAAAATTATAGACTGATCATTTCTTTGCCAGTGGGAAAACATACAAAATCAGCAGGGGGATCAAATAATTTTTTCCCTCATTGTAACATATACAAATACCACACAAGTCATATTGGGCTCCAGGGGTTTTCCCAAAATACTGCATGCGATCCTGAAAATGTCAATTCACTACTGCTTAAAGAGGAAGTAAACCCTGATGGGTTTACTTCCTCTTTCATTCCCTGCAAAGGCAAAGCATAATGGACTACTATGCATCGCATCGCATCACATCGCATAGTAGCCCATTATGTGTCACTTACCTGACACAGGAGCCAGCAAAGTCACCGCTGTCCCCTGTAGTCCGCCGCATCCATCTTGCTGGTGGCGTCTCGCAGCTCCGCCGCTGTCATGATGTCTCTCCCGCGCATGCGCACGGGAGTCGACACGCGCGGCAGCTCCATTCTTGGAAATGCCGCGCTCAGTGCGCCTGCGCGCCGCTGTCTACGGCGCATGCACCGTAGACAGCGGTGCCCGTTTTCGGGCAAATATCTCCTAAACCATATAGGTTTAGGAGATATTGCTTGGACCTACAGGTAAGCCTTAATCTAGGCTTACCTGTAGGTCAAAGTGGTTTGTAAGGGTTTACAACCACTTTAATGCTGTATTTAAGGCATAAACGCTTGGTAAATTCCATATAAAACAGGCGTGAATGTCAATTCACAAAAAAAAAAAAAAAAAAATGCTTGCAGTAAATAAGTAGTGGTCCTTGGATGCAATATTTAAGTAACCGGCAGCTGCCGGCATCCTTAACAACCAGTAACCAGCCTGGTTGTTAAGGATCGAGCGGCTGTCGAGTCCTATAAGTTATTGTAAAGGCAGTGTTTTTTTTTTTTATCTTAATGCATTCCAGCAGCCTCCCTCCGCCCCTCTTATACTTACCTGAGCCCATCTAGATCCAGCATTGTTGCAGGAGTATCCCGGCTGCCCGGGACTGCCCTCCTCATTGGCTGAGAGAGCAGCATAGGGCCATTGGAGAGAGCAGCATAGGGCCATTGGAGAGAGCAGCATAGGGCCATAACTAAGGGGAACCCCCATACCAAAATTTTAAAAAAGTGCCCCCCCCCCCCCAAATCAATACCAGACCCTTACTGGCTTCCACTGTCTGCCAGCTCTGCCTTCTTACAGTTCTTAAATAACTAAGGGGCGGGCCACCCGGTGACATCACTGGCTGACCCCCACCCCCTTGTGATATCTTCGACCACGGTGGGGCCCGCTATGTTTTTCTTTTTTTTGCATGCTTTTTTTTTCTTCTTTTTTTACATTCAGCTGTCAGCAACGGACCTGGCTGTAAGGCTGATGACTCATCGGTTGCTAAGGACGCTGGCGGCTGCCCGCTCCTTAACAACCAGCTAGTGACAGCCCGTGTTAAATTACCATGGGCTTTCACTACTAAAACACCACATGACTTCATAAAATAACTCTACTGTATTTTAGTCATCTTTTTTAGTGAATGCCAAAAAAAAAGATACCACTTTGTGATTGGAGCCCATTGTAATTGTGGTACAATATTTTTTATTGAACAGAATAGAATAGGATACACATAGGTTGTGATGGGATCATTCATTACTATTTCATTCGGAGATTCGGACACATCCCAATCTCCGAATAACCCAAATTTTGTCCGAATTTGTATTCAGACTAAAACGAATTGCACGTCTATGTAATATTTCACAATCTCTGAACTCCGGTAAAGTTTCCCTTTAAGTAAAGATAACGTCCAAACAAGCAACAAATAATCACTTCAATGATTGCTAAGCGAGGCTGTGAGTTATTGATTATCCATTCCTCATCTAACAAACCTAATAAATGTCGCAGATCGCACTCTCTTAGTCCTTTTATTACAACAAAAACTGTCCTCCAAGCTGAACATTGATTTCTCTCACCATTTCAACAAATCCATTGTAAATTACATTTTTCTCTCTAATACAAAAGTTTCTTAATATCAGCGACACAAAACAAAAATGGAAAAGTACTGGAGGGGAATAAAATGGATTCACAGAAACAATTGTTCCTGGTTCATGCCTTGGCCTTTTCCTGTTCCCCACGGCTGGCGGCGGTGGCCTGTTTTTGTGGGGAGCTGCGATGTGCACCAATGGAGGTTATTTATGCCTCCTGCTGTCCCCCCCCCCCACCCCTTGGGACGGGCGGGGGGCCACCGGCACATCGGCGCCATGTTTCCTGTCATCTAGGACAGCTGGGGGTAGTCCAGGCATGCATACCCCCATTTGGCGGTTGGCGTTCCAGGGCTAGCATGTCCTGCCACCTCATACATGGCATTGGCGGCGAAGCCTGCTGGAGCCCCTGCAGGGATATCAATTAAAGAGTACACATGGCTGGCATTTTTTATCTTTTTATTTGTATTATTTTTTTATTTCACTGTTTTATTTCACATGGGACGGCTCATTTTGCTGCTGCAAGCTACTGATCCTACACAGGTACGTTTCACCCCAAGCACTCCGATGTGCCTGGTCATGTTTCTAATATTCACACTTTTGCACATTTTCACTTTTCTTCTAGGGATTGCTTTTTTTGACATCCCCTTTCATCTACCGTATATACTCGAGTATAGGTCGACTCGAATATAAGCCGAGGCCCCTAATTTACCACAAAAAAACTGGGAAAACGTATTGACTCGTGTATAAGCCGAGGGTGAGACATGCAGCAGCTACTGTTACAGCTTAAAAGAGTGGAAAAGAGGGTCAACAATGCCCATCTGCAGCTGTATACCTCCCTGTGTCCCTCCCTGTGTCCATCCCTGTGTCCATCACTGTGTCCATCCCTGTGTCCATCCCTGTGTGCATCCCTGTGTCTATCCATGTGTCCATCCCTGTGACCATCCCTGTGACCATTGCAGCCTACCTGTGTCCTGTGCATGCCTCCGTGTGCCAATCTGCAGCCTCTGTGTCCTTCTGCAGCCTCTGTGTGCCATTTTGCACCGATCTGCATGAATAAAAAACATACGGCGGCCATGTCATTCAAAAGCCGCACCTCTCCTCCTCGTCTGTGACAGACGGCGGCCATTCCACTGTTCAAAAGCCGCGCCTCCGTCTGTGATAGGCGGAACACTCAATTTCCCAGCAGTCAGTGGTCCGCCTATCACGGACATCCTCTCATCCTCGTCCGTAGTATGAGGATGAGCGGATGTCCGTGATAGGCGGACCACTGACTGCTGGGAAATTGAGTGTTCCTCCTATCACAGACAGGGAGGCGCGGCTTTTGAATAGTGGAATGGCCGCCGTCTGCCTGCACGACACGCTGATCGGGTAGGTAGACGGCGGTGACTCGAGTATAAGCCGAGGGGGGCACTTTCAGCCTAAAAAAAGGGGCTGAAAATCTCGGCTTATACTCGAGTATATACGGTATCTGCAGTCTTGTACATACTCTTTCCCTGGCCTCATCGCCACAGGTTGGTTTATACATGCATTCCATTATATACGCCATGATCATTTTGCTAATTTAGCAATGTTTGTTCATACACCTATTATACTATAGTTGACACCTGAACGGATTACCGTATATACTCGAGTATAAGCAGACTTTTTCAGCACATTTTTTTATGCTGAAAAGGCCCCCCTTGGCTTATACTCAAGTGAGGGTCTCGAGAGATTGTCTGGAGAGAGGGTCTTGAGTGAGGGTGCAGCCTCACTGTGCCCATCTGCAGCCTCATTATGCCTAACTGCAGCCTTACTGTGCCCACCTGTATCATCAGTGCCCATCTGCAGCCTCACTGTGCCCATCTGCACCTGTACCTTTGCTAAGCAAAACAGTGGTCGTCTCCCGCTGTGTCATGCAGTCTTGACAGTTCGGCGGCTGTCCACTGTAACAAAGCCCCTCCTCCTCCTCGCCTGTGATAGACGGAATACTGAACACTAATACAATGCTGGGAAACTGAATCAGTGTTCCGTCTGTCATGGACGAGGAGGAGGCGGGGCTTTGTTACAGTGGACAGCCGCCGAACAGTTAAGAATGCATGACACAGCAGGAGACACTCGCTGTTTTGGTTATCAAAGGTACAGCTGCAAATGGGCACAATGAGGCTGCAAATGGGCACAGTGAGGCTGAAAATGGGCACAGTAAGGCTGCAGATGGGCACTGATGATACAGGTGGGCAAAGTGAGGCTGCAGATGGGCACAGTGAGGCTGAAAATGGGCACAGTGAGGCGGCAGATGGGTACAATGAGGCTGCATATGGGCACTGATGAGACAGGTGGGCACAGTGAGGCTGCAGATGGGCACAGTGAGGCTGAATATGGGCAAAGTGAGGCTGCAGATGGGCACAGTGAGGCTGCAGATAAGCACAATGAGGCTGAATATGGGCACAGTGAGGCTGCAGATGAGCACAATGAGGCTGCAGATGGGCACAATGAGTCTGCATATGGGCACTGATGATACAGGTGGGCACAGTGAGGCTGCAGATGGGTACAATGAGGCTGCATATGGGCACTGATGATACAGGTGGGCACAGTGAGGCTGCAGATGGGTACAGTGAGGCTGAATATGGGCACAGTGAGGCTGCAAATGGGCACAGTGAGGCTGCAGGTGAGCACAATGAGGCTGAATATGGGCACAGTGAGGCTGCAGATGGGCACAGTGAGGCTGCAGATGAGCACAATGAGTCTGCAGATGGGCACAGTGAGGCTGAAGATGGGCACAGTGAGGCTGCAAATGGGCACAGTGAGACTGCAGATGAGCACAATGAGGCTGCAGATGGGCACAGTGAGGCTGCAGATGGGTATTGTTTACCCAGTAGCTGCTGCATTTCCCACCCTAGGCTTATACTCGAGTCAATACATTTTTCCAGGTTTTTTTTTGGTAAAATTAGGTGCCTTCCCAAGCATATATTGTTGCCTCCTCAGTGAACGTAGCCACAGGCACCTAGGCTTTGCCAATTGTAAAGTATGGGGTCTTTCTTTTTTCTGTGAAGCCCCTCTTACCATTTGTCCATCATTTATTCATGTGTTACATTACTTTTTAATTATTCATTTCCAGATATATCCCACGTGCATCCATCCCTGAAGAGCGAGCCACATCTTGCGAAAGGCGTTGAGTGTTATAGATGTCATGCATGCGCATATACTTTAAATGCAATGCCATCTTTAACTATGTGCAATATTGTATTAGCTTTGCCTTTGCATGTTACTTTTTCATGTGTGACTTGTTCTGTAATAAATACTTTACTGTATTTATATTTGTCAATTTTATCAGCCAATTGTGCACAACTCATTCAAAGTCCCAAGGGGGACATCCATGTTTCTACAGAAACAATTCTCCCTTACCTGGAACCGAGGAACACGAAAACTTGCAAATTCCACAAAGAGAAAGATGAAGGTCCTGCTTGTGTGAAGCACATGGGTAATTTTTGGAAATATGCGCAGTATGAGTACCTGAAGGTGACGTGTTAATGGGCTCTTGCAGTCTCTCTACAGCAAAGCTCAGATTGGCAGGGAGAGGAGCAGCACAAGAAGCCAATCTGGTGTGCTACAGTGCAAGGGACATGATAGGAGGAAAGAGCAGTGAGATGAGCTCATCAGTCTTCTGCTTATCCAGGGTGGCAGAAAAAAAAAAAACATGCATCAATGGAAGGAGCACCAGAGCACATGATAAAGAAATCCAAATAGATTTTATGGTTTACACCAGTGGTCTCCAAACTGTAGCCCGGGGGTGGCAGATGTGGCCCTTTGCTTGCTTTTGTCAGGCCCTTGGGGCACTATTTCATCCACTGATACCAACAACAATAGGGAATAATTGCCCCCACTGAGACCAGTGAAGTCAATTCCTTCCAAATACACCAACAATGGGGCACAGTTGACACCAACAATTGGGTCAAATGACACCAACAACGAGGCACAACTCCTCCCACTGACACCAATGAATGAGCACAATTTCTCCCAATGACACCAACAATTGGGCCCAATGACACCAACAATAGGGCACAATTCCTCCCAATGACACCAACAATTGTGCAAAATAACACAAATGATGGGGTACAACTCCTCTCACCGACACCAATGAAGGAGCATAATTCCTCCCAATGCCACCAACAATTGTGCTCAATGGCAGAGAAGATGGGGCACGATTCCTCCCAATACCACCAATGATAGGGCATAGTCCTCCCAATGACACCAACAATGGGGCACAATTCTTCCCACTGCTACCAAAGTCGGGGTATTGTTTATTCCCACTGACTTATAGGCTTACCTGTAGGTTAAAGTGGTAGTACAGGGTTTACAACCACTTTAACTGCTTGCCGACCAGTCGCCGCAGTCATACTGCAGCAGGTTGGCTCGGCTGCGTGAATTGCCGTAAAGGGTATAGCAGGCGCGCGCTCACTGCTGGCGCATAACCGGAGCCTATGGGCTTGGCCAGTGACCACGATGTCCACCGGCCACCCATGATCCCTCCACAGAGAGCAAAAAGCTGGGATCTACCAATGTAATTTATACAGTGATCAGTGGCTATTTTTAGCTCTAATCACTGTAATAATATCACTGGTCCCAAAAAAAGTGTCAAAAGTGTCTAACCTGTCCAATGTCGTAGTCCTGTTAAAAATCACTGATCACCGCCATTACTAGTAAAAAAAAAATGATAAAAATGCCATAAATATATCCCCTATTTTTTAGACGCTGTAACTTTTGCGCAAACCAATCAATATATACGCTTATTGCTATTTTTTTACCAAAAATATATAGAAGAATACATATCGGCCTAAACTGATGAAGAAATTTGTTTTTTTTTTTGGGGGGGGGGGGATATTTATTATAGCAAAAAGTAAAAAAATATAGTTTTTTTTTCTAAATTGTCTGACTTTTTTGTTTATAGCACAAAAAATAAAAACTGCAGAGCTGATAAAATACCACCAAAAGAAATCTCTATTTGTGGGGGGAAAAAAAGACGTCAATTTTGTTTGGGTACAGAGTCGCACAACTGTGCAATTTTCAGTTAAAGCGACGCAGTGTCGAATCGCTAAAAATGGCCTGGTCATTAAGGGGGTAAGTTCTTCCAGGGTTGAAGTGGTTAAAGGACAGAGGAGACAATAAAGAGAAACTATTAGGGAGGGATTAAGATGCAGGGTAGATAGGCTGACTGAGTTCCAGTGCTGCACCACAGTTCCTGCCAGTGAAAAGTCCCATTCCAGGCTGGTCGGATAACAGTTGAAGGTTACCCCCTTGACTGATGATCTTGTCTTCAGGTCACCAACACAAAAAAAGAGGCTGCTTCATCCTCAGGGCCCCCCGCAATGCAACTGCTGCAACATCTATCTGGACCTTTCTGCCTCTAGGAACCATTCCCTTCCATAAGCATGCACCAACAGCCCTGAAGAAGGGAGAGAGGGGGCAATTCTCCTGAAACATGTTAACATGTTGGATCAATTTTAATGTTTAATATTTACATGAAAATTAATTTTGCATCAAGAGGTGCATTATTCTAGCCACCAGGTGCTCCTCCCTTCTCCCCCAAGTAATTATTGCTGAAATTACTTTGTTGTATCATACATGTAGCAGCCTAAGGCCGCGTACACACGGGCGGATTGTCTGCCCAACTAAGTTCGTCAGACAATCCGACAGACAGTCCGTCCAACTTTTGAATGAACGGACTTGACCACACACGATGAACAGACAGTCCGCTGAAAGCTTGCGCGATGACGTGTACGGCACGTACGACGGGACTAGAAAAACGACGTCCTATACACTGCAATGCAACCTTCGGCCATGTAAATCCTTTCTGAGCATGCGCCATACTTAGTCCGTCCAACTTGCCTACTCACGAGCGGATTGTCCGCTGAAACCAAGTTTGGACGGACAAAACCAAGTTTGGACGGACAAAATTACGGAAATTTCCGAAAGACTTAGTCCGCCAGACTGTCCACTGAAAAAGTCCGCTGAAGCCCACACACGAGCGGATTGTCCGCTGAAACACGGTTCAGCGGACTAAGTTGGGCAGACAGTCCGCCCGTGTGTACGCGGCCTAAGCCTCCAAGGGGTTCATCATCACCACCCAAGTAGGGTTCAACCCACTGGAAGTGATCCCTTCCTCTCTCCCAACTGAGCCACCTACCAACCACTATTGCCAGATCAAATCAGTGCAAAATCCAGGCAGGTACCTTTGTGGTTGGGAACCAATGACCTTGGTACTGCCAGGTGGAAGTGCTAACAACTTCGTCACTGTAAAAATATCTCTCCTTTACTGGCCTGAGTAGGCACGAAGGTAAGACTACTGTGTGATGGAGCTCTAGGGACCACACAACAAGTGCCAAATGCCTAGCGCCCAGGCCAAAGATGCCAAACTGCCCCCCCAAGATGTATGAGGAATATGCGTCAGAAAAATTCCCCCCCCCCCAAAATATCAAGCACTAATCTGCAAGTTTACCCCCTAAGCATACATTACCTTTGCAAGGCATAATTCTCACCAAACAAAAGTCCACCTCCTCCCAGTGCAAATCCCCCCCCCCCCTGCTGAAATTCCTAATCCCAGCATAAATCTTTGGCCCCCATCCCCCCTCTCAGCTCATATCGTCTTTCTCTCTCCAAATCTAACAAAAAATTCCCCCCCACCCAAATCACCTAAAATCCTCTATCCCTCAACCCACCCCCCCCCCCCTCAAATATTCTTATGATCAAAAATGCCCCCCCCCCCGCCCCAAACCCCCAACACAAATCCTCTCCTTCAGCACAAATTCCTCCATCCCCAAAATGTTCCTTCTGAGCATAACCCCCCCCCCCTACATACCCCTTCCTAGCACAACCCCCCCCCCCCCCCAATTTTCCTACGATCAATCATGGTCGGAGTAGGAGGGGGGAGAGCGAGCACAGCTTGCACCTCATCCCAGGTCTTCTGCTCTCCAGAAGATTCAGCCGGTCACTTCCTGGGCTAAGCTGACAGGATTAGTGATGCTGCTGTCACTTCTGTCATTTTGTAGCAGCCGGAAATCTCCATGAAGCACCTACCCACCTCACATGATACCACAGCGCCCAGGGCAGCCTTCCCTTCTGCCCACCCCCTTCTGCCTCCCCACTTCACATGGTACCACAGCATCCAGGGCAGCCGTCCCTTCTGTCCCCCCCCCCTTCTGCCTCCCCACTTCACATGGTACCACAGCATCCAGGGCAGCCGTCCCTTCTGTCCGCCCCCCACCCTTTTGCCTCCCCACCTCACATGATACCACAGCACCCAGGGCAGCAATTCCTTCTGCCCACCCCTTGTCCTAGCCCTGGTCCCAAAGGGTGCAGCTTTGGGCACCAGGGCTATAATATATACGAGTTCTTTTACAGCTCAGACAACAAATGTTACAATCTCCATGCTGATGCAAACAAAAAAATTGTATTTTCTGCCGTGATCCAACAAGACATGTTAAATTCAAGTCATTAGCTAAACACAGCCTGCGTTACTTTGTCCTGCAGACCTTTGGCGCAGCACTAATTGATACTTCACAAGTTCCACGTCGCATCGACATTTCAAAAAACGAAAAGTCTAAAAAAAAAAAAAAAAAAAAAAAAAGCACTTTGGAAAGGAATCAACGCAAGCATATAATTAAGGAGTGGAGAGGGAAAAGAAAGCTCTCATAAGACTTACGCCATGAGGGCTAAATTGTAGTGGGGATTCAGTGTGGCAGCAGGGAATACGCCACAGCCAAGGTAAGAATCAATCAACTGATTATAAATGCAGGCGTTAACCGCGGCCGCCGCAACCTTTCTTACTTTGTCGAGTTTGGAATGGCACGGTCAGCTTATCACCTTCTTTTTTTTTTTTTTTTTTATTCTTTTAATCTTGCAGATGCAAAATCGAATCTTTGATCAAACTGGTCGCGATCACACAGATAATACTTTTAATTTTCCTGCTGCAGAACAGGACTTGACCTGCCTACGGAAATTAAAGCCCACAGAGCTTTCGTCATTAAAATCATCTTGCCAGAAAGAGCTCACCTGTTCATAATTTGTGATTTTTAATTACTTGAGTTTTCAATCTGTCAACAACAAAGAAAAAAGAAAAAAAAAAAAAGACTGGATTGTTTGGCTTCCCGGTAAGTATATTTATTATGTTTCACAGAATGGAGGACTACCTGCAGTCATCTAAGTTTGGCAAGGGAAGTTGACCTCTAGGGATGAGCTAAGGTTTAGGCTCAACTCAGACCAGACCTGAGTTGCGCACTGACACCTTTGCAGCCATTGTGCGATTTGCTGGGTGTTCAGTGTGCTCCTGCACCTTTAAGAAGGGGCGGCTCCCTTCAGTCCACCTGACCTCCACCCATCCATCAGAATGCATGTGCTCCCACTGTGGAGTCTATCATAAGTTAGAGATAGGACCACAGATATCAGGGTGTCCTGACGGGGCTCTGTGGCTTACGCATGTATTTGCAAATGTGTGCAGACTAAACCCCTGTTTTAACGCATACTGTTAGATAAGTTGATTCAGTTGTCAGCGGGCTGGTCGGTGAGTAAAGCTTGGTTTTTTACATGGATCTATCTTTGGGTTTGTTTATATCATATGTAGCCTTCCTATGCTACTCACTGCAAAAGGCAGTTATAGGTGAGGGTGGTGGAAACCTTTTTTGTTGTGGAATTACTGTTATACTGGTCAGGCAGGGCACTGACACCTTTGCATCCATTGTGCGATTTGCTGGGTGTTCAGTGTGCTCCCGCACCTTTAAGAGGGGGTGGCTCCCTTCAGTCCACCTGACCTCCACCCATCCATCAGAATGCATGTGCTCCCACTGTGGAGTCTCTCATAAGTTAGAGATAGGACCACAGATATCAGGGTGTCCTGACGAGGCTCTGTGGCTTACGCATGTATTTGCAAATGTGTGCAGACTAAACCCCTGTTTTAACGCATACTGTTAGATAAGTTGATTCAGTTGTCAGCAGGCTGGTCGGTGAGTAAAGCTTGGTTTTTTACATGGATCTATCTTTGGGTTTGTTTATATCATATGCAGCCTTCCTATGCTACTCACTGCAAAAGGCAGTTATAGGTGGGGGTGGTGGAAACCTTTTTTGTTGTGGAATTACTGTTATACTGGTCAGGCAGGGCACTGACACCTTTGCATCCATTGTGCGATTTGCTGGGTGTTCAGTGTGCTCCCGCACCTTTAAGAAGAGGCGGCTCCCTTCAGTCCACCTCACCTCCACCCATCCATCAGAATGCATGTGCTTTCACTGTCTCTCCTTGGATCTATCCTTGGGTTTGTTTATATATCTCAGTTTGGCCCATACCTGTCACATGATAACAAAAGGGGTGGGGATGCTAGCGATTGGATATAGTCCAATAAAAACAACTCTGGCACAATCAAAAATACAACTTCCATCAGTGTCACTATTATTTTGTGTTACAGACACTAAGAACCCTCTGATGAAGTCCTGTAATGGTGGTGCAACGCGTAGGGGTGTGGAGCTGGTGAAACAAGCATTTAGTTACTGGAAGTCTGGGTGAAAGGAAGTTTGATCAGTGTATACAGTGAGTGGAGCCTATTCACACCTTATGACAGTGGTCTTTAAACTTTGGCCCGAGGGCCGGATGAGGCCCTTTGCTTACCTTTATCTGTCCATCGGGGCAGTGTTCCTCTCACTGATACAAGACACTATATCTCCCATTGACACCAACAATAGAGCACTACTCCTCCCACTGACACCAATGATGGGGTACTAGTACTCCCACTTACACCAACAATGGGATACTATTCCACCCATTGACACCAACAATGGGGCAGTATTCCTATTACTACCAATAATGAGGCACTATTATTCCTACTGACACCAATGATGGTGCAGTATTCTCCCCACTGACACCAACAATAGGGCACTATTCCCCACAGTTACATCAGTGATGGGGTGCGATTCCTCCCACTACCATTAATGGGGCACTATTCCCCTCACTTACATCAATGATGGGGTGCGATTTCTCCCACTACCATTGATGAGGTACTATTTCCCCCCACTTAGGGGTGTACTCACTTTTGTTGCCCGCAGTTTAGAAATTGAGCGTGTTGAGTTATTTTTGAGGGGAAGGCAAATTTACACTGTTATACAAGCTGTACACTCACTACTTTTCATTGTAGCAAAGTGTCATTTGTTCAGTGTTGTCACATGAAAAGATAATACAAGAAGAAAATATTTACAAAAGTGTGAGGGGTTTACTCACTTTTTTAAGATACTGTAAGGGCCGGTTCACACAGGGGGCGATGCAAGGCGACACCGACTTGCCTCGCCGCGACCTGCCGCGACCTCAGCGGCGACTTGCAAATGACTTCTGTATAGAAGTCAATGCAAGTCGCCCCGAGGTCGCCCAAAAGTAGTACAGGAACCTTTTTTCTGAGTCGGAGCGACTTGAGTCGCTCCTCTCAGAACGGTTCCATTGTACAGAATGGGGGCGACTTGTCAGGTCGCGGCGAGGCAAGTCGTGTCGCCTCGCATCGCCCCCAGTGTGAACCGGCCCTAATTGTACATGTCTAATAAACTTTACATCAATGACATTGTCCAAGTATAGCCATGTGGCCATATTAGATCAATAATGTCCCCAGCATCCTCGTCCCTTTGTTACCATGTTTCCAATGGTTTTCACATCCTTCCAAACAAAGCAGGCAGGACATGGGGATTGCTAATTGGGAGTTTTTGAGCCAGACAATCCAAGGGGGCCCCGAATGTCCTTCAGGTAAAGCCGCATACACACGGGTGGACTGTATGGCCTACTTAGTCCGTCATACAATCCGACGGACAGTCCGTCATACTTTCGAATGAACGGACTTGACCACACACGGATGCACAAACAGTCCGTCGAAAGCTTGCACGATGACGTGTACAGCACGTACGACGGGACTAGAAATAGGAAGTCCAATACACAGCAAAGCACCCTTCCGCCGTGTAAATCCTTTCTGGGCATGCGCCATTCTTAGTCCGTCGAACTAGCCTACTCACGAGCGGATTGTCCGCTGAAACCAAAGTATGACGGACAGTATTACGGAAATTCCGAAATACTTAGTACGCCAGACTGCACGCTGAAAAAGTCCGCTGAAGCCCACACACGAGCGGACTGTCCGCTGAAATGTGTTTCGACTGACTAAGTAGGCCATACAGTCCGCCCGTGTGTACGCGGCTTATGACAATAAAATGAATGAACATTTTAATACCTACTGGGGCCCCTTTGACTGCATAGGCTATTTTCTGAGAAAAGGTGGACGTAGCCTTTAGGGCTGGCCTCAGACATTGGGAGGCTGTTGGAAAAAATCAAACCTCTGAATGATAAGGGCACCAAGAAAGGCATTAACATTCCAATAGTTTGCTTTAGAAAGAGACTTTTCCTGATTCATAAGAAGAAAAGGGGCTCGGACATTTAACCTGCCATAGGTGTCACCGTTGTCTCATCAGAATGGGCTTATCTCAGTGTGAACCTTCAGTGGCTGGAGATTGGAAGGTGCCCTTATCTCCTATATTGTCAGCAACTGATAACACTTTCACTGTGTGAAACACAATGATGGTTTGAACAGGGTTTGCAAAGACAAAAAAAAAAAAAAAAAAATCAATGTTCGCCATCACAGGGAAAAAAAAAAAATGTGCTTGCTAAGTGGATAATGTCTGCTAGAACAGCACTCTCAAGGCAAATTCACTTGTAAAATGCACATAATAAAAAGAAGTAACCCAATTACAGAAGCATTGATACGATTTTGATGTTGAAATTAAAATAAAAGTCTTTTTAAACACAAAAAAAATAGCTATTTAGTCAATGCTGTATGCATTAAAGGAAATTTAAATAATGGCTTTGGGCCAATTCTATTTTAGCTGTTAAACCTCATAATGAATGAATACCTCAATATTCACAATGTCATCGCAAATAGTCCCCATCATGTACCCAATATGTGTATTTCCTATGATCATCAGCTCCATCTTGTGGCTATAATGTGGTATTTTCTGGATTATGGTATTTCTGGAAAATACCACATTATGACCATTCGATGGAGCGGACAATCATTTGCAAGGGCTGAAGCATTCACACAGCTATTTTCTTCTTTATATTTATATTATAATGGACATTAATACCAATTCCCCTCCCACTCGATGCTCTCCTAGATAATCACATTTTCTTTTTTTTTTTAAATGATACAAAAGACGGGTCACATCTGATTGACATGACAGGTCTGATTCTCGCATCTTCTCCTCTGCCATTAAAAAAAAAAAAAACTGGCTTAAAACTAACTTAGTCCAAATTGATCTACCACATCCATTTAACTATTTTTTAGCGGCCCAATTACAACACCTGGCGGGAGAGGACCTAGAGGAGGGAAGATGGAAAAAGAAAACTCTCCTTGAACAATGGTTAGGTAGATCATTGATAGTGACACTAGAGGCAGGGGCTCATTTAAGTGACGTTCCCACTTTGGGGCTGATGCTAAGGGTATGGGAGGTAACTAAGAAAGCACTGGGATATAAGGGATTTACGGAGTATTCTCCTCTCTGGGACAATAGTAATCTAGACGAAGTGCAGAAAATAGGACAAATAAGGGAATGGGAAAGGCACGGCATAAAATTTGTTCATCAGATCTACCAGAATGGTAACTTGAAACAATTCCAAGAGCTAAGAGACCAGTTCGCAATTCCGAGAAAGTCCTTTTTTAGATATTTACAGATTAGACATGCGTTGGGAAAACAGTTTGGGGATGAAGCAATAAGATGGTGTGAGATGCCAGTAATAAAAGATATATTAAGAGCGGAATCAGGGAAAGGGCTAATATCTAAAACTTATGTAAAATTGAGTAGGAAAATCCAGGTAGGAGGGCAGGAGCAAAGGAATAGGGAAAAATGGGAGGTAGATGTGGGAAGCATCTCGGAAGATCAGTGGGAGAGGATTCTTGAGCTGGCACCTTGGGTGTCCATCTCCCCTCCCCAAAAGCTTTCTCATCTATTTCTGCTGTACAGAGCCTACTACACCCCTAAGGCCGCGTACACACGCGCGGACTGTTCGCCCAACTTTGTCCGTCCAACAGTTTCGGCAAACAGTCCGCTCAAAATTAGCATGGACGGACATGGCCACACACGACGAACGAACAGTTTGCTGAAACCGTGCGCGATGACGTGAACGGCACGTACGACGGGACGAAAAATACGACGTCCTATACACTGCATTATAACTTTCGGCGTGAAAATCCTTTCTGAGCATGCGCGCAACTTTGTTTGACGAACAAGCCTACACACGCGGGGACTGTTCGCTGAAACAAGGTTTCAGCGGACAGTTTTTCGGAAATTCCGTAAAACCTTGTTCGTCCAACTGTCCGCTGAAACTGTCCGCTGAAAGCCCACACACGAGCGGACTGTCCGCCCAAACACTGTTCAGCGGACAAAGTTGGGCGAACAGTCCGCGCGTGTGTACGCGGCCTAAGAGGCTTTTTCTGTTTGGTAGAAGATGTGATGCGGCTTGCCCTAGATGTGGAAGGAATGAGGCAGACATGATACACATGTTTTGGAGATGCCCCAAGCTATACCGCTATTGGAAAGAGGTAGCGACGATGATCAATCAAGTGTTTAAGATAGAGGTAGAAATGGAACCAAAGGGTTGTGTGTTGGGGTGGATTGACGGAGGTGGAGACCCCAAAGATAGTAAATTAGCGAAAATAAGATCTCTCTTTCAAGCTAGAAATTTAATAGCTCAGAAATGGCAGTCCCCAACACCCCCTACTAGTGGAGAGTGGGTACAGAACATGAATAGGGTCATTCTTAAAGAGAGGGTCGCCTATATAAGACAGGGTGGTATCAAAAAATTTGACAAGATCTGCAAGTCGTGGTATGAGAAAATGAATGAAGGGGTTTAGCTTTACAGTGGCAGAAGTGTGCTTGAGTGAATGGGGGAGTTGTTAGTTAAGAAATAGGGTAGGAATGGGCTTAAGGGAGAGGGGAAACGAGATGAATGGGGGGTATGAATGGTAGGATGTAAAAGGGTTATATATGTAATTTGTATGATATTCTGGTTTTATATGATACTGTTGTATGTAATGTTTAAATTGGGAAAGAAAATTAATAAAGAGATTAAGTATAAAAAAAAAACTTAGTCCAACATACTGTAGTTACTCATTCTTAAAGTGGTTGTATACTCATTTTTTTTTACTTTTACCTACAGGAAAGCCTATATTAAGGCTTACCTGTAGGTAAAAAAAAATATCTCCTAAACCTGTACGGTTTAGGAGATATTCCCCTCGGTATGCGCCGCTGACTGCAGCGGCGCATGCGCACAAGGGGAATTCTCGGCTGAAAGTCCGTCAGTCGTCGGACCCGGCCGGGATGAAATCTCCCGTGTGCATGCGCGGGAGTGACGATACCGCGGCTCCAGCCACTCACAGCGCCGGAGCCGCGATACCCGGTGTCTTGTCTAATAACGTCCTCCATCGGATAGTGTCCGCTGTGTACTGCGCATGCGCAGTACACAGCAACACAGATTCCGAAAATTGCCGAGGATGAACAGCGCCTGCGCACTGAGTCCAGGTTCTAGCCCCACTATCCAAGTGGACATAGAGTAGGAATAAAAAAGAGCCGAGCGCAGCGAGGCCGAGCCCGAAGCGTGGCGAGCGAAGCTCGCCCACGAGGGGCCCTTTAATACTCACAACCCTATGTCCGCTTGGATGGTGGGGCTACCACCTACACTCACGGCGCAGGCGCCGTTCGGCTTCGGAAGTTTTCCGAAGCTTCGTCTGCTCCGTACTGCGCATGCGCAGTACGGGGCGGACGCTATATGATGGCCGGACACTATACGGCAGAACACCAGGAAGAAACGCAGAGGGAGCTGACATGGATCGGACCAGATGTCGGGGCCTCGTTCTAAGGTAAGTATTTCATAATGAGCTAGTATGCGGTGCTTACTAGCTCATTATGCCTTTTGCTTTGCAGGTGGTAAAAAAAATTTAAAAAATTGCGGGTTTACTACCGCTTTAATTGGCCCGATGCATTTTATTTGAATATTGCCAAATTAGCTGAACCTTTTCCAAAACTTGGTAAAATAAAATGTGCCTGTTTCACTCATTCCTGTCCTTCATCTCAGTGCAAGCACATACTGCATCTTTACTAATGAATGCACCTTCTTGGAGTCTATTGGTGGAAGGAAGGCTTGACTGGGGTGGGTCAAGGCAGACAAAATGTTCTGTTAGCAGTAGTTTGGGTTTTAGTTTTATACCAGTCAGAGAGTAGCATAGAGGGGGAACTGGAGGATCTTGTTTGGAGGATTAGGGAGCATGTGCAGATATAAGGCTGCATGGTCCTGGCAGTGGCTGGAGAAGGTTTCCAAGTAGGGTTGCCACCTTTTCTTCAAGTCAAACACGAACACTTTAGCGGCACTATACTATACATATATTTTGCACATGTACGTCGGCAGAATGGCACGGGCAGGCAAATGGGCGTACCTGTACGCCCCTTTAAATTTTCCGCCCTGCCATCGCAAGCGCACCCCCGGCGGCACGCTCGCGTGCAGTTCGGGACTCCCCGTGAGTCCGGTCGCGGGTCCCGCGGACTCGATCGCCACGGGCATACCCGCAATCGTCTCACGGGGGCGGCTGAACTAGGAGATGTCGTTGTAAACAGCATCTCCCAGTTCTGCCTAGCAACAAGTGACGCTGATCTCTGCTCCATGTGATTGGAGCAGAGATCATTGTTCACTAAAAGAAAGCCCAGCCCCCAACAGTTAGTAACACGCCCCTAGGAACACTTAACCCCTACACTGCCACCCCCTGGTTAACCCTTTCACTGCCAGTGCCATTTACACAGGAATCAGTGCATTTGTATAGCAGCGATTGCTGTATAAATGACAATGGTCCCAAAAATGTGTCACAAATGTCCTACCCTGTTTCCCCTAAAATAAGACCTAGCGTGATTGTCGGTGATGGCTGCAATATAAGCCCTAAACCCCAAATAAGCCCTACCCTGTTTCCCCAAAAATAAGCCTTACCCTTAAAATAAGACCTACAAGGACTTTAACTAGGGCTTATTTGGGGGGTAGGGCTTATATTGCAGCCATCACCGACAGTCACACTAGGTCTTATTTTAGGGGAAACAGGGTGTGTGTCCATCATAATGTCGCAGTCACAATAAAAATCGCTGATCGCCGCCATTACTAGTAAAAAAAAAAAATTATTAATAAAAATGCCATAAAGCTATCCCCTATTTTGTAAACGCTATAACTTTTGCTATAACTTTTGCGCAAACCAATCAATAATCGTTTATTGCGATTTTTTTTTTTTTTACCAAAAATATGTAGAAGAATACGTATCGGCCTAAACTGAGTGAAAAAAATGTTTTTTTATATATTTTTGGGGGATATTTATTATAACAAAAAGTTAAAAATAATGTGTTTTTTTTTTTTCAAAATTGTCGCTCTATTTTTGTTTTTAGCGCAAAAAATAAAAACCGCAGAGGTGATCAAATACCACCAAAAGAAAGCTCTATTTGTGGGAAAAAAAGGACGTCAATTTTGTTTGGGAGCCACGACCGCGCAATTGTCAGTTAAAGGGACGCAGTGCCGAATCGCAAAAAGTGGTCTGGTCTTTGACCAGCAAAATGGTCCGGGGCTGAAGTGGTTAAATAACATTTCTAATCAAATGAAGTTAATCACAAGAGTTCCCCTTTACATCAGAGTCCACAGAGTTCCCCTTTTACTTCTGAACTCGCAGAGTTCCCTTGCACTGTAAGGAGGGGGGACTCTGCAGACTCTGATGTAAGGAAGAACGCTGGGGACTCTAAGGGATGCTCTGGGGACCCTGATCTAAGGGGGAACACTGATAACACTGATAATCCTGATGTACGGAGAGGACTCTGATGTAAGGGGTTACACTGTGGCCATTGGTGTAACGGGGGAACTCTGATGTAAGGGGGTGCTCTGGGAACCCTGATTTACCTTAGTGTACTCACTCAGAGGCAGGAGAGAGAAGGGGGGAGACGTCAGTCACAGACAGGGATGGGTGGTGAGCTCACTCACCCCTTGGTAGTCAGAACCTCTTATCCAGATGTAGCTGAGGCTGCTAGAGTATGGGCAGACACAGAGTTGTAGGGGCAGGAGGAAGAGGAGCAGATCAAGCCATTTCTCCTCTCCTGTCTGTGTGGGGGGAGGAGTAATTGTTAGTACAACTGTAGCCAGCAACCCTGCTGGGAAGCCATAGTCTGGTCTGAATAATATGTCCGGGTTTTAGGCGGTTTGAAACCCGAATGCATAATTACAAACCCGAACTGTCCGGGTGAATCCCGGACAGGTGGCAACCCTATTCCCAAGGCCTGTGCTTGGAAGCCCAGAGCACAGCAGGGCCCCTCTTCTGGAGCAGCTATGGCCATCAGGGGATCATCAGAGGATCAGAGCTCAGAAGATACAGGGATGTCTGCTGCCAGGTATGGGGGTCTCAATACTACAGCATCATTCCTCAGGTTTGTCCTTTGTTGCCCATGGTAACACTGGCATAACCTGCCTTTTGACACTATTTCCAGCAGAAATGTCTTATTTCTTATCTAAAGCACATCCCAAGTCCATTTGAGCACAGTCAAGATTTCTGAGTCCTGGTGAGTCAGTTTGGCCTCTGATACACATTGACTTTTTTCTGCTATTAACCAATTTGATGAATAAATCTTTGGACTCTTGGACATTTGGCATTCTCATTGGACTGGTTTCCCCAGTCTAGGACAGAGGTAGCTGCACAGGACACATGTGTCCATGAGTCAGCACGCAGTTCAGACAATGCAAGCATGGGGCACATGGCACTGGAGAGCGCCTTGCTAAACCCCCAAAAATGAGTCAGGCCATTGCTGGTCCACTGCAGGACAAAGATGTGATTTGTGCATGCTCTTCCAGGAGCATTGCAAGGCTGGAGGAGGATGGAGCTTCCTGATGAAGCATAATAGAATAATGAGAAACACGTTGAAGCTAGTGGAGCAATGCTGACATCATATCCGGTCATGTTGCATTGATGGCTGGAACATGACTACCTTTAGGAGCAAGGACACTGAGAGGCACTTGCACATAACACCTATCTGGCTCACCAAACCCATGGCCAGCTAAGTAGCATGCATGGAGCCACCAGGAACAAGGGCGGGTGGTCCCGTAAGAACTGGGTTGGCCAGAGCCTGGAGAGCTGGAACTCTTGGGATCTAAGGTATCCAATCAGCGGGGTTGGGAGGATCTCATCTTTTCCCTCTGTTACCCTCTATGTGGTTTACCCTACACATGATTTTCTCAGACTAGTTCTGAATATAGATAACTACTGAATAGAACTTCCGCAGATCTTTACATGAAGTAAGATCATGGAAATATGGATCTGATCACAATAACAAAATCTCACATGGAGAACTTTCTACATCTTCTTCCCTGACACCCGTTATCTAGAGAACGTCAAGGAGATAAGCAAACGAAAATGAAGGCCATTTTATGCTCATAAATATTTTGACTCATCTCCTCAATGGCTTTAATATGACAAAATAAAACCTCTACTGTTTTAATCAAAGTCTTCTATTAAGTTGATAATCCGATACGATATACTGCAGGCAGTTGAAAAACATATGTTCGCTTTATTACACCAGTGCAGAAGGACGCTATAAAGCTATGAAGTTGATGTCGGACAGCTAAATCACTCAAAGACTTTCATGTTAAAACTTTTAATGCTGTAAAAATATTAAAGCGGAGGTCCACCCTAAAATGGACCTTCCGCTCATCGGAATCCTCCCCCCCTCCGGCGCCACAATTGGCACCTTTCAGGGGGGAGGGGGGTGCAGTTACCTGGATAATCCAGGTAACTGCACCACTTCCGGTATAGCTCTCTGCGGAAAGGGGCGTAGATTACGCCCCTTTCCGCAAGTGCCCGCCCCCTTCCGCAAGTGCCCAGCTGCCTGCTGGGAAACACACAGATCCCAGAGGCAGCGGGGACCGTCCTTATTGCGCAGCGCTACTCGGGCATGCGCAGTAGGGAACCGGGAAATGAAGCTGAAAGGCTCCATTTCCTGATTCCCATACCAAAGATGGCGGCGGCAGCACCTTACAGACGATCTAGAGATCGGCTTCGGGTGCCGACATCGCGGGCGCGCTGGACAGGTAAGTGTCACTATTTTAAAAGTCAGCAGCTGCAGTATTTGTAGCTGCTGGCTTTTAAAAAAAAAAAAAAAGGCGGAGTCCCGGCGGACTCCCGCTTTAAGGTAAATATATTAACCTCAAATGAATGACCTTTAATTTATCAAAAAGCACTTTGTGTCATAAACAATGTAAACAAAAATTTGCCATGCAAACATAAGCAAAAAAAAAAAAAGTTGATAAATATGTGATATTAGCTAAAAAAGACAAAGTCCCATAAGTGATACAGTCCCATCCTTGTAAATCACTCCAAAAAAATGTGAAAGATTCAGTATTCAACATACAGAATCTCTGTACCCCTCACATTTTTGTAAATATTTCCTTCTATCTTTTCATGTGACAACACTGAAGAAATGACACTTGTCTACAATGTATAGTAGTGAGTGTACAGCTTGTATAACAGTGTCAATTTGCTGTCCCCTCAAAATAACACAACACACAGCCATTAATGTCTAAACCGCTGGCAACAAAAGTGAATACACTCCTAAGTGAAAATGTCCAAATTGGGCCCAATTAGCCATTTTCCCTCCCAATGTCATGTGACTCGTTAGTGTTACAAGGTCTCAGGTGTGAATGGGAAGCAGGTGTGTTCAATTTGGTGTTATCACTCTCACTCTCTCATACTGGTCACTGGAAGTTCACCATGGCACTTCATGGCAAAGAACTCTCTGAGGATCTGAAAAAAAAGAATTGTTGCTCAACATAAAGATGGCCTAGGCCAATGATGGTGAACCTTGGCACCCCGGATGTTTTGAAACTACATTTCCCATGATGCTCATGTACTCTGCAGTGTAGTTGAGCATCATGGGAAATGTAGTTCCAAAACATATGGGGTGCCAAGGTTTGCCACCACTAGCCTAGGCTATAAGAAGATTACCAAGACCCTGAAACTGAGCTGCAGCACAGTGGCGAAGACCATACAGCGGTATAACAGGGCAGCTTCCACTCAGAACAGGCCTCGCCATGGTAGACCAAAGAAGTTGAGTGCACGTGCTCAGCGTCATATCCAGAGGTTGTCTTTGGGAAATAGATGTATGAGTGCTGCCAGCATTGCTGCAGAGGTCGAAGGAGTGGGGGGGTCAGCCTGTCAGTGCTCAGACCATACGCCACACACTGCATCAAACTGGTCTGTATGGCTGTCATCCCAGAAGGAAGGCTTTTCTAAAGATGATGCACAAGAAAGCCTGCAAACAGTTTGCTGAAGACAAGCTGACTAAGGACATGGATTACTGGAACCATGTCCTGTGGTCTGATGAGACCAAGATAAACTTATTTGGTGTCAGATGGTGACAAGTGTGTGTGGCGGCAACCAGGTGAGGAGTACAAAGACAAGTGTGTCTTGCCTTAGTTTGTGGACTCTATAACTTTCCTACAGACTAAATAATATACACTGATTTGGGTTATTTTCACCAAAGAAATGTAGCAGAATACATTCTGGGCTAAATTTATGAAGAACAATTATTTATTTGCAAAATGTAATAACAGAAGCAAAGAAAAGTGTTTTCTTTTTCAAAACTGTTAGCCCCTGTACACACGGTCGGAGATTTCTACAACCAAATCCGTCGGATTTTGTCTGTCAGATTTAGTCTGACGGATTGTGTCCGAAACTGTTGCATACACACGGTCGGACTAAGTATGTTGAAAAATCCGATCTTTCAGAACGTGATGACGTAATTTCGTTACGATGGGACTACATTCAGGCTAGTAGCCAATAGCTTTGATGTAGGAATTTGATCCGAGCATGCGTGGCACTTTGTCCGATCAAAATTCTCTACACATGATCGGATTAGGTCCGTCCGGCCCAGTTGGTTGGGAAATATTTCCAACATGTTGGAAAATTGGGTCCGACGGATATTTTCCGACGGAATCAGTCTGATGCATACCACACACAGTCGGATTATCTGACGACACGGTCCGATACGGTCCGATAAGACTCATTCCGACTGATTCTCCGACCGTGTGTACGCGGCATTAGGCTTTTTAGTTTATTTAGCAAAAAATAAAAAGCCCAGTGAGGATTAAATACCACCAAAAGAAAGCTCTATTTGCATGAACATAATAATGAAAATGGCATATGGGTGCAGTGTGGCATGACTGCGCAATTGTCATTCAAAGTGTGACAGCACTGACAGCTGAAAATTGGCCTGGGCAGAAAGGGGGTGAAAGTGCCCGCTATTGAAATGGTTAAGAGGACTTATCACATGTAATTCTGCGATAATTATTTACACATTTGTCATGGTGGACCGTTTCATTCTTTTTATTGTATGGACTTTTTACACTATTATAATATGGTGGTGACTTGATTAGCAAAATTTGTTCAGCTTTCATGTGTAGATTAATATATTATTGCTTGTTTCTAGGCGCTGCACGTATTTTTATTATTTAGCCTTTTTTGGTTTGTATGACGACCTGTGGTGCTGGCTGCTATTTTTTCATCTATACTTACACCTAAGCGCAGAGTTCCTCCTTTATATACTTCCACAGTCATTGACTTTTCTTTGTACAGTAGAAGATTTTAGCCTTCAAGTAAATTTGCCGGCTGTTGCTGTCCGTGGTGCTGAAAATGTGTTTATACAGTTTCAGCATTAAAGTAGAACTATAAGCAATTTTTTTTTTTTTGTGTGTGTGGATAAAGTAAAGGAGGGTTACCTGACATTCGGCCTGCCCCTGGTAAGACACCACCAATGACGAAACGCGCCAGGGTTTGACTGTTACTGAAGATACCACACTTGCTTAGCCGTTACACACTGCGTTTCTTTCTCATGAGCTGACAGTCTGATGGTTTTTGGCTCGTTTATGCCTGTTTACAACCTATCAAAGATACTTCTTATGTATTTTAACTACCTGCGAACTACCAGCTGTTGTTGTACATTGGTACTTTGACGTAGGATACCAGGGTTATAGATAGCTGACATAATCCAGGTATATTCTAAAATGGCGGACGGTCCTCATGCTGATAAATGTGGTCTTCGCAGCAGATTCGCCGCAAGATCAATTTTATGGGGAGTGGGGGTGGGAAAGGGATTGTCTCCAGCACTTACCGGAGCCATCAGTAGCAGCGTAGCCAATCATATCTTCTCCCCTCTGAGACATGGAGCCGAGTGAGGGAAGCATGGCCCCCACTCGGCTTCATAACATTGAATGACAGAAGAGACGTTCAAGCGACCCAATGGTCTTAAAGGGGAATTTTGAAGGCAAAAAAGAGAGACATTTATTTATTTTTTATTGCCTTTCAGTGTAAATGTATAAAAAAATGGCGTGGGGTCCCCCCCCCCTAAATTCACACCATGCCATCAGGTCTGGTATTGATTTTAAAGGGAACCCTGCGCCAAAATTAAAAAAAAATGGCATGGCGGTACCCCCCCCAAAATCCATACCAGGCCCTTCAGCTCTGGTATTGATTTTAAGGGGAACCCGCACCAAAATGTTTAAAAAAATGCCATGGGGGTCCCCCCAAAATCTATACCAGACCCTTATCTGAACATGCAACCTGGCAGGCTGCAGGAAAAGGGAGACGAGAGAGCGTCGCCCCCCCCCCCCTCCTGAACCGTACCAGGCCACATGCTCACAACATGGAGAGGGATGTTAGCCCCCTAAGCCATGATTGGCCAAGGCACCCTGCCTTTGGCCAATCATGGCTCTCACAGCAGAGCGCGCTGTGATTGGCCAAAGCATGCAGGTCAGGTGCATGCTTTGGGCAATCAGCAGCTGTCAATGCACTGCAATCTCACAGGGCATTGACAATCTCGCAGTGCATTATGGGGCGTTCTGCAGGTGTTCAAATTTCCCATAATGTTCTAAATTCGGCGAACGGTCGAACATCGGGCTCATCCCTAATGCCGGGTTATTTTGGGCTTTTTATGACAATTATAATTTATGGTCCACGCTATCTGGTAAGAAGTGTATGCTAATTGTTGATGCTTGGTGGTGGATTTTATCAATTAACGTTACTTATACACCTTTTTGCACTTTATGGACACTCGGACACTCGTGTTTATCATTCTAAAGGACTTTTTACTTCAAAAGGATGTTTTTATGTTCACCCAACACTGGATTTTTCCCCTATTTAACTATATCAGGTTCATATGTGTGATGGAACCGATCCCACACTCCGATTGAGTGCTTCCGTCAGTATATCCCGCTTCCTCCAATCTGACTCCAATCAGATATTGCAACCGCTTACAAGCCCAAAACAAGACGACACTTGCTTAGCTGCTCAACATGGACTCGTTTATTAGTACCAAAATGCCAAGTATTTATAATACAGTAGAAGACTAAAACCTAACCTAATTAGCATGAGCTAATTATCTAAATCAACACTCAGACTAGTTGACTGAGGGATAAGACTTTTCGGCTCCTAGCTCACTAACAATTCAATAAACATTGCCATAAACATCAACACAGGGTTAATTAGCACAAACAACAATATGTGAATACTCCTACAAGCCAGACTAGACTCATTTACACAACAGACAGGTGGCTGGAGTTCATGACATTAGCATCTGACAGTGTGTGTCCCAACAGCATGAGGCAACACACATTATATATACATATATACAGCATTGAATCTGACTAGCACAGATTATAGTGGGGTTCTCATTCACCCTGTGCCCCTTAAAATCCTGGGCCCATAATCGATCGGCAAGAGGCTCGCATCCAGTCCTCTCCAAAAGCCTGTGTCCCGGCTAGGTCTGTCACAATATGATTGTTTTTTTTTTTTTGTTTTTTTTTATATTATATGTTGCTCATATATTATTCACTGCATGTTTAATTGTTTTCCTGCCACATCATTTACCATATGATTATTCATGATTGCACTGGATTTAGCGCCGCTTCTTATTCATATTTATCATACACAGCTGGTATCATAGTTGGATAAGTGGCTGCTCACTTATTCTTTTTTACTTGACCTAGCGTGGATTTTTTTTTACTGTTTTATATATTTTTTTAATAAGGGAGGGATATAACCCCTGTCAGAATTTTTTGGGGTCATCTGGTGTCCCATTGCAGAGACTTTGCTTTACTTCCTGTACCATAAGCCAACAGGAAGTGAGAGGAAATCCCTGGAAATCAATGGCTTTCCTTGAATTGGTAATACTGTAAGTGCTGTAATATTGAAAACTACTTGGGACCCCCCCCCCCCAAAGGTCACCATTACTAGTGTCCCCGTTGGAAGATTTCCCCTCTATTACTTTTCTGGGGACAACCCAAAATTTGGGATTTTCTATTACTTTCATTTTCGATGATAATGGTAAACACTTCAATATCGGGCACTTTTACCCCCTTCCTGCCCAGCGCTGTCACACTTTGAATGGCAATTACCTGGTCATGCAACACTGTACCCATAAGAAATATTTATAATTTTTTTTCATATAATAAAGCTTTCCTTTGGTGGTATTTAGTCATCATTGGGTTGTTGTTTTTTTTCTAAACAAAAAAGACTAAAACTTTGAAAAAAAAAACTTCTTTTTCTTCCTTTCTGTTATAATCGTTTGGAAAGAAATGATCTTTCTTCATAAATTTGAACCGAAATGTATTCTGCTACATTTCTTTGGTGAAAATAACCCCAAATCAGTGTTTATTATTTAGTCTGTAGGAAAGTTATAGGGTCCACAAAGTATGCCATATACTGCAGGTAAAATAAGTATTGAACACGTCACCATTTTTCTAGGTAAATATATTTCTAAAGGTGCTATTGACATGAAATTTTCCCCACATGTCAGTAACAACCCATGAAATCCATACATACAAAGACACCTAAACAAATAAGTTCAGCAATCACGTTCTGTGTAATAAAATGAAATGATACAGGGAAAAAACATTGCACACATGAAGAAAGGGAGGTGCAAAAAGTCATGGAAAACCAAGACACCAACTGAAATCTATCAGTAATTAGAATTAAAAAGGTGTCTCATTACTGAGGTGTCCCACAAGAAACATCTCATAATGAGTAAAAGCAAATAGACATGTGCAAAAGGAAAAAATGTGTTTAGTTTCGTTTTAATTCGTTAATTCATTAATTTAGTTTAGTTATATTTGTTAACTTCCTTAAATTCATTTTGGGATTTCGTTTAGTTTTCTACCGAATTTGAAAAATCGGCCACATTCGAAAATATTTCAACGAAATTCGAAAATATTTCAACGAAATTCGAAAATATTTCTACCGGATTCGAAATGATTTCAACATGATTCAACATTATTTCAACCACATTCGAAAATATTTTGTGACCCAACTTTAGAGCCATGTATCTCGGGGTCACTTGGTGCTAGAAACTCCAAATTTGGATATGTTGTAGTGCTAGTACTATTGTGTTTGCATACCAATTTGGGGTTTCTAGCTATAAGTGACCCCGAGATAAGTGGCCCCAAAATCGGGTCGCAAAATGTTATGAATTAATAGAGCAGAGAATTACATTTTGCAACCCGATTTTGGGGCCACTTATCTCGGGGTCACTTATAGCTAGTAACCCCAAATGTGGTATGCAAACACAATAATACTAGCACTACAACATATCCAAATTTAAAGTGTCTAGCACCAAGTGACCCCGAGATACATGGCCCTAAAGTCGGGTCACAAAATATTTTCGAATGCGGTTGAAATAATGTCAAATCATGTTGAAATAATTTCGAATGCGGTTGAAATAATTTCGAATCATGTCGAATTCATTCGAATTCATTCGTTATATTTCTTTCATATTCGTTGTAATTTGTTATTTTTTTATTCGGACATTCGGATGCATCCGAATGTCCGAAAGATGCAAAATTCGGCCGAATTTCGATTCGTTACGAAACGAATTGCACAAGCCTAAAAGCAAAGAGCTCTCTCGACCTTTGCAAGCTTATTGTTGCAAAACATACTGATGGCACTGGTTACAGAAGGTTTTCTAAACTTCTGAATGTTCCAGTGAGCACTGTTATGGCCATAATCCGGAAGTGTAAAGAACATAATTTCTCCATAAACCGGCCACGACCAAGTGTTTCTTGCAAGATTTCTGACAGAGGAGTGAAAACAGTTATCAGAATTGTCCAAGAGCCAAGGACCACTTGTGGAGAGCTTCAGAAAGACCTGGAATTAACAGGTACAATTGTTTCAAAGAAAACGATAGATAATGCACTCCCCTGCCATGGCCTGTATAAACGCGGGTTATGTCTTCGTTTATAGTTCTGCCTCTTTGTTTACCTGGCCTTAGACCCCAGATCTCTCCATAAAGAGGACCTTTCATAGCCCATGCTTTCACAAGTGATGTTGCTTCACACAAGTGAGGTATTGTCATCAGAGCGAGAGCAATAATTCTAGCACCAGACCTCCCGTGCCACTCTAAACTGGTAACCTCTAAAGGCGTTTAAAGCGTTGCCTATGGAGATTTTTTAAGCACCGTAGTTTGCCATCATTCCATGGGCAGAGACACAATTTTAAAGCATGACATGCTAAGTATCTATTTACTCAGTGTAACATCATCTTTCACATTATACAAAAAAAAAATTGGGCTAACTTTAGTGTTTTTTTTTTTTTTTTTTATTCATGAAAGTGTTTTTTTTTTTCCTAAAAAATTGAGAAACTGCTGTGCAAATACCAGGGGGGAATAAAAAAATGCAACACCCACCATTTTATTCTATAGGGCAGTGATGGCGAACCTATGGCACAGCTGGCACGCAGAGCCATCTCTGTGGGCACGCGAGAGGGTCCTGATTCACGATGGGGAGAACATGGCAGCAAACAGCGGCGAGGTGCAGGAAATTAACTGCACGAGTGAGTGGGTGGGTGGCTCCGCAGCCTCCGCGCGGAAGGCTGCAGACCTGAGAGCACGCGAGGAAGAGAAGCAAGCAGCGGCGAGGTGCGGGAAACTGTCTGCACGAGTGAGTGGGCGGCCCTACAATCTCCGCGTGGTAGGCTACAGGCCTGACAGCACGCATGGGAGGGAGAGAAGAGCTTCACTGCTTCATTGTATGGCTGAAGAGGGGCGCAGCATCCCTGTCGCCTTCCGGAGCTTGGACTCCTCAAACCTCCTTCAACAGTGAGGCCCGGAGAACAGACTGACCGTGGGCCCAGAAGACAAGGACAGACGAGAGGCGCAGGCTGTGAGGGAGCCACTGGATGGAACAGGGATGGAGACAGGTACCGGGTACAATTATACCCTGAATACCTGCAGACAAAGACTGGGGCAGGGAGGCAGAGCAGGGATTGCAGATAAGGACAGAGCTAGAGGTCTCCCTTTCTCTCAGCTCTCCTCTTTTTCAGCCCCGTGTCCCCCTCTTTCTGCTCCCCCTCTCTGTGCCCCCCCTCTCTGTGCCCCCTCTCTCTGTGTCCCCTCTCTCTCTCTCTGTGTCCCCCCTCTCTCTGTCCCCCCTCTCTCTCTCTCTGTCCTCCCCTCTCTCTCTGTGTCCTCCCCTCTCTCTCTCTGTCCCCCCCTCTCTCTCTCTGTGTCCCCCCTGTCTCTCTGTGCCCCCTCTCTCTCTTTCTCTGTGCCCTCCCCTCTCTCTCTGTCCTCTCTCTCTCTTTGTGCCCTCCCCTTTATCTCTGTCCCATATCTCTCTCTCTCTGCCCCCCCCTCTCTCTCTCAGCATCTCTCACACTCCTCCCTCTCTGTGTTCCCCCCATCTCTCTGTCCCCCTCTCTCTCTGCCCCCCGTGTGTCCCCCTCTCTGTGTGTGTCCCCTATCTCTATCTATCTATCCCCCCTCACTCTGTCACCTCTCTCGCTCTCTGTCCCCTCTCTCTCTGTCACTGTGCCCTCCCCTTTATCTGTCCCATCTCTCTCTCTCTCTCTCTCTCTCTCTCTCTCTCTCTCTCTCTCTCTCTCTCCCCCATCTCTCTCTCTCTCTCTGTCCCATCTCTCTCAGCATCTCACACCCCTCCTCCTCTGCCACCCCTCCCCTCTCTGTGCCCCCATCTCTCTGCCCCCCTCTCTCTCTGCCCCCCCCGTGTGTCCCCCCTCTCTGTGTGTGTCCCCTATCTCTATCTATCTGTCCCCCCCTCACTCTCTGTCACCTTTCTCTATGTGTCCTCTCTCTCTCACACCCCCCTTTCTCTCTCTCTCTCTCTCTCACAACCCCCCTCTCTCTTACACACACCCCCATCTCTCTCACACACCCCCTCTCTTTTGCTCAGCACCCCTCTCTCGCGAATTGCCGTGTTGGCACTTTACAACACAAAACCAACTTATTTATTTCAGTTTGGGCACTCAGACTCAAAAAGGTTCGCCATCACTGCTATAGGGCCTCTGCTAAAAATAATGTATAATGTTTGGGGGTTCTAAGTAATTTTCTAGCTATAATGTCTGTAGGAGCGACGTGTCAGAATTGGCCTGGATGGCAAGTGGTTATATTTAGTTTAACAACCTACATGGAAGAGGGTTCTACACAACCTTTACTGTTGTTAACATATGACTCCCATTAACACCAATGGGGTGTTAGTAGGCAGCTAAACGACCAATCCAGAGTTCCAAAGGTTGCCCGCGGCCTATACAAAAATAGCGCTTTACAAACGTCATCTTTAAAACCAGATTTTATTCAAGGTTAACAACATTTGCCTGGTTTGCTCGCAGCCTCCTCGGAAAGACCTTGCCTCGTCATGTTTTTTTTTTTTTGCAGATTCCTCCTTCAGATAATCGTCTGAAAGGACGGGAAGTCAAGGTTTAGCAGGAGCTGATTTTTCGGGAACGGCATTACGCAGATGAAGTTTATTCAGCTTGAGTTAATAGTCTAAATAATGAGCTGAACACACAAAAATAGCTCTCCCAAATGAGTTCGGGTGACTCTGGGAGCAACAAATTTCTTGCTTATGTTCGGGAAGTTGCAGCTCCTCGTTCTAACAAGGCTCGGTCACAGCCGGCCAGGACCTAATGCAGTAAAATTAACCGGCAGGCGTGCCACGTAAACCATCAAGGCCGCAACCTAGGTGTCCACGAGGGATGATGTTCAAGTGGCTCGCTAATAATTCATTAGCAAAAATCATTCTTCTTAAAAATGAATTTCTATCTTTCTGATACGTTGGTTACTGTTGTTTTCGGGAAATAATACGTTTCTACATTTAAAACAAGGCTGAAATACATGACATGTCGGGGGCGTATATACAGGGGGTCACAGGGGTCACCATTGCGACCCGGCCTTCTGTACACCTGGATAAGGGGGCAGTGACAAGTAGAGGAACAGATCCCTCCATGTAGCCACTGAATGCCCACTTCCCCTCCTCTGGAGGGCATTGGTTCTTCTACATGCCACTCCAACCCCTGTCCTGCTGCCCAGGGCCCCTACGTACTTCCCTGGCCCCCTCTGCCAGTTTTCCCCCTCCCACCTCCCACTGGCTGCTGTGGGGGGGGGGACTCTGTCAGGATGGAAACCAGGGAAGGGGGCAGTAAATTGGTCCTTCCTTGTCCTAATTAATAGAGTTAGTGATCAGTACCAATCACTGACACTGTTTCTTATTTTTTTTTATTTTTTTTTAATTCATTCATAGCTGAGGCATAGTAAATTGTGTTTACTATGCTACAGTCTATGAATGAATGGGAAGCTCTGTACAGAGCTATTCCTGTTCATTCATTCTATGCAGCTGAGGCTGCAGAGAAAGGGACTGATGAATCTGTGCGCAGTCCCTTTCTCTGTCTCAAAAGTGAAACATCAGGGGTCTGTTTAGACCCCTAATATTCCACCAAAAGCACCCCAATGGGAGTCCTAAAAAAAATTGTAAAAAATAATAAAAAATTTTATTGTAAAAGAATAAAATAAAATAGAATTGTAAATAAATAATAATAGTAAAGGGTCCGGCGGTGGGAGTAAAGGGCCCTGGGATCAGTTAAGTTAGAATGTTACAGGGAGAGCAATAATTTTAGTGCTAGACCTGCTCTGTAACTCCAAACAGGTAACCTGTAAAGGTGTTAAAAAGCCTCGCCTATTGAGATTTTTAAGTACCGTAGTTTGTCGACATTCCAGGAGCGCGCTCAATTTTAAAGGACGACATGTCAGGTGTCTACTTACTCAGCGTAACATGGTCTTTCACATTTTACAAAAAAATTGGGTTATATAATTAGGTGTTTGGTAAACAACTGTGCAAATATAGTGTGACATAAAAAAAAAATTACAACGGCCCCCATTTTGTTCTCCAGGGCCACTGCTTTCAGAAAATATATAATGTTTATGGGTTGAAAGTACCGTGCCTTGCAAAAGTATTCACCCCCCCCTTGGCATTTTTCCAGTTTTGTTGCCTCACAACCTGGAATTAACATGGATTGTTTGAGGATTTGCATCATTTAATTTACAGAACTTGCCCACAACTTTGACGATTTTTTTTTTTTATTTTATTGTGAAGCACACAACAAATAGGACAAAATAACAGAAAAAGTCAATGTGAATAGCTATTCGCCCCCCTAAAGTCAATACTTTGTAGAGACCACCTTTTGCGGCTATCACAGCTCCAAGTCGCTTTGGATAAGTCTCTATGATCTTGCCACATCTTACCACTGGGATTTTTGCCCATTCCTCCTCCTTGCAAAACTGCTCCAGCTCCTTCAAGTTGGGTGGTTTGCGCTTGTGAACAGCAATGTTCAAGTCTGACCACAGATTTTCTATTGGATTAAGGTTTGGGCTTTGATTAGGCCATTCCAACACATTTAAATGTTTCCCCTTAAACCACTCAAGGGTTGCTTTAGCAGTGTGTTTGGGGTCATTGTCCTGCTGGAAGGTGAACCTCCGTCCTAGCCTCAAACCACACACCGAGTGCTACAGGTTTTGCTCAAGAATATCCCGGTATTTAGCACCATCCATCTTTCCCTCAACTCTGACCAGTCTCCCAGTCCCAACTGCTGAAAAACATCCCCACAGCATGATGCTGCCACCACCATGTTTCACAGTGGGCATGGTGATGGGTGATGTGATGGGTTTGTTTTAGACATAGCGTTTTCTTTGATGGACAAAAAGTTAAATTTTAGTCTCATCCGATCAGAGCACCTTCCTCCATACATTTTGGGAGTCTCCCGCATGCCTTTTCGCAAACTCAAAACGTGACATTATTGTCTTCCTATGTACAGATACTCCAGTCTCTGCTGTGGAACTCTGCAGCTCCTCCAGGGTTACCTTATGTCTCTGTGCTGCCTCTCTGATTAATACCCTCCTTGCCCGGTCTGTGGGTTTTGGTGTGCCGCCGTCTCTTGGCAGGTTTGCTGTTGTTCCATGTCCTTTCCATTTGGTTATGGTAGATTTGATGGTGCTTCTAGGGATCATTAAAGATTTGGATATTTTTTTTTTTATAACCTAAACCTGACTTGTACTTCTCAACAACATTGTCCCTTACTTGTTTGGAGAGTTCCTTGGTCTTCATGGCAGTGTTTGGTTAGTGGTGACTCTTGCTTAGGTGTTGCCGCCTCTGGGGCCTTTCAAAAAGGTGTGTATATGTAATGACAGATCATGTGACACTTAGATTTCACACAGGTGGACATCATTTCACTAATTATGTGACTTCTGAAGGTAATTGGCTGCACCAGAGCTTTTTATGGGCTTCATAACAAAGGTGGTGAATACACACGCACGTGCCAATTATCAGTTTTTGATTTCTGAAAAATAGTTTTATGTATATATTTTTTCTAATTTTACTTCACCAACTTAGACTATTATATTCTGATCCATCACATATAATTCAGATTTAAAAAAAATTTAACTAAAGGCTGTATATGTAACAAAATAGGTAAAAAGTCAAGGGGGGTGAATACTTTTGCAAGGCACTGTAAAATCCCAATAAAATAAATTAAAAAATTTGGAAAATTTTGAGGGGTGTGAATACTTTTTCAAGGCACTGTCATTTTTGTTTTTTTTAGCAAAAAATTTGGATTTTAACATGTATGTGAAAACGTTTTTTCCCCAGTAGGCAAGTGGTTAATAGCCAGTCGGTGATGTTCTATGTATTTAGGAATCCATCCTGTTTTTTTTTTTTTCTGGATGTGAATATTGCTTACTGTAGTTTTTTAATTTTCTTGGAAAAAAAAAAAAAACAACAAAATTCTACGAGTCTGTCTAAATGATGAAAACTAATCGGATAAACAGACAAAGGTGAAGGAAGAGAACATTAATCCGAATATTTGTAAACAGAGAGAACGCTCGCCTCTTATAAAGAGAACCCATCAATGTTTTCCTTGTGTTTAGACTCATGAATCATGCTGAAGTGTGAATTATTGTAATTATGTCGTTATATTTATTATCCAGTTTCACTTGCTATTTTATAATTATTTGCCCAAGTCACATATAAACATCGGTGAATTAGATTTAGAACCTTTTTTCGGCATCGATCATTATCGCATTTAATAGGACAGGTCTGACCTTTTTTTGGAAATATTTAGGTTACTGATAAATGAAAACTAATATTGGGTTTAGCTGCAGAAAGTATAGAAAACGAGAGAACTTGTGCTTAAAGCAGAGTTGCATCCAAAAATGTAACTTCCGCTGTCTGGTCCCCCCTTCCCCTCCCCCCTCCGGTCTCACATTTGGCACCTTTCAGGGGGGATGGGGGGGGGGCGTAGATAACTGTCTAATACAGGTATTTGCTCCCGATTCCGTGACGATCTACGACATGTCCGGCCCCTCCTCCGCTCCCTCCTCGCTGTCTTCTGGGTGACACACAGGTCCCAGAAGACAGCAAAGACCACTTAAAACGTGCAGCGTGACTCGCAAATACGCAGTAGGGAACCAGGCTGTGAAGCCTGATTCCCTAACTAGCAATGCCGGCTCCTCCACCCCGAGCCGAGCGGACGGATCGGTTTTGGGTGAGAACACCGTGGGCGTCCTGGACAGCAGCTGCAGTATTTGTAAAAATATTTTAGGCGGAACTCCGCTTTAAATAAATCATATAAATAATCATTTCCCCAGTTTTCTCCCTTGTCTCTGGATGATGTAAACTTTGTGGGGTGTATTTATAAAAAATAAAAATAAAAAAAAATTTGCATAGCATGAAAGTGCATGTAAATTTGTTCTGGGCAAATGGGGCAAAATTAAATGTTCTGCTGCTACATTCTCTGCAAATCAAATGTGCAATGATTGAAAATACCACATTATGACCACTAGATGGTGTAGTATCAGAGGAAATGCTCCTCAATGCCACCTAGTGGCCGTAAAGTGGTATTGTTCACATACAGACATTTATATTGCAGAGAATATAGACTGAGAACATTGTATTTTGCCTCACCCAAACACATTCACATGCCGTTTCAATAAATAAACAGCTATGCAAATAGTTTTTTTATAAAAACACCTCAAAGAGTGTACATTGTCCAGGAGTGGGGAAGCAAACTAGGATAAATTGTGACTTTGATGCCCGGAGCTCATTTTGGGACCAAGCTGTATTGGGGGGGGGGGGGATTCCCATCAGGCAGGCTGTATAGGGCCTCATGATTTCTAATTTCGGCCCTGGGCATCCAAACAAGTACAGTGTGTGCATCTCCCCATGGCTGAACCAAAACATAAAATGTCATATTAAGGACCTTGGCCTTTAAAAGTACAAATCAGAGGGGTCATTGTCAGCATTCCAACAATACAAGGATTGCAATGTGAGGTGTAAGAACGCAATCAGGGCGGCTAAAAAAGACTATGAAAGACATATAGCAGAGGAGAGTAAAAATAATCCCAATACGTTTTTTAAATATATGAACAGTAAAAAGGTGAGGTCGGAACACATAGGGCCCATAAAGGACGAGGAAGGGAAGGTGGTTAAAGATGACAAGGAAAAGGCAGCTGTACTAAATACTTTCCTCTCCTCAGTCTTCACACAGGAAAAGGAAGGGTATACCGATAACGACAGTATTGTTAGTAACACATCAGAGAATCTACTCGTGTGGCTAACAGAGGCCAGAATCTGGAAAGGATTAGAGAAGCTAAAAACATATAAATCACCAGGACCAGATGGCCTACACCCGAGAGACCTTAAAGAACTCAGTCAGGTTATAGCCAGACCGCTATTACTAATCTTCATGAACAGCATAGCGGCAGGATTGGTACCAGCTGAATGGCGAAAAGCCCATGTGTGCTACCAATATTAAAAAAAGGGCAGAGATCTAGTCCTGGGAACTATAGGCCTGTCGGTCTAACATCGGTAGGGGATGATAAGGCACCATATCCAAGGTTTTGCTGATGAAAACAGTATAATTAGCAGTAATCCGTATGGGTTTACGAAAGGTCGTTTTTGCCAAACCAGCCTATTAACATTCTATGAGGAAATGAGCTGCCATATGGACAAAGGTAGGCCGGTGGATGTGGTGTATCTGGATTTTGCAAAAGCATTTGATACAATCTCCCACAAATGCTTAATCTACAAGCTGAGGTCTGTAGGCATGGACCATAAGGTTTGTTCTGGGATTGATAACTGGCTACTGGGGCATGTCCAAATGGTTGTGATAAATAAAGTGTACTCAGAATGGTCTGGAGTGTTTACTTGGGACCAATTCTGTTTAATTTATCTATAAATGATATAGAGGATGGGATAAATAGCTCGATCTCAGTTTTTGCTGATGGTACAAAAATATTTAGGGCAATAACAACACAGCAGGATATAGAAACCTTACAAGAGGACTTGAATAAATTATTGGAATGGAGGAGAACCCCTAGGAGAAAGATCAAGGGGTCCTAGTAGAAGACAGAATTAGCCTGCAGTGCGGCTACCAAAGCCAGCAGAAAATTAGCATGAATTTGTACAACCCTCTATTTAGGCAGGTGCTAGAGGTTAGATTTTTCTATAGAGTAGGAACATTTAAGCAGGCCTAGGCCTGTTTGTTTTCATTCTGGGCTGGGAGTGGCTCAGGGCAGGGCTGGGTGACCCACATCACTGAGACCTCCTACTTCTTTCCAGAAGATTCTTGAAAGAGAGGAGGAAAGGAGAGGTGGGGCTGTCCAGGGTATTCTAAGGAGCTTTGACCAATTGAATGAATGAATGAAATACTTGTATAGCGCACAATGCGAACTGAATCGCCCCTAGGCGCTGTGGCGAGCTTTGATCATCTGCTAAAAGAGGAAGGTCTTGAGTTTTTCCTAAAAGCCAGGTGATTTTCTTCCAGGCGGATGTTGATTGGTAGAGCATTCCATAGCCAAGGCCCTTGGACAGCGAATCTCCGATCCCCCTTGGATTTATCCCGGGCTTTGGGCACGAGGAGGAGGTTTTTGTTGGCTGATGGAAGACTGCGGTTTGGTGTGTAATGATTTATTTTCTCCATTAGGTATTGCGGAGCTTCTCTATGCACGCATTTGTGGGTGAGGCAAAGGGTCTTGAACGTGATCCGATTTTTTTACGGTTAGCCAATGTAAGCTCCTCAGCGAAGGAGAGATGGATTCCCAGGGTTTTCTTCCTGTCAATTCCCAACTGGCAGGGGGCAGACCTCCTTAAATACCCAGGGTCAGCCCAGCTGGGAAGGAGTTGTCAGGTGGAAATACTGGAGTGAGAGAGTGTGGAGGCTGTCAGGGCCCACAGGGAACTCCCCATTCTGGGGGGAGGGGTGCCTTGGGCCTGGGTGTAGCCAGGAGGAGAAGAGATCCTGGAGGAGAGGCCAGTGAGAGAGAGCACTGTTAAGAGACTCCAGGGAGGACAAGCGGTCACAGCCAGGAGGGCTGGTGAGTGAAGCACAGTCAGGAGGACCGGGAAGCATGCCTGAGAGAACTGGGAGTTTCCCGTTTAAGATGGGTGCAGAACCAGAAGAGTGGACCATGGGAAGAGCAGTGGAAAAAGGCAGCTGCACCCCAGAGGGCATGCACAGTGGAGGCTGGTGAAGTTTTAGGATGGGGGGGGCACCAGACCTCGCCCTTCCTTTTTGAACCCTCCCGCTTGGTGAAAATGGGTGTGGTTTCAGCTAAATAGTGGGCGTGGGTCTAATGTGGTGTGGTTAGTGTCTGAGATGAACGAAGGAGAGGGAGAGAGGGATGGAGGCACAGCAGGCCCAGATCCTACACAACAATAGAAACGTTTGTTCTAGAAAGTATAACAATCAGCAGATAAAGATATTCCAAACACCTAGTGGTTGTAACGGTGTCAGGATGATTGAAGCGCATTATTTCTATTATTACATTGTAATATGAAAAGGCAATCTTTCAACTCACCATAATGCAGAATCAGTGAGAGCCCTGAGCGTGTCACTAGCCACATCTCCTGCCACCAGGTGCCCCCCAGCAGAGTACCTCCCTACATGCAGCCTGTGTCCCACCAAATGCAGCAGCCTGTGTCCCACCAAATGCAGCAGCATGCAGCAGCATAATAAGGTCCACGGTACCTTATTATCTCTATCTTTATTGTTATTGCACCTTTTATCTTATGGTATCTCAAGAAAATGCACTGGATTTGTATATTTCTTTTTTATATACCTTTGTATTATCTTTTCCCAATAAAAATTATTTTTAAAAAAAACCGTACTTATTTACAAATTTTTTTAACAGAAACAAAGAAAAACTTGGTGTTTTTTTTTTTCAAAATTTTCGGTCTTTGTTTATTTGTTACGCAAAAAATAAAAAGCGAAGAGGTGATCAAATACCACCAAAAGAAAGCTCTATTTGTGGGAACAAAATAATAAAAAGATTTGTTTGGGTACAATGTTGTATGGCCGCGCAATTGTCATTCAAATTGCGACAGCGCTGAAAGCTGAAAATTGGCCTGGGCAGGAAGATGTATAAGTTACATATAGTTACATAGTTACCAGTCCATCCTGAGTGAGTGTCTACAATTGTCCCTATTGCTGTACATTGCACACTCACATTGGTCCCTACCCAAAATCCAAGGTCCCCATTCATATACTAGGGCCAATTTTGGACAGAGAGGCCAATTAGCCTACCAGCATGTCTTTGGAGAGCAGGGGGAAACCCATGCAGGCTCAGGGAGAACATACAAACTCCAGGCAGGTAGTGCCGTGGTTGGGATTTGAACCAGCAACCCTTTTTACTGCTAGGTGAGAGTGCTAACCACTACACCACTGTGCCACCCCAAAGTGCTGGTACTGAAGTGGTGGTACTGAAGTGGTGGTACTGTACTGAAGTGGTGGTACTGAAGTGGTGGTACTGAAGTGGTGGTACTGAAGTGGTTAAATAAATTTTGACTTGATATACAAGCGATGTCTTGGTATACGAGTAGCGTCATGTCACACCTGAGTATAAGAGAAGAGAGGCGCCTCTCAGTGTAGCAATATGGTTAAATTTAATGAAGGTACAACATTTAGCAACATATTGCTACACTAATGCCCCGTACACACGAGCGGACTTTTCAACATCCAAAGTCCGAAGGACCGAGTCCGTCAGACTATCCGATCGTGTGTGGGCTGCAACGGACTTTTGATTCGCCAAAGTCTGACGGACTTTAGAAATGAAGCATGCTTCAAATTTTCCCGAAGGAACTCCGCCGGACCCGGTCCCCTTCGAAAACTCCGCTCGTGTGTATGCTACTCCGACGGACTAAAACCGACGCTAGGGCAGCTATTGGCTACTGGCTATGAACTTCCTTATTCGAGTCGGGTCGTACGTCATCACGTTCGAATCCGTCGGAGTTTAGTATGATCGTGTGTGGCCAAGTCCGTTCGGCCGAAAAGTCTGTCAGAACTCCGTCGGAACTCCGGCGGAACTCCTTTGGAAGTCTGTCGGACATAAGTCCTCTCGTGTGTACGGGGCATTAGAGGCGCCTCTCTTCTCTTTTATACTCTGGAGCTCCTGCTGGATTTTGCTTCTGTAGCACTGACCCCCGAAGGAGCTGCTGGTTTGATTGGGCTTACCGTTACCTTCTTCTCCTCGATTTACGTTTAGGGGTTTCCTGTGGTAGATGGCCCAGTAACTTTAGGGACTGACGACAGATCCACATAAAGGGATTTTTATTTGCAAAAACGTAGTCAACGAACAGTCTCTTAAAATAGGATCAGAGGGTTAGGAAGAAAGTTCAGGTACTCTTAGGCCGCGTACACACGCGCGGACTGTTCGCCCAACTTTGTCCGTCCAACAGTTTCGGCAAACAGTCCGCTCAAACTTAGCATGGACGGACATGGCCACACACGACGGACGAACAGTTTGCTGAAACCGTGCGCGATGACGTGAACGGCACGTACGACGGGACGAAAAATACGACGTCCTATACACTGCATTATAGCTTTCGGCGTGAAAATCCTTTCTGAGCATGCGCGCAACTTTGTTTGACGAACAAGCCTACACACGAGCGGACTGTTCGCTGAAACAAGGTTTCAGCGGACAGTTTTATGGAATTTCCGAAAAACCTTGTCCGTCCAACTGTCCGCTGAAACTGTCCGCTGAAAGCCCACACACGAGCGGACTGTCCGCCCAAACACTGTTCAGCGGACAAAGTTGGGCGAACAGTCCGCCCGTGTGTACGCGGCCTTAATGTCAAAGTCAATAATGAAGGACTTGCTTACTTTGACTAAATCCAGAGAATAACCATTCACAACTGGATGTTCACTCAAGTTGGATAGTCCTTCTCTCACAAGGCCCAGCAGCCAACAAGGTGCTTAACTTCAGGAACAAGTCTCTGCCACAGACGTTGTTGTAGAACATGCAGGATACTAAAACTTGTAGAACACTCGTGTGATACCTGCAGGGCAGGACTTAGGGTGGTGGGGGCCCCTGGGCTTGAGTCACTTTCGGGCCCTACCGTCTATACATTACCGTATTTATCAGTGTATAACACGGGCCGCCGTTTAACGCACACCCCGAGTTTAGGAGGGAAGTTTAAGGGAAAAAAAACCTTACATTTAAATGCCCATCAATGCAGCCTTATCAGTGTCCATCTGCAGCCTTGCCCATCCATCTGCAGCCTTGTCCAGTGTCATTGCAGCCTTGTCAGTATCATTTTCAGCCTTGCCAGTGTAGCCTTGTCATTTGCAGCCTTGCCCCAGTGTCATTTGCAGGCTTGTCATTGCAGTCTTGAAGTTTAAAAATGGTGCCTCTCGGGGGCTCTCGGGTTCTCTCAACGGCTCTCAGGTCCTCTTGCAGTCCCAAGCAGAGCCGAGAGTACTCGGCTTGGCTCACAGTCACGCCCAGTCCCTGCATTATGTCCATCATAGGGCGGGACTGTGAGCGCAACCAAGCCGAGTACACTTGGCTATGTATCTCTGCGGGGCCCTCTATTGGGCGGGGCCCATGGGCTTGAGCCCAGTCAAGCCCAATGGTAAGTCCTGCCCTGGATACCTGGATCTTTCAGCCAGTCTGGCGATACCCATGAGACAGGATTCACTTAGGTACTTCAGCCCCACCAGGCTCTTGCTAAGAAGCCAACCGGTACATGGCCTTCTTCTGAAGAGTCGTCCCCTGGATAGCTACGAAGTTACACCCAAACACCTCAGAATCCTCTCTTTAGTTTCCCCGCCTCGGGCTAGCCAGCCCTGAGACATAAAGTTGGGTGGATCTGCACCCCAGGCCATAGCCTTCCTGGGGGCTGGTCAGGAGGACAAGGACCATGGAGTCAGAATATACTTCTGGACCGGAACCCCCGAACCATGGGACATCTGCATCTTAAGTACCCTCTCCCAGAAAGCACAGCAAGAGTGACACTCCCACTGGGTGGGTTCCTGAGAAAAAGTAACCTTAACCACTTGAGATCCGCGCTATAGCCAAATGACGGCTACAGCGCGGATCTCCTTTTCCGGCACTACGTCTATTGACATAGTCCCATGCACGAGCGGCCTGCGCGCCCCCTGAGGGGCGCGCGCGGCGCGCTCTGTGATCAGCGAGTCCATGAGACTCGCCTGATCACCGATCCGTGCAAGGGGTCGATCCCGACCCCTTATCACGTGATCAGCTGTCAGCCAATGACAGCTGATCATGTGATATAACGGAGCCGGTAATCGGCTATTATTCCTCCTCGCGCTGTCAGCGCGAGGAGAAAAAAAAAGCCGATCACCGGCGGCCGTGATCGGGACATCAGTCCCGATCACGGCCAGCCCTGCTAGTGCCCACCTGCCCCCTGCCAGTGCCCACCTGCCCCATGCAGTGCCAAATGTATTCAAAGTAAGTGCCCCCCGTCAGTGCCACCCAGCAGTGCCCATAGTGCCACCCAGCAGTGCCCATAGTGCCACCCAGCAGTGCCCACAGTGCCACCCATAAGTGCCACCCACAGTGCCACCCAGCAGTGCCCACAATCTGCCTCAAAGGTGCTGCACCCCAGTGCCACATCCGTGCCCATCAGTCTCATCTACCAGTGCCCAGCAGTGCCGCCCATCAGTGCCCAGCAGTGCCACCTATCAGAGCCACCTATCAGTGCCACCTATCAGTGCCCATCAGTCCCATCTATCAGTGGTACCTATCAGTGCCCATCCGTGCCACCCATCCGTGCCACCCATCCGTGCCACCCATCCGTGCCACCCATCTGTGCCCATCTTTGCCCATCAGTGCCGCCTTATCTGTGCCCATCGGTGCCGCCTTATCTATGCCTATTAGTGCTGCCTTAACTATGCCTATCAGTGCCCACCAGTGCAGCCTATCAGTGTCCACCAGTGCAGCCCATCAGTGCCCACCAATGAAGCCCATCAGGGCCCACCAGTGCAGCCTATCAGTGCCGCCTAATCAGCGTACTTTAATGAAGGAGAAAAATGACCCGTTTGCAAAATTTTATAACAAACTATTAAACATGATTTTTTTATTTATTTATTTTTTTGCATCTTTTTTTGTTTGTTTAGCAAAAAATAAAACTCCGAGCTGTAATTAAATACCACCAAAAGAAAGCTCTATTTGTGGGAAAAAAATGATAAAAATTTCATTTGTGTACAGTGTTGTATGACCGCGTAATTGTCACTCAAAGTGCATCAGCGCTGAAAGCTGAAAATTGGTCTGGGACTGAGGGGGGTTTAAGTGCCCAGTAAGCAAGTGGTTAAAGAACCCAATGAGACTGTGGTTCCATGCCTGCCAGAAGAGGCAGTGCCCCCCATGGCCAGGCTGAACTCCCTATAGTCCAGTCAGACTGATGCAGAGGTCCAAATTTAGAACAATTGTACCCAAACCAAACTGCATTTTAGGTGTAACCTTAAATTTTAAAAACATAGCGCATCAGGAGCCGGCGCTACACTTCTAATCCCCTTGTGGAGGCTTCCATTTGTGGATGGACATTTTATAGTTACACAACCGATCACATTGCTATAATCTTTTTATATGGACTATAAACTGAAGGACTTATGAATAAATGGTTGTGGAGCGAATCATTTGAGTTTGCTATTTGTTATGGGGAAATTTTCTTTGATATACAAGTGCTTTGGATTACAAACATGTTTCTGAAACAAATTACGCTTGCAATCCAAGGTTCTACTGTATAATTGTTAGTTAAAGCGGAGGTCCACCCTAAAGTGGACCTTCCGCTCATCGGAACCCTCCCCCCCTCCGGCGCCACAATTGGCACCTTTCAGGGGGGAGGGGGGTGCAGATACCTGTACAGTACAGGTATCTGCACCCACTTCCGGGATAGCTCTCTGCGGAAAGGGGCGTAGATTACGTCCCTTTTTCGCAAGTGCCCGCCCCTTTCCGCAAGTGCCCCGCTGCCTGCTGGGAAACACACAGATACCAGTGGCAGCGGGGACCGTCCTTATTGCGCAGCGCGACTCGCGCATGCGCAGTAGGGAACCGGGAAATGAAGCCGAAAGGCTCCATTTCCTGATTCCCATACCCAAGATGGCGGCAGCAGGACTCAAGAGACGATCTAGAGATCGGTTTCAGGTGCCGACATCGCGGGCGCGCTGGACAGGTAAGTGTCACTATTTTAAAAGTCAGCAGCTGCAGTATTTGTAGCTGCTGGCTTTAAAAAAAAAAAAAACGCGGAGTCCCGGCGGACTCCGGCTTTAATATTAGTTAGTTATTCTTTAGAATTTTCGGATTTTCTTTCTTCTTTTTGGATTTACGAATTTACAAATTTTCGAATTTACGGATTGCGATCACAGCAAAACAAATGAAATAAAAACGAACAATTTTTTTTGGCGGTCTAATTCACGACCGGACTTTCCGGCAGAAAAGGTCAGATGGAATCATTCCGTCGGACGATCCGTTTCAAATCTGTCTGACGGAATCTATTCCTATCGGGAAAACCATTCGTCTGTATGCTGGTCCGACGGACCAAATAAGATGCAAAGGGCAGCTATTGGCTACTGGCTATTGAACTTCCTTTTTCTAGTCCCGTCATTGCGTTCTAGACTAACGGAGTTTGGTCCGTTCGTGTGTGGGCAAGTCTGTTCGTTTGGAAGTCCGTAGTAACTCTGTTGGAACTCTGCCGGGAAGACCGTCAGACCTTTTCTCTGGTCGTTTGTAACTTTCTAGCAGGTCACAAGCAGGGACTGATCTGTACAAGAATTGCTCAGACAGCGGGATTCACATGACTGTGTCATCTCGGAGCCCGGCATCTCAGTCCGGAAAGTCGATGGTGAGCCCTGAATGATGCCTGAAAAAAATGGTGCTGTCCTTATAGAGAAAAAAAGAAGAAGCAGATTAAGTCATTGCCGGAGGGAGTACAGTGTAATAAATACTTCGAATTGCTACATTGACTCCTCAGCAGGCAGGAACTTCACTGATGTGTGAACAAACACGCGGCAATAGCAGAAAAGATGGGAGTGGCCATGATATTCCATCATATCGGACGTCAGCTCGGTGTCACTTCAAGGATGCAAAGACAAAAAAAAAAAATCATTCTAGTTTTACATTTTTTTTTCTCCATAACGGGCCGCAGTGCCCAGCCAGAAGGGGGCAGCACACACCAGCTGGGAGCCCTCTGGGGCCCTCCTCCAGCTGCCGCCACGCACGTTCTGTAGGATCCCCCCCCCCCCATCTGCCGCAGCCTTCCTCCCGGAGGGGAAAGGGTTAAACATGCAGAGGGAAGGATGTCAGTATGAAACTGTAGGCCGCCCCGTTGCCATGGAAACAAGAACTAATGATTTTTTCCCGATGCAAAGCACACTTCAAAGTTTCTGCAGTACGTTTGCGCTATTGTCTGGCCGTTCCGCAGGTACCGATTGCCAGTCAGGCCACGGCTTTGGCCGGATCATAAATCGAATCGCTTGCGTCCCTCTATTAACTCCGCTTTGTCTTTTTTTTTATATATATATTTGTGTAACACAAAAAAAAAAGAGCTGGGCTGCCAACCAGCTTTTCTCGTGCTTAACAACTTCCATGCCAACATGTTGCATCCCCTTAAACCCCTTCTACACTGGGGCTGCCCCGTGCGTTAGCACTAAAGCGCCCTCTCGTTTTCACGGCGATTTAAGCGGCGCTTTTCTGATGCTAGTGGGGCGCTTTTAACCCCCCCAGCGGCTGCACAAGGGGTTAAAGAGGAAGTAAACCCTGATGAGTTTATTTCCTCTTTCATTCCCTGCAAAGGCAAAGCATAATGGACTACTATGCATCGCATCGCATCGCATCGCATAGTAGCCCATTATGTGTCACTTACCTGACACAGGAGCCAGCGATGTCACCGCTGTCCCCTGTAGTCCGCCGCATCCATCTTCTTCGTGGGGTCTCGCTGCTCCACCGCTGTCATTTGGCGAAGCCGCGGTGACGTCACTCCCGCGCATGCGCACGGGAGCCGCCACGTGCGGCATCTTCGTCATTGACAGCGGTGCGCTCAGTGCGCCTGCGCGCCGCTGTCTACGGTGCATGCGCCGTAGACAACGGTGCCTGTCTTTCGGCAAATATCTCCTAAACCGTGTAGGTTTAGGAGATATTTCTTGGACCTACAGGTAAGCCTTAATCTAGGCTTACCTGTAGGTCAAAGTGTGTTGTAAGGGTTTACAACCACTTTAAAAGCTCCTGTGGTGCGGCACTTCCAATGCGATTTTCAGGCTCCGGCCGTTTATTACAATGGGCCAGGGGCATTTTGGGAACGCTAAATACAGCGCTCCCAAACCGCGCCGAAGATGATGCTTGCAGGACTTTTCCTAATGTCTCCCACAAGCGCAGCGCCCCCAGTATGAAGGCACCCATTGTAATCAATGAGTACGGAGTACCCCCCCCCCCCTCCCCCACCAAGGGAATACTAGGGGACTTCAGGGGCAACTGATCAACAAATTCATTTAGAAAATAGAAATGTGTTAATATAAAATATGTGGTGCATACATCACCATAAGCAATTGCATAAAAAGACAAGAGCAGAATCATATATCATACATAAATACAAATCTTTCAATGTTAAGCCCGGACTCCACATAGGTCCAGAAACGCGCGGGGTTTAACATTGACAGATTTGCATTTCTATATCCCAGGCACAGATGTTGGATGAGAAGGCCTGGCTCACATTCTCGGCTCTAATTTATCGGAAAAGGTGTTCTATCAGGTTGGGGCTGCAGGCCAGTCAAGACCCCCCCCCCCAAACTCACTCATCCATGTCTTTATGGACCAATTCTGTCCTGCTGACCACCAATGTCAATGCATTTCCCCCCCCCCCCCCCCCGACTGACAACCAACATCGGGCAATTTTTTTTTCTCCCATTAACCACCAACGTGTTTTTTGCTCCAATTGATCACCAATATCTGGGAATGTTTACTCCTGCAACTTTCACAAGCACCAAATAATATACATTCATTTGTGTTTTTTTTTTTTCAACTAATGCATTATGGTCCACATTTTGGAACAATATATTTATTTAAAGGGTAACTTACACAGTTCACCCCATCCCCCACCCCCCCCCCCCCCCGTCCCATTCCCATAGACACACTCCTAAACCTTGTGGACGGCCTTCCCAAGTGAAGCTGTTATAGTTGCAAAGGGTGGGCCAACTCAATATTGAACCCTATGGACTAAGACTGGGATGTCATTAAAGTGACTCCACCCCCCTTGCCCTGCCTATGTATACCCCACCTTTTTATTGATGTGCTCATCAAATGCAGCCTACCAACCCCCATCAATGCAACCTACCAGCACCCATCAATGCAGCCTCCCCAGTGCCCCATCAATGAATGTTTGCTTGCTTTCATTCATTCGGGAGTCAGAACACAGACACAGTCGTCGTCCGCCGCTGTGCCTCTGACACTATGTGCGAATGGAGTGGCGGCTGCCCACCTGCTAATGTTGAGACTTAGTTACTTGCTGTTTAGAGAAGAGAGTAGGAACGCCAGTGGCTGCCGGCTGGGCACTCTAGACAGCAGTGCACCCTAGGCGGCTGCCTAATTGGCCTAGTGGTAGCACTGGTCCTGATTGTGGGGCAGGCTATGGTAGTAAATGGGCATGTTAGGGTAGTATATGGACAGGCTAGGGTAGTATATGGACAGGCTAGGGTAGTATATGGACAGGCTAGGGTAGTATATGGACAGGCTAGGGTAGTATATGGACAGGCTAGGGTAGTATATGGACAGGCTAGGGTAGTATATGGACAGGCTAAGGTAGTATAGGGGCAGGCTAGGGTAGTATTAGGGTAGTATAAGGTCAGGCTAGGGTAGTATAAGGGCAGGCTAGGGAAGTATTTGGACAGGCTAAGGTAGTATAGGGGCAGGCTAGGGTAGTATAGGGGCAGGCTAGGGTAGTAAATGGACAGGCTAGGGTAGTATATGGACAGGCTAAGGCAGTATAGGGGCAGGCTGGGGTAGTGTATAGAGAGGCTAAGGTAGTATATAGACAGGCTAGGGCAGTATAGGGGTGGGCTAGGCTAGTTAAGGGGGATGTGGAGCCGAACAGGGGGCAGTTATCATCACGACACACAAAATTGTTGGAAAAAAAATCTTGGTCATCAATTGCTGGTTAAGTAGAAAAGAAGATGAGGCGGCCGTGGTTCAATTTACCGCTCCTCTCAAAGTGCTACCTGGGTCCAATGAACCCACTTGGACCCACGGTAGGGCCGGCCTTGTCTGGAGGGCTACTGGTTGCCTACCCCTGATGTAAAAAAGCAGGCGTCCCAATACTATTGGTAATACAGTGTGTAGCGGATGACATTTTGGACAAAATGTCATACACATGTAAATTTTGTTTTTGCCTCAGAACAGTAGGGGTCCTGAGGGTTAATTACATAGGTGGGCCTTAACACCAGTCTGGCCAGGCTGTGTTTGGAAGTTCTGCCTGGTCATGTGAACGGTGAGGTGCACATAACAGGCCAGAACCAGGCCTGGTTGGGTGTTTAGGTATCAGCCTTCTGGGAACCAATCAGTGGGAGTGCCGGGGCCCGCTGAGGAGTCTGGGAAGGGGTACTTAAGGGGTGTGGGTCACGTGTTAGGGGAGAGGAGTTTGTGTGACCCGTGGGGTCTGGTTCCAGAACCGGAGTAGCCCCATGAGGGGTCCCGGTCACGAGGTGTTCGACATCCCACAACATATTCCTGTTAGAGCACCCTAGTAGACCCGTCTGGTCTGGGGTGGGGATCCGTCTGTTCCCGAGTCTCGGAACCTGGGAAGGACATTGATGAATTCACGCTTTTCCAGTACCATTGAGGAGACGGCAAACGTTCCAGGTACTGAGGAAAAGGTTCCCGTTCACCTTTAGTTACATAGGATGGCCTCAAGTTTTGAGTCAACGTACTGACTGCCATGATCTCTGGCTAGAGATCTATTCAGCCTTGAAGTACCCAGCTGCGAGTGGCTACTCTCTGGGTGGAATTAGAGACTTTCCTAGACCTGCAGTTCAAGGTGCCTGAGTTCTTCACCCCGTGCCCTCTGTTCCCATGAGAGACTGTGTTATTGGATGTTATTACTGCAAAATAAAACCTGTGTCAGTGTTCGAGTCGTTGGGTAGCTACCCTAGGAATCCCTAGACGTGGAAGAGCAGGCCAAGAGAAGGTAACTGGTAAGCCCAATAAGTCAAGGCCGCCCTGCAAGGGTTGTGGCCGCTACAAGGGTATATATAATGTTTGGGGATTGTAATGTAATACCTGGTCTTAAAGTGGTAAAAGAATACCCCGGAGTTCCGCTTTAAAGATGGAAAAAAAAAAAACATTACTTCTGAAGTAATAAAAAAGAAAAAAGTTTTCGGGACTTTAAATGAGGCAGGCACTAAAGGAATGCCTGCCTCCATCCCTATCAATAATATGTTAAGGGAGAGAACAGAGTTGGGACTTTAAATGAAGCACACATCAGTAAAAGAGTAAGGCTCGGTTCACACCAGACGCGGCACGACTTGCCGCGCCGCGACCTGACAAGTCGCCCCCGTTCTGTACTACGGAACCGTTCTAGTAGGAGCGACTCGAGTCGCTCCGACTTAGAAAAAAGGTTCCTGTACTACTTTTGCGGCGACCTCGGGCGACTTGCATTGACTTCTATACAGAAGTCATTTTGCAAGTCGCCGCTGAGGTCGCGGCAGGTCGCGGCTCGGCAAGTCGTGCCGCGTCTGGTGTGAACCGAGCCTAAGTCAAGTGACTATAATGTTTATTTTATAAAGTCCATGATATGTTATACAAACATTTTGGGCATCAACCTCTAAAATGCTCTGGGCATACAGCCTCCACACAATAACTCATGGACTAATATTACACGGTAAATTACAATCAAATACACATTCACATAAAACACAAAAAGCAGTAAATGCATGTATAAACGTATCCTACTGTGGTTGAACCCAAAATGGCCAGGATAACCATGGTAAGTGAATAATAGATTAAAAAATTGATTAACAATGCCTAAGTAATAAATTATAAAACGGAGAGGATCATATAAATCTTGATATTCCATGGTTGAGATAAAGGATAATGGCTAACGGCTCTACGCGTTTCGCGGTATTCCAACCGCTCATCAGGAGCATGCAACATGGAATAATTCTGCAAATTTTATATATATAAAAAAAAAATGATGAATTGAATTATTAGATAAAAATTGACAAGGTAATTTGATTATTATAATTAATTTCAAGGCTGGGCGTCCAACTCACGTCTGCATCAGCGGGCCAGTAAAACAGTATCTGGGTCCGCAAAAAGAGCCGCGGTGCATAGCCACCAGGCACCGAGGCAGCCCGCGGGAAAGGTAGCCCGTGGGAAAGGTAACCACCAACATAGGCACTTCCTGAAGTGGTTTCATTTCAATATGAAATCTGTCTGGTTGCGGTTTCATCTTTTTGGGTCCAGGAAAAGTGCGGAGTAGAACGGAGAGTGTGCGGGGACTTGGTACCACCTTTATAAAATTCGATAAAACCCATTTCTATGTCTCCTCCACGTTGGTATCGCCTGATCTGATCAAAGGGAAATATAAATGGACGGGACCCGGAGATTCCTGCCTGCTCATTACCGTCTCAGCACACTATTTACATTTTCTTTTTCTCTTTAGATATTTTCGGAAGATATTGTGATCCGTATGCATAAAACAGCAGTAAATTATCTCCCCGGGAGGACGTACATATTCAGAAAAAAGAAAAAAAAAGTATCAAAATGGGTCAAGTACCGTCACATGAAATGTGAGTATTATGCAGAAATCTCTGTCTAAGGCTATGGAAAAAAATAATAAAAAAAATGATAAAAATTTTAATTTTGTTGTTTTCCTTAAAGGTTTATCTTTGTCTCAAAGCGGAAATCTAAAAATATGCACGGGATATGTTTAGCATAAGTGATTTCTGATAGCTACAGTAGTATACAAGGTTTAAAGTAGAACTTCAGCCAAGCTTTTTTTTTTCTTTCCTAGTTTCAGAAGGAGTGGGAATGTGTCAGAACCTCTGTTGGGTTTTTAATGCAATTCGGGTCCCCGCTGGGGAGATTAGTTCTCACTTCCTGTCCTGGTGACACCTAAGCCCTTGTACACACGATCGGAGATTCCGAAGGAATGTGTCCGATCGGAGCGTTTTGTCTAGGGTTGCCACCTTTTCTTCAAGTCAAACCCGAACACTTTAGCAGCGCACAGCAATCTTTTGTTATAGTATGAACTAGAGATATATTTTGCAATTAAATAACATTTCTAATCAAATTATGTTATTCACAAGAGTCCCCCTTTACATCAGAATCCAAAGAGTTCCCCTTTTACATCTGAACCCGCAGAGTTCCCTTTCACTGTAAGGGGGGACTCTGCAGGCTCTGATGTAAGGAGGAACTCTGGGGACTCTAACATAAGGGATGCTCTGGGAACCCTGATTTAAGAGGGAACACTGAGAACTCTGATGTATGCAGAGGACTCTGATGTAAGGGGGAACACTGTGGCCTCTGGTGTAAAGGGGAACTCTGATGTAAGGTTTGCTCTGAGAAACCTGATTTACCTTACTGTACTCACTCAGAGGCAGGAGAGAGAAGGGGGGAGACTTCAATCACAGACAGGGGTGGATGGTGAGCTCACTCACTCCTTGGCAGTCATAACCTCTTATCCAGATGTAGCTGAGGCTGCTGGACTGTGGGCAGACAGAGTTGTAGGGGCGGGAGGAAGAGGAGCAGATCAAGCCTTTTCTCCTCTCCCGTCTGTGTGGATGGAGGGGTAATTGTTAGTGCTGGCTTTGGGCAGTGTGAAAGAGAGTGTAACAGACACTCGGCTTACACAACTGCAGCCAACCCTGTTGGAAAGCCAGTCTGAATCATGTGTCCGGGTTTCAGGCAGTCTGAAACCCGAACGCATGATTCCAAACCCGAACTGTCCGGGTGAATCCCGGACAGGTGGCAACCCTAGTTTTGTCGGATATTCTGACTGTGTGTGGTCTGCATCGGACTGTTTCCGTCAGAATATCCGTCGGACCAAATTTTCCAACTTGCCGGAAAATGCTCCGATCGGACATACTCCGATCATGTGTAGAGAATTCCGATCGGACAAAGTGCCACGCATGCTCAGATCAAATTCCTACATCAAAGCTATTGGCTACTAGCCTGAACGTAGTCCCGTCGTAACGAAATAACGTCATCACGTTCTGAACGATCGGATTTTCCGACAACTTCGTCCGACCGTGTGTATGCAACAGTTCCAGACAAAATCCATTGGACAAAATCCGACGGACAAAATCCGACGGATTTGGTTGTCGGAATCTCCGATCGTGTGTACAAGGGCTAAGACTGTGAGTTGAACTATCTGTTTCCAGGGTGGTGGACTGCATGGGAACACTATGTCCACTCAGATCATAAATTAAAGCGGACCTTCAGTTATTTTTTCATCTTTCCATCTATTAAATCTTCCGCCCTTGTTATTGTTTTAACTTTGGATAGTTAAACTTTTTTTTCTGCCAGTAAATCCCTTATACAGCCCACTTCCTGTTTCTTGTCTGGTCAGTCTAGGCTTATGACATTATGCGCAGCTCTCTCTCTCACTCTTGTGAGAGTTTGCCAGCAAGGGGCAGGGGATGAGTCATAAGAGGGCCAATGAGATCTGCAGGGCTGGAGGTGTGTCCCTGTGTGTGTATGTGTAAATCCAGGAAGTGAACAGGCAGCAGCTTCAGCTGCCCACAGTTAAAATGGCTGCAGCCAGACTCAGCGGAGGGAGATTTCTGCAGCATATTTGGCAAGTACAGAATCACATTATCTATATATATATATATATATATATATAATATGCAAAGTGGTTGGAGGGAAGCTTCAGAATGGCAAAGAGGTTTTTATTACAAATTATGTGAGCAGACTGCAGTTCCTCTTTAAAATGTACGTTACCCTAAATATTTTTAGTTCTCTGTGTTCACATATGTACATTTTATAATTCATGGCCGCATCGATTGTGCCCGCGATGCTAAATTGTGCTGAAATTGCGGCAAAATGCACAATGTGTATTTTGGGTGTCATGTGTTCTTAACGGCACCCCAAACCTGATTCAATTTTGCCGCGATCGACACATGACAAAAACACATGGAAATTGCAGCAAAAGGTGCAATGGGGAAAAACAATGCGCAGTTTTAAGCCCAGAAAGGTGTAAGAGCTACTTTTGCATGACAAATGCACATAGGGCACCCCCATCAAATGATCACAACTGTCACACTGACCAATCATTGTCTCCTTTAACTCCTTCCTGCCGAGCATGCGCATATACTGTATGTGGCCTTGCGGGAGTGGGGTCTTTATCCTTGAGGCTGCACAGGTACGCTAGTGTGGCTGTACTAAGAGTGCATTGCACAATGCACTCCCAGCACAGGGACCAAGCTGTCAGGGACATCTCTGTGTCTTCTACCAATGATTAGGACCTGGGAGAACCGATTCCTGATCACCTGATTTCTGTGATAGCCTCTGATTGGCTATAAAAGTGATCAGTCAATGTACAGCCCACTCCTGTGCTTTTTTTTTTTTCTCAACCCCAATGGAGAAAAAGATACATTGTACACATACAGGATCCATTCTATAATACATTGTACACATACAGGATCCATTCTATAATACATTGTACACATACAGGATCCATTCTATAATACATTGTACACATACAGGATCCATTCTATAATACATTGTTTACATGCCGGATCCATTATATAATACATTGTATATACATACATGATCTATTATATAAGACATTGTATGTGTATATATATATATACATCCAATTATATATTACATATTGTACATTGTATACATACAATACAGGATCCATTCTATAATACATTTTGTGTGTATATATATATATATATATATATATATATATATATATACAGGATCCGTTATATAATACATTGTATACATACATCCAATTATATATTACATATTGTACATTGTATACATACAGGATCCATTCTATAATACATTGTGTGTGTGTGTATATATATATATATATATATATATATATATATATATATATATATATATATATATATATATATATGACACATACATACACACACACACACACATACATGATTCATTCTATAATACATTGTTTACATACCGGATCCATTATATAATACATTGTATGTGTGTATATATATATATATATATATATATACATCCAATTATATATTACATATTGTACATTGTATACATACAATACAGGATCCATTCTATAATACATTTTGTGTGTATATATATATATATATATATATATATATATACAGGATCCGTTATATAATACATTGTATACATACATCCAATTATATATTACATATTGTACATTGTATACATACAGGATCCATTCTATAATACATTGTGTGTGTGTATATATATATATATATATATATATATATATATATATATATATATATATATATATGACACATACATACACACACACACACACATACATGATTCATTCTATAATACATTGTTTACATACCGGATCCATTATATAATACATTGTATGTGTATATATATATATATATATATATATATATATACATACAATTATATATTACATATTGTACATTGTATACATACAGGATCCATTCTAAAATACATTTGGTGTGTGTATATATATATATATATATATATATATATTATATATATATATATATATATATATACAGGATCCGTTATATAATACATTGTATACATACCGGATCCATTATATAATACATTGTATACATACATACAATTATATATTACATATTGTACATTGTATACAGGATCCATTCTATAATGCATTGCAAACAGACAGGATTCATTATATAATACATTGTATACATACAGGATTTATTATACATTGACTTGAAAAAAGTATTCATACCCCGTGACCAGGGGTGAACTGACAATTCATGGGGCCCCCGGGCAATAGGAGATTATGGGGCCCCCAGGCTTAGAGATGGCTGCCATGCGGCAGCCATCTTTTTGTTACGCAACATGAATGTGGGCATACCCACTGAGGGGAGAGGCACCAAGCTCCGTGACATGTGCTGAGTGGCAGGAGACTTAGAGCTGGTGACCCAGTAAATTCACCAGGAGCCTCTCATGGGCATAGCCACCTTAACAGCATCATGGGCCCCTTGGCAAAATATTGCACTGGGAACCCTACCAGGGAGATGATGACCTGTGGCATACATAGTGCACCATGGCGAACAATGGGCATGACCAATGGGAGAGTCTTAAAAGAGGATTGAACAGAATCTGCATCTATTGTATACAATGCAAACACAGATCTTGTACCCATAAAATTCGAATTACTGTGTCGAAGCTGATAATCTCAGACACAAATGAATCTCTGTCAAAGGATCATTTGTTTTTTAAATAAATGTTTCCATTATATATGTTTTTTATTCACAAAAAAAGGATATTTTTGGCTTACTGAGGGAACATTACAGAAGAACTTAATTAAAACCAGCAACTGTTGAGACAATGAACACCTTGGTCAGGTCTATGTACAGTATAATGTACAGAGTGCGGGGGTCAGGAGTAAGTAACAAGCAAAACAACATATAGAGTACAGCAGTCAAGAAGCGCACCACGCTCACATCAGAGTCCTCCCTTACACCAAAGTCCCAACATTCTCCCTATAATCACAGTCCACAGAGTGCCACACTACAGCAGAGCCGGGCAAGAACAACATTCATCAGAGAAGCAGCCAAGAGGCCCATGGTAACTCTGGAGGAGCTGCAGAGATCCACAGCTCAGGGGGGAGAATCTGTCCACAGGACAATTATTAGGCGTCTCTCCACAAATCTGCCCTTTATGGAAGAGAGACAAGAAGAAAGACATTGTTAGAAGAAAGTGTCAGGAAAGGCATGTCAGTGTAGAAGGAATTGCGCGACAGGCACGCACGCTCACTGCGCGCCGATGCACGCACACAAGCTTACACGCGTCTGTCACTAACACTGGCACCAAAGGGGCTATTTAAAGTAGGTGCACCAAGGACTCTTTGCTGTTTGGTCTGCAGCTTCTGTGTGTTTTGGACTTCTGCCTGCTGCTCTGCTTATCTGCCTGAACGTTACCGACCCTTCCTGACCCTGCACCTGCTCATCCAGCCTGCCATAGCTCAGCTCTGCCAGTCGCATACGGTTCCAGCTCCTGCTGCGATTCCAGCCTGCCACGACTCTGGTTTGCCCAACCGTCTCCACCCAGCCTGCTGCACATCCGGCCACAGACAACCAGCTATACTGACTACTGAACTGATCTCAGGCACTCCTACCTCACTGTGCTTCTGCGGTTGCTGTCTCACCTCCAGTGACCCACAAGCCGACGTGGTACAAGAGGCTCTCCTCTACACATCAGGCTCACGAACCGGGTATGTGACAGAAAGCCATAAGAAGTCCAGATTGCAGTTTGTGAGAAGCCATGTGGGGGACACAGCAAACATCTGGAAGAAGGTGATCTGGTCAGATGAGACTAAAATTTAACTTTTTGGCCTAAAAGCAAAACGCTATGTGTGGTAGAAAACTAACACTGAACATCACCCTGAACACACCATCCCCACCGTGAAACATGGTGGTGGCAGCATCATGTTGTCGGAAGCTTTTCTTCAGCAGGGACAGGGAAGCTGGTCAGAGTTGATGGGAAGATGGATGGAGCCAAATACTGGACAACATTAGAAGAAAACCTGTTAGAGTCTGAAAAAGACTTGAGACTGGGGTGGAGGTTCACCTTCCAGCAGGACAACAACCCTAAACATACAGCCAGAGCTACAATGGAATGGTTTAGATCAAAGCATATTCATGTGTCAGAATGGCCCAGTCAAAGTGCAGACCTAAATCCAATTGAGAATCTGTGGCAAGACTTGAAAATTTCTGTTCACAGACGCTCTCCATCCAATCTGACAGAGCTTGAGAAATTTTGCATAGAAGAATGGCCAAAAATGTTCCTCTCTGTGCAAAACTGGTAGAGACATCCCCAAAAAGACTTACAGCTGTAATTTGAGAGAAAGGAGGTTCTACAGAGTATTGACTCAGGGGGGCTGAATACAAATGCCCCCCACATTTTTCACATATTTATTTGTAAAAAAAAATTGAAAACCATTTATAAATTTCCTTCAACTTCACAATTATGTGCCACTTTGTGTTGGTCTATCAAATAAAATCCCAATAAAATACATACAAATAAGGGGGGGGGGGGGGTTTGGGACTTTAAATGAGGCATACTTACCTCTCCCTGTGACAATTAGTTACAGCCAGATTAATTATATTTTACTACACTTTATAGATATTTCTGAACATCCTCCCCTGATGAGTGGTTTACACGAAACGCGTCGGACAATTTGTGATGCAGATATATGCTTACATCAAATCATCAACTCAGAACATCTTCCACCAATCAAATGGTTTTATTGTTTTACACAATTCTTATCCCACGTATATGTGTGTGTGTGTGTGTGTGTATATATATATATATATATATATATATATATATATATATATAATGTATTTATTGAATGTATTAACCAATCACTTGAGACCACTATGTGGCGTCTAGTTTATATATATATATATATATTTTGATGTGTTTTTGATGCCTATATTGCATGCGCACATACGTGTGTGTGTGAATATTCATGGAATGACACTTATTACAACGTTTTTTTCTTCATGTGGTTTCTGTTATTGATATGCTTGATACAGTTCTTTATGACCAATATATATGTACTTCTATTCTATTAGCCACCACCTTGTCCATAGACCTCATTTAGAGTCCCAAATTTCCCACTTTATCCAATAAAATGCATTGGTGATTTTGGTAGTAACATGACAAAATGTGGACAACGTCAAGGGGTATGAATACTTTTTCAGTATTCATCTATGGCAGTGATGGCGAACCTTGGCACTCCAGATGTTTTGGAACTACATTTCCCATGATGCTCAGCCACTCTGCAGTGTAGTGGAGCATCATGGGAAATGTAGTTCCAAAACATCTGGGGTGCCAAGGTTCGCCATCACTGCTCTATGGTATTGTTGTGATCGTCAGGAGAAGAATAAATTGTTTTCAGTTGTCCCCTGGTGGTAGGTTATGGTAATAGCATGATATACAAAGCTGAATATAACCACTTGCTGCCCAGGACATTTATGTTTGTCTGCTGGGAAGCAACGGTTTAATTGATTGGATGCAAATTCAATTTTTTTTTTTTTTATCATTTATGTTTTATTTTTTATATTTATTTTATATTTTATTTATTTTATTTTTATTTTTATTTTTTTTAAACTTACGTTTGGCAGCTGCAGCTATGATCCTGGTATAACTACTTGCAGCCCAGGACATTTAAATTTGTACGCTGGGAAGCAAGTGCTTTAGTTTATTAGATGCAATTGTTTTTTTTTTTTTTTTTTTCCCAAAATATTTTATTATTATTATGTAGTGAGCATCATACAAAGGCACATTGAGTAAGAACAATATAAAAACATTGAGTAACCAAAAGTGCAACATGTAACAGATTAAACAAGCGGTGATATAGAGCCCACTGAGATACACAGATCCAACAAGCAAAGGAATTACAAAACCCCAATGTAACTTTAACATCTCCTAATGAGTATAGGGCTCCCCCGAGATTCACCCGTGCTTCCGCCTCAGGTTCCTCTCCGATGGAGTATACCCCCTTGTAATTCCCTCTAAAATTAAGGTCGAATTAAGGATCTGACCAGGCTCCCAGCTACCCTGGGATGTGTGGACCGATGCAATTGTTTTTTATTATTATTATTATTATTTATTTGTTGTATTTATTTTATGTTATATTTATTTATTTTGATTTTTATTATATATTATTTATTTAATTTATTTACATTTATTTTTGCAGCCATGATACTGGTATGACTGCTGCTGCCCAGGATGTTTCTATACGCTGGGAAGCAAGTGGTTAAAAAAGTTTTTTTTTTTTTGTTTTTTTTGTTTTTTTTTGTTTTTTTTTTACTGTCAGTTATCTTTTGGCAATAAAAAATGAGGAGATGCCCATTACTATTTACCACCAAATAAAAGCCCAATTTTTAGTGAAAAAAAAAACAATCGCAGTATAATTCACCCGTGTACGTATGCTCTGATGGTATGTACAGTGTTACTAACACATGTCAAAGTTGCAGAACTGTGCTCAGGAGCTGGGATTTTTTTTGTTTTTGTTTTCCTTTGTCAGGAAATGGTTCATTTCCAATTTAAATGAAGGGAATATTTGGGGTACCTGGCGAAGAATCTTCGATAAGAATTATCGCTGTTTTCGTGTTTTGTATACAAAATAGAAAGGCGCAGAGCGGATCTGAGCGGCTTCCGCGCACGTGGCAGACCTCATTCATTTCCAGTGTAATTAACTTTGTTCTTCTTATTAAATCACCAAGCTGGGAACAGGACAAGATAATTCAGACTATTAGCGGAGAGCTATGACGGCTGTCAGCGGAAATCTGCGACTTCAGCCTTGGAAATGAAATCAGCCCCGGATTGGAGGTTTGTCGGGAAGGACGGTGGCGCAGCATCAGGAAGGGATGATGGAGCCCCTCCAAGGTTTCCGGCTTTTTTTATAAATGGCGGCTATAAAAACAATGCATCAAATTTTTCAATTTAGCCGTCATATAAAATGCAGTTATTCTTAAATATTATACAGTATTGCATTTTTCTGCTGTTTGAGAGAGATTTTATTTATTTTATTTAAAGGTTCTTATATATCTGCGTGTTAAAAGGAAAATGTGTGATTTTCTTTTAACTGCATCCAATATAAGTATGAAAATATCATTGCTTATCTGGGTTACCGTGTAATTCTTAAAGCTGACGGTAGACAAACAGCTGAATACACGGATGAAATACATATACAGGAGCCGTTGTACCCGCCAAATGATTTGTATTACCATCCATCCAGTCCGACGATTTACACAGCTCAGCCACACAGCACTCTATGTAGAGATGGTGGGAACCCCTCATAATGGGCACAGCAGGTGTACAGACCTGGGAACTCAGCACAAGGATGGTGGGAACCCCTCCTAATGGGCACAGCAGGTGTACAGATCTGGGAACTCAGCACAGGCATGGTGGGAACTCCTCATAATGGGCACAGCAGGTGTACAGACCCGGGAACTCAGCACAAGGATGGTGGGAACCCCTCCTAATGGGCACAGCAGGTGTACAGATCCGGGAACTCAGCACAGGGATGGTGGGAACCCCTCATAATGGGCACAGCAGGTGTACAGACCTGGGAACTCAGCATAGGGATGGAGGGAACCCCTCATAATGGGCACAGCAGGTGTACAGACCCGGGAACTCAGCACAGGGATGGTGGGAACCCCTCCTAATGGTCACAGCAGGTGTACAGACCCAGGAATTCAGCATAGGGATGGTGGGAACCCCTCCTAATGGTCACAGCAGGTGTACAGACCCAGGAACTCAGCACAGGGATGGAGGGAACCCCTCATAATGGTCACAGCAGGTGTACAGACCTGGGAACTCAGCATAGGGATGGAGGGAACCCCTCATAATGGTCACAGCAGGTGTACAGACCTGGGAACTCAGCACAGGGATGGTGGGAACCCCTCCTAATGGGCACAGCGGGTGTACAGACCCGGGAACTCAGCACAGGGATGGTGGGAACCCCTCCTAATGGTCACAGCAGGTGTACAGACCTGGGAACTCAGCACAGGGATGGTGGGAACCCCTCCTAATGGTCACAGCAGGTGTACAGACCTGGGAACTCAGCACAGGGATGGTGGGAACCCCTCCTAATGGTCACAGCAGGTGTACAGACCTGGGAACTCAGCACAGGGATGGAGGGAACCCCTCCTAATGGTCACAGCAGGTGTACAGACCTGGGAACTCAGCACAGGGATGGTGGGAACCCCTCCTAATGGTCACAGCAGGTGTACAGACCTGGGAACTCAGCACAGGGATGGTGGGAACCCCTCCTAATGGTCACAGCAGGTGTACAGACCTGGGAACTCAGCATAGGGATGGAGGGAACCCCTCATAATGGGCACAGCAGGTGTACAGACCCGGGAACTCAGCACAGGGATGGTGGGAAACTGCCATTCCTCTCCTTGACAGCGAGGTGTGAGGTTGCTAGTTCCTTTGCTCCTGTGCTTCCAGAGACCAGGGGCTAGAGTTGCTTCTCTGCCCCAGGAGGGATGCTGGATCCTGGGGAGGACCCCGGCGGGGGCCCCCTGGCTAGGCCTGTGGAAGATTCTGGGCCTGGCCAAAGGAGTGATGAGTCCCTGTATGCCTTTAGACAGAGGATTGTTGGGAAGCTGAAGCAGATTAAGGAAGAAGAGGAGAGATTGTTGATGTTGATGACTGAATTTCGGAAGAAAAAGCAAGTTTGTGCCAAATTGTACAGCAAGAGGAGGTCAGCTCTGAGGCCTGAGTTGAAGGACTTGGAGCAAGCTGTTAAGAGGCAGAAAGAGCTGGTGAGCTCTCTGAAGGAGAACAGTGGCATTTTTAAAGAGAAATATAAGAATGAGGAGCGATTTAATCGCATGAGGAGAAGAGCCGCGTCCTGCATGGAAGGTGATCCAACCAGTGAGGAGATGCAAGTAAAGTCGGAGTCAGCAGAGAGTGAGAAAGTGGGCCCGGAGGATGAGCCCAGTGTTTCAACACCTCAGACACCTGCTGAGCCCTCAATGGCGGAGGCCTCTGTCCCCTTCCCTCCCCAGCAATGTGGAACATCCCAGCAGGAGGATGAAGGTTCTGACATGCTGGATGCGATCAACAAACTGGAGACCAGTCCAGATTCAGCTCCCCAGGATGGTGAGGAGAAGATGGACACCATTCCTAGTCCTGTGGAAGAAAGACCTGTGGAGAGAGCAGGTGCAGGTACTGTGTGTGTGCAGGATGGTGGGAACTTTAATAACAATGGGCCTGCTGAGGGTTGTAGTGCTTCAGACAGTCAGCCCAGACCCATAGACAATGTACTGCAAGCAATAAATAACTGTCAGCTTCAGTCTGCAGAGAGGTCCATGGACAATACAGAGACTTTGCCTGGACCAGGCACAGCGACTGTTCCTGTGAATGGTGGAGGAGATGCTGGGTGTAGTAGTGCTACAACTCTCCCGGAGTCTACAGCAGCCAAGACTGTGATGGCTCCCAGGATTGAAGCAGAGTGTTCGGGGGAGGGGGTGGGTCCTGCTAATCAGAAGACTGCTATCCCAGCTGATTCAGACTCTCTGGCAGCAGGTTTGAATGTATCTGAGGACAAGACTGCAAATGCTGGTGGTGGAAGAAAAACTTATGCTGGTGTTGCTGCCACAGGTTCTGGGAAGGGGGAGCAAGCAGGGAAGGAGCATGGGGACGTTCTATCTTCCTCCCTGTTTAAAAGGAGGAATGTTGTACAATTGAAATGGGAAGGTGATGGAAACCCCCCACATAGGACAGTGGTGGATAAAATCCTGCAGATGGGGTTTAGGTCTGCAGATATCTTCACCCTGATCAGTCCGGCAGGTTCCTATGAGTATGATTTGTCCTTTATCCGTCCGGAGTATTTGGACATATTTTGGGAGAGGTCTGAACATGTGTGTAGGGGCCTGCCGGACTGGAAATGGCTCATCCCCAAACTTATTTCGCGCCAGCCCCTCATTAAGATGGTGACAGTTCTGGTACGCAATGAATCCATACCACAAGGGGATCTGACTGTATGGTTGAGGAGGTATGGGGACGTCCTGAGCCCCCTAAGAAAGATTTTGGACGATCGGGAAATATGGACAGGGGGATGGTCTGTGCAGCTGAAATTAAAAGTCATTGATAATGTTGTGCAGCATTTGCCATCCTCAGCTTTCCTGGGGAGGGACAGGCTGACCATCTTCTACCCGGGCCAGCCAAAGCTCTGCAATAAATGTGGAGATAAAGGGCATCTTGCATCCTCCTGTCCAGTAATGAAGTTCTCTCTGTGTCAGGGTATAGGGCATTTGGCAAAGGACTGTAATATTATCAGGTGTAATCTGTGCAATGCAGTGGGACATCCTTATAGTCAGTGTCCTGAGGCAATGCACAACAAGCCTGAGCTCATGAGAGAGTTTTTCCGTCTGGACATGGAGTATGCTCAGAGCTCAGCAGCTGGAGGGCCTGTGATCCCATCTGAGTCTGTGCCCATACCCAATGTGTCTGTGTCTCCCCAGTCTGTGCCCGTACCCAATGTGTCTGTGTCTCCCCAGTCTGTGCCAATACCCAATGTGTCTCCCCAGTCTGTGCCCATACCCAATGTGTCTCCCCAGTCTGTGCCCATACCCAATGTGTCTGCGTCTCCCCAGTCTGTGCCAATACCCAATGTGTCTCCCCAGTCTGTGCCCATACCCAATGTGTCTGTGTCTCCCCAGTCTGTGGGTAAGGTTTCAGTTGCCAAGAATGTGTCCAATCCTTCTGTGTCTTATCCTTCTGTGTCTTCTAAAATTGCAGAGACAGCAAGAGGTGCTGAGGCTGATGCATCAAGTGCGGTGCCAGTCCCCCTCCCCCGACGCTGCAGGGTCTCTGTTAAGGGTCATGGGGTGCAGAGGAGTGGGGTGGATGGTGAAGAGGCTGGCCTGGTGGTAGATAAGGGAAGGGAGAGTGGGGGGGAGGATAGGTGTGGGGAGGTTGTTGACTCTGATTTGTCCAAGGATGATATGGAGTGGTTGGAGGATAAAAGGAAGAGGGGCAAAAGGAAGGGGAAGAAAAGAGGTGCAGTTACCTTAAGTCCTGAGGTTTTGCATGTAGAAAATAAGTTTGGGGGTCCTGTCAGATGATGATGATGATGATGAGTGGGACTCGTTCAGTTCAGTGTCCTCTATGGATGATGAGTGTCAGGGTGCAGCGAAGCGTGCTGGTTCTCCAGGCAGAGGGAGTAGTCAGGCTAAGAAGCGTCTGCCTCAACTACCCTAATGGCAGTTCCCACTCCGTTTCTATAGAAGGTTCCATGCATGGTGACGGTGATGTTCCTTAGTCTGGCTCTCCCATAAGGATTATGTTGTATGCTTTTTGGTTTGCACCATTTATTATGTTCTTGTTTTGTATAGTCATATTCAATTATTTTGTAAATATGTTTTATTTATTTATTATGGTTTTATTGTATATAAGTTGTTGTTTGTAAGATTTTCAATAAACAAAATTAACCCCTCCTAATGGTCACAGCAGGTGTACAGACCCAGGAACTCAGCACAGGGATGGTGGGAACCCCTCATAATGGGCACAGCAGGTGTACAGACCTGAGAACTCAGCATAGGGATGGTGGGAACCCCTCCTAATGGTCATGTTAGGTGTGACCTCAACAAGTCACCTATTTGTCAGGTTATGTTACCGTTTCCCAATTGTTAGTTAGAGTTCTTATCTAAGCAAAGAGACACGGAGGTATTCAGTATTTCTGCTCAGAAGTCCGTTCTTAACTCTGACTCTCTCTGACTCTGAGGCTTCTTTATTACATCTTTTATAGACAGAAAAGGGCAGACATCAGCAATGTAAAAAAACAACATTTTTGCAAAGAAAAGACAATTCTCCGGGTGTTATCAGCTGATAAGACAATCTTCTGGGCGTAGACTGCTTTTTAGGGCTGATGCGGCCTCTTATGCGTACGTGACTAAAGATGACGAGTCCTTATTTTACTGAGAAGGATAGAGAAAGACATGTATTTAGTAAGACATATTGTCAACCATTTTGTTTAGACATACCTTAATCCTTACATTTCCCCCTTTGACATCACCCCTCCCTCTTGCCCTGGGTCCACCTGAACAAGTTCTAGTCGGCCTATATCCAGAGTACTCTCCCTGACCGCGAGTTGTCAGAGGGGTATACACCCATCCCCCTGGACAGTACCAACATCTAAAATTCAGGAAGAGTGGCTTTTCTGACAGATGGGTGATGTCAAGAAACTAAATCCACCTATCTTCACAAAAGTTCCATCTTTTCCGCATCATTTACCTTGGCTTTCTTGCAAAAGCACATGAGCAGTTTAAAGCATGCATAAAAGAAAAATACGAATAAGAGCACCACTATAATCGTCATTGCTGCCTTCTTAACCCAAGAGAATAACCCTGAGAAACTAAAAGTTCCACCAAACGGATCCCAGTCGCGACCAATATTTCGGGCCTTCTCTTGTAAATTCTTTACTTCCGTACGGTGTTGTGCAATGATGTCATAATAGTCAGGTACCTCAATGCTGGTGTTATGTATCCAAGTACAGCACTCATAGTCCTCAGTAGTTTCACAGAGTCCTGTCAGTGCTGCACTCATACTTTCAATTGCTAATTCATGTAATTCTAATTGTTGTCTGATGGCTCTGGTCTCCAGATTTAACTTAGTAATGTCATCAGAGTTTTTCTCCAAAACATCATTAATAATTCCTGTATAGTTATTTAGTCGTTTCATTAAGTCTATACCCCATCCTGTCCAGGACGGGAACCAAACCCATGCCATATCCTTCTTCAGGAATATTTCTCTTTTACTACGATACCTGAGGGGATATCTAGGGTGCATGCTAGCTTCTAATAGGTGATCACCTCGTTCATCACCTACTACTCCCATTACTGGTACTAAACTTGCGAGGTAGCACCATCCCTGAGCTCTTCTAGGTATCCAAGTATAACATTTATCCTCACAACAGATATATATATTATTTCCCAGTGCTACTGATCTATTACCGATATTATTTCTATAAAGGGAGGTGTATCCATAAAGAGATAGGTTACTCACTAACCACCTGGTGTTGTTGTCTGAAATATTACCGAGGAACTCAGCTAACGATTGGTGTGTGTGGGTTATACTAGGGTAGAAGACCGTGTTTTTCCCAGGAGTAGCTTTTGGTATGAAAATGGACAAGTTAAATTTACTGTCTTGGCATTCTCTATTTCCTCCCGTTGTTTTCCCTAGGTTGAAACACCAATCAGGGGAAAAGGCGAGACCATTTGACTTAAACATTACTGTCTCGCTGGTATTTGTTCTAATTATGTTAATGCTACTGTTAGCAAGATCAGTATAGTTTATAGGAACTGCCATCAGTGGTATACTTGCTGTGCTGGGGTGTAATTTGCTACAAATCCAACATTTCTCATATCCTGACTTCTGGGCATAAGCATATTTAAACTTCAGTAATAACATTTTTTTAGAAAATCCTTCATCCTTGTGTATTTTATTCTGTGAGGTAACCAAACTATTAGCCAGGATTACTGAAACAAAAAAAAGATACATGTTGTCATTTGCCAACTGGCTCCTTTTTACAGTGAGAAGCGTGGATCCAGGTAGGTTTCCCTTCCAATTTCACTGAGGTTGCTGTAATCAATAGCACCTGGAAAGGACCTTCAAACCTTGGTTCCAGTGTCTTTCTGGTATGTTTCTTTACATACACATAGTCTCCTGGTTGTAGATCGTGTGTACCTGTGACAGAATTAGGGTCTGGAAGAGAAGAATACACACTCTTGTGGATTTTAGTCAGACGCTGTTGCAACTGTATTACATACGTAGTTAACCTATCACATTGCAATTGCATACTTTGAGGAAAATATAAACCTAATCTAGGTGCACTTCCAAACAGTATTTCATATGGGGATAACCCGGTTTTTCCTGTTGGGGTGTACCTAATAGAGAACAAAGCTAAGGGTAGGCACTCAGGCCATGGTTTGTTCAACTCCTGCATTGCCTTTTGTATTTTCAGCTTGATTGTACCATTTACTCTTTCTACTGATCCTGAACTCTGTGGGTGGTAAGGAGTATGAAAACTTTGTTGAACCCCTAACATTGCCATCACATTTTGCATTATTTCTCCCGTGAAATGTGTCCCCCTATCTGATTCTATTGTTTCTGGGAGACCAAACCTAGGTATCAGCTCAGTAATCAGTTTCTTGGCGGTGGCTTTTGCCGTAGCTGATTTCACAGGATAACTTTCGGGCCAGCCTGAAAATAGGCAGATGCACACGAGAACAAATTCAAAGGGGCCGCTCTTAGGCATTTGTATGTAGTCAATCTGCAGTCTCTGAAAGGGATATTGGGCCCGGACCTGATGTTTACGTGGGGTTTTCACTCTCTGTCCTGGGTTATTAATCAGACAGATTTGGCATGCAGCACAGTAGTTCCTTGCAGTACTACTGAATCCAGGGGCTAGCCATCCTTGGCTTACAATCCTATACATAGAATTGGAGCTGACATGAGTGGGTAAGTGGACAGCCGCTGCCATTGCGGGGTATAGAGAAGCGGGTAGACATATTTTGTCTCCTTCTCTCCATACATTGTCAAGGCCTGGTGCAGCTCCCTCCTTAACCCAACGGTCCTTCTCAATAGCCCCTGCTTGTTCCTGTAGTTCGATTAGCTGCTGCCATGTGGTTTCGGGCATACTCACCTGTACCGTGGCTAAGGTCTCAGGGCTTACTTCCCCTAGAGCTGCCTTCTTTGCAGTTAAATCTGCAAATGCGTTTCCTTTTGCCTCAGTTGTTTTTGCGCTCGTGTGTGCCGCTATCTTCATGATGGCTACTCTTATAACCTTTTGAAGATTGTTCAGGACTCTTTTGATTCCTTCACCATGTTTAACAGGTGTGCCTGCTGCTGTAAGGTAACCTCTAGCTTTCCATATGTGGCCATAATCATGTGCAACACCGTAGGCGTATGCGGAATCAGTGTAAATGTTCTCTTCTTGTCCCTCCAAGTGTTCTAGGGCTTTCTCTAGAGCGGTTAGTTCCGCTTCTTGTGCCGACATGTGTGCTGGTAGTGACTTTGCCTCAATTACCTGTGTGTCCGTTACCACAGCATAACCTGTGTGATATTTACCTTTGTCATCGGCAAATCTACTACCATCTATGTACAGTGTGTGTTCTGCATTTGCAATGGGTATGTCTGTGACATGTGGGAACCCCGTGGTTTCTTGTTCCATAAGTTGAAAACAATCGTGTTCATCAGATGTTATGTCCTGAAAGGAAAGTGTGTCAGAATCCTGAGTATCTTGTGCTGTGTCTACACCATTATCATCATTACTCCCCCCCTGTCAAATCTGTCTGTAATGGTAAAAGCTGTGCTAAGTTAAAAGAAGTGCATCGCTGAAAGGTAACATTGGGGGGTAGGAGCAAAGTGCATTGTAGACGCAGCTGCCTTGCCATTGATATGTGTTTTGGCTGGACCTGTGACAAGATGGCGTGTATGTCATGTGTGGTATGTACCACTACAGGATTGTCTAAGACAATTTCTGAGGATTTGTCAATGATAATTGACACTGCTGCAACTGCTCGTACACAGGACGGTGATCCTCTAGAGACAGGATCGAGAGCCGCCGAGAAGTATGCTACCGGCCTTTGTTTGATGTGTTGTTGTGTCAACACCCCTGTTGCGTGTCCCGTGATTTCAGCAATGTACAAATGAAATGTTTTGGTATAATCAGGGATCCCGATCGCAGGTGCCGAAATTAGTAACCTTTTTAAGGTGCTAAAAGATTCATGACCTGCTTCTGTGAGTACATAGGGTACTATTTTCAAGCAATCATATAATGGCTGCATCAGAGAACTGGCATGTGGTATCCATTGTCTACAATATGACACCATTCCCAGAAACATACGAAGTTGCTTAAAGTTGCGTGGGACATTCATTTGTCTTATGGCCTGGACTCGGTCTTCAGTGAGGTGTCGAGTACCCTGGGATATACAGTGGCCCAAAAAGACAACCTTTTTCTGACATACCTGTAACTTAGTTCTATTCACCTTGCACCCTTTTTCAGCCAGGAATTGTAACAATGATAGAGTGGCTTTTAAACAAGTATCGTTATCCGGACAACATAACAATAGGTCATCTACATATTGCAACAATACACAAGTGTCAGGCGGTAGCCATTCCCCCTATTTTTACTTTTTAAGGTTTAGTCAGTGGGGCATCGGACAAAAGACCGTCATAACCACTTATGGGTATGGTGTCACGGGATGTCATGTGTGGAGGGACTACTGAATCAGACAACAGACTGCGTGACGCTCCTGTGTCAACCAAACAAGGAATATGTTTACCTTCCACCTTCATCAACATGTGGAGCATTTTGTTCTCTGATTCAGCTAGGACTGGGGCAAGTCATGCGGTCGGATCGTCCCTATCATTGGTACGCCTCTGTCTGTAGTCCCTCGTGTCTCTGTCCGTGTTTCCTTCCTGTTCGTCTTTTATCCTTTTCCTACAGTCTCTTTTTATATGTCCCACCTTGTTGCAGTAATAACAGGTAAGAGGTTTACGGGAGGAATTCCCTCCTTCATTGACCCGGGCAACAGTGTTAACTCCCGGTGTCCTTCTGGGTTTAGTTTCTGCTAAATCAGCCTCTATGCCTTGTGCTTTCTGCAACAATGTTCCTCTGTCCCGTATGGCTCTCCATTCGGGAGTACATGCCTTCAGTTTGTCACCTATTTGGGGTACTAGTCCTTCCATAAACTGTCGATTGAAAGCCCTAATGGTGACGGGTAAGGCTAAATCTAGACCTTCGTCAGCCATCATGCTTTCCATGTTGAGGTAAAATTCTGTAACAGTCTGACCTGGGGCCTGTTTTATGGGCGCTGTCGAACCCCTTTCCTGCTGTTTCCCTTGGCAAAATTCTCGTAACTGAGCAATAAACAGGGGTCTAGAGTCTATATGACGGGGGTGTATTCCTGGTGGATCTGCCGCTGGATCCCCTTGTGGTCTATGTGGAGCAATTTCATTCATAAATTGATTAAACATCGTTAGTGTCATTTTATGTCTACACAAATCTTCCCCATCTTGCCAAGTTGCTTCATGTGTGTCTAGTAATTGTGTCACGAATCTACAGAATGCGGCAGGTTTTGCTACGGGATCAGGAGCATTCTGTATTAATGCCATAAGAGTGTCAGCCGACCAAGGTGTCCATGTCCTCAGAACGACTTGTCGGGTCACTGTAGGTGGCTGTCCTGCTTGACCCGCATTTGGATTATTTACTTGTATTACCCTAGTCCGACTATGGACTGGAGCTACGGGCTCTGGTCTTTGAGCGCCGCAATGCACACATTCCTGTGCCCAGTCTGGGTTCTGGGTACCGCATACTCGGCATACCCACCCTCTTCCTCTTAAGGAAGGATAAAGTTTTGGTCTTTCATTACCTGGTGTGGTGGTGTTATAAGGAGGTGGAGTATCTCCCGTATTTACCCTATCGCCGGGAGCAGAAGGAAGACTTTTGTGTCGGACCTTCATATCCCATCCACCCTTTTCCTGACAATACTCCCATCCCTCCTCTTCAGCCCTGTTGGAAACCTTAATTAAACATTGTATTTGTGATACCCATCTGTTCTGCAGGACCTCCCCCTGTCTGTCTCTCTTTATATTCTCCCAACCTTCTACACTTAGCCCATTTTCTCCATCCATTCCAAATTTCTTGAGAACCCTATTCGTGCCCTGTGCCTTATCCTTCCCATACAACATTGTAATTATGTCTTTAACAGCATAACATTTCTGAGATTCCTCCTGGGGTTTACCATGTGTCTGGCCCATTTTGACAGTCCTGCCTAGGTGGCGTTTGGATCACTTACTAAGTGTCTCGTTGCCTTCTCCTCCTAGGGTGCCAAAATACTAAAAACCTCTCCTAGATGAGATTTCTGAAATCGAATTACTTTATATGCTAGCCAACTGACAAATATTATGACCAGACTGACAGCTACAACATATACAAGCATTCCCTTTTGGTGGCCAAACACATATGACTAGGTCTCCGGGACTTTGTGGAGACCTTTATTCCCTTCCCATTACCATGGAATCTCTCAGCAATCGTTTCTTATTCCTGCTTTATTGAGGCAGTCAGGACTTATACTTTCAACCCGTTTTTAGGCTCATAAATCAAAAAGCGTATATCAAACTTAAGTGTCGGACCCCCAAAGTACTCTTACGAGTTAAGGGCGCATTCCGTTACCCATTGGGATGATATATGTTTCAATTCACACCTGAAGAACAATTCAGACAGATCAGGTGGGCACAAATCTAAGAAGCACAGAGTTTATAAGAAAATAAAGCTTTTCTTACCTGCGCAGGATTTGTCTGTGGTTCTTGATGTGCCCGGCCTTTTTGTTCCGTCCTTATGTTCGTTCGCCTCTTGTAGTTTCTTTCTGCGGATCCCTGTTCGGCAGCGCCAGAAATGTTAGGTGTGACCTCAACAAGTCACCTATTTGTCAGGTTATGTTACCGTTTCCCAATTGTTAGTTAGAGTTCTTATCTAAGCAAAGAGACACGGAGGTATTCAGTATTTCTGCTCAGAAGTCCGTTCTTAACTCTGACTCTCTCTGACTCTGAGGCTTCTTTATTACATCTTTTATAGACAGAAAAGGGCAGACATCAGCAATGTAAAAAAACAACATTTTTGCAAAGAAAAGACAATTCTCCGGGTGTTATCAGCTGATAAGACAATCTTCTGGGCGTAGACTGCTTTTTAGGGCTGATGCGGCCTCTTATGCGTACGTGACTAAAGATGACGAGTCCTTATTTTACTGAGAAGGATAGAGAAAGACATGTATTTAGTAAGACATATTGTCAACCATTTTGTTTAGACATACCTTAATCCTTACAGTCACAGCAGGTGTACAGACCTGGGAACTCAGCACAGGGATGGTGGGAACCCCTCATAATGGGCACAGCAGGTGTACAGACCCGGGAACTCAGCACAGGATGGAGGGAACCCCTCCTAATGGTCACAGCAGGTGTACAGACCTGGGAACTCAGCATAGGGATGGAGGGAACCCCTCATAATGGGCACAGCAGGTGTACAGACCTGGGAACTCAGCATAGGGATGGAGGGAACCCCTCATAATGGGCACAGCAGGTGTACAGACCTGGGAACTCAGCACAGGGATGGTGGGAACCCCTCCTAATGGTGACAGCGGGTGTACAGACCCAGGAACTCAGCATAGGGATGGTGGGAACCCCTCCTAATGGTCACAGCAGGTGTACAGACCTGGGAACTCAGCACAGGGATGGAGGGAACCCCTCATAATGGGCACAGCAGGTGTACAGACCTGGGAACTCAGCACAGGGATGGTGGGAACCCCTCCTAATGGTCACAGCAGGTGTACAGACCTGGGAACTCAGCACAGGGATGGTGGGAACCCCTCCTAATGGTCACAGCAGGTGTACAGACCTGGGAACTCAGCACAGGGATGGTGGGAACCCCTCCTAATGGTCACAGCAGGTGTACAGACCTGGGAACTCAGCACAGGGATGGTGGGAACCCCTCCTAATGGTCACAGCAGGTGTACAGACCTGGGAACTCAGCACAGGGATGGTGGGAACCCCTCCTAATGGTCACAGCAGGTGTACAGACCTGGGAACTCAGCACAGGGATGGTGGGAACCCCTCCTAATGGTCACAGCAGGTGTACAGACCTGGGAACTCAGCACAGGGATGGTGGGAACCCCTCCTAATGGTCACAGCAGGTGTACAGACCTGGGAACTCAGCATAGGGATGGAGGGAACCCCTCATAATGGGCACAGCAGGTGTACAGACCCGGGAACTCAGCACAGGGATGGTGGGAAACTGCCATTCCTCTCCTTGACAGCGAGGTGTGAGGTTGCTAGTTCCTTTGCTCCTGTGCTTCCAGAGACCAGGGGCTAGAGTTGCTTCTCTGCCCCAGGAGGGATGCTGGATCCTGGGGAGGACCCCGGCGGGGGCCCCCTGGCTAGGCCTGTGGAAGATTCTGGGCCTGGCCAAAGGAGTGAGGAGTCCCTGTCTGCCTTTAGACAGAGGATTGTTGGGAAGCTGAAGCAGATTAAGGAAGAAGAGGAGAGATTGTTGATGTTGATGACTGAATTTCGGAAGAAAAAGCAAGTTTGTGCCAAATTGTACAGCAAGAGGAGGTCAGCTCTGAGGCCTGAGTTGAAGGACTTGGAGCAAGCTGTTAAGAGGCAGAAAGAGCTGGTGAGCTCTCTGAAGGAGAACAGTGGCATTTTTAAAGAGAAATATAAGAATGAGGAGTGATTTAATCGCATGAGGAGAAGAGCCGCGTCCTGCATGGAAGGTGATCCAACCAGTGAGGAGATGCAAGTAAAGTCGGAGTCAGCAGAGAGTGAGAAAGTGGGCCCGGAGGATGAGCCCAGTGTTTCAACACCTCAGACACCTGCTGAGCCCTCAATGGCGGAGGCCTCTGTCCCCTTCCCTCCCCAGCAATGTGGAACATCTGAGCAGGAGGATGAAGGTTCTGACATGCTGGATGCGATCAACAAACTGGAGACCAGTCCAGATTCAGCTCCCCAGGATGGTGAGGAGAAGATGGACACCATTCCTAGTCCTGTGGAAGAAAGACCTGTGGAGAGAGCAGGTGCAGGTACTGTGTGTGTGCAGGATGGTGGGAACTTTAATAACAATGGGCCTGCTGAGGGTTGTAGTGCTTCAGACAGTCAGCCCAGACCCATAGACAATGTACTGCAAGCAATAAATAACTGTCAGCTTCAGTCTGCAGAGAGGTCCATGGACAATACAGAGACTTTGCCTGGACCAGGCACAGCGACTGTTCCTGTGAATGGTGGAGGAGATGCTGGGTGTAGTAGTGCTACAACTCTCCCGGAGTCTACAGCAGCCAAGACTGTGATGGCTCCCAGGATTGAAGCAGAGTGTTCGGGGGAGGGGGTGGGTCCTGCTAATCAGAAGACTGCTATCCCAGCTGATTCAGACTCTCTGGCAGCAGGTTTGAATGTATCTGAGGACAAGACTGCAAATGCTGGTGGTGGAAGAAAAACTTATGCTGGTGTTGCTGCCACAGGTTCTGGGAAGGGGGAGCAAGCAGGGAAGGAGCATGGGGACGTTCTATCTTCCTCCCTGTTTAAAAGGAGGAATGTTGTACAATTAAAATGGGAAGGTGATGGAAACCCCCCACATAGGAGGACAGTGGTGGATAAAATCCTGCAGATGGGGTTTAGGTCTGCAGATATCTTCGCCCTGATCAGTCCGGCAGGTTCCTATGAATATGATTTGTCCTTTATCCGTCCGGAGTATTTGGACATATTTTGGGAGAGGTCTGAACATGTGTGTAGGGGCCTGCCGGACTGGAAAGGGCTCATCCCCAAATTTATTTCGCGCCAGCCCCTCATTAAGATGGTGACAGTTCTGGTACGCAATGAATCCATACCACAAGGGGATCTGACTGTATGGTTGAGGAGGTATGGGGACGTCCTGAGCCCCCTAAGAAAGATTTTGGACGATCGGGGAATATGGACAGGGGGATGGTCTGTGCAGCTGAAATTAAAAGTCATTGATAATGTTGTGCAGCATTTGCCATCCTCAGCTTTCCTGGGGAGGGACAGGCTGACCATCTTCTACCCGGGCCAGCCAAAGCTCTGCAATAAATGTGGAGATAAAGGGCATCTTGCATCCTCCTGTCCAGTGATGAAGTGCTCCCTGTGTCAGGGTATAGGGCATTTGGCAAAGGACTGTAATATTATCAGGTGTAATCTGTGCAATGCAGTGGGACATCCTTATAGTCAGTGTCCTGAGGCAATGCACAACAAGCCTAAGCTCATGAGAGAGTTTTTCCGTCTGGACATGGAGTATGCTCAGAGCTCAGCAGCTGGAGGGCCTGTGATCCCATCTGAGTCTGTGCCCATACCCAATGTGTCTGTGTCTCCCCAGTCTGTGCCCGTACCCAATGTGTCTGTGTCTCCCCAGTCTGTGCCCGTACCCAATGTGTCTCCCCAGTCTGTGCCCATACCCAATGTGTCTCCCCAGTCTGTGCCCATACCCAATGTGTCTGCGTCTCCCCAGTCTGTGCCAATACCCAATGTGTCTCCCCAGTCTGTGCCCATACCCAATGTGTCTGTGTCTCCCCAGTCTGTGCCAATACCCAATGTGTCTCCCCAGTCTGTGCCCATACCCAATGTGTCTGTGTCTCCCCAGTCTGTGGGTAAGGTTTCAGTTGCCAAGAATGTGTCCAATCCTTCTGTGTCTTATCCTTCTGTGTCTTCTAAAATTGCAGAGACAGCAAGAGGTGCTGAGGCTGATGCATCAAGTGCGGTGCCAGTCCCCCTCCCCCGACGCTGCAGGGTCTCTGTTAAGGGTCATGGGGTGCAGAGGAGTGGGGTGGATGGTGAAGAGGCTGGCCTGGTGGTAGATAAGGGAAGGGAGAGTGGGGGGGAGGATAGGTGTGGGGAGGTTGTTGACTCTGATTTGTCCAAGGATGATATGGAGTGGTTGGAGGATAAAAGGAAGGGGAAGAAAAGAGGTGCAGTTACCTTAAGTCCTGAGGTTTTGCATGTAGAAAATAAGTTTGGGGTCCTGTCAGATGATGATGATGAGTGGGACTCGTTCAGTTCAGCGTCCTCTATGGATGATGAGTGTCAGGGTGCAGCGAAGCGTGCTGGTTCTCCCGGCAGAGGGAGTAGTCAGGCTAAGAAGCGTCTGCCTCAACTACCCTAATGGCAGTTCCCACTCCGTTTCTATAGAAGGTTCCATGCATGGTGACGGTGATGTTCCTTAGTCTGGCTCTCCCATAAGGATTATGTTGTATGCTTTTTGGTTTGCACCATTTATTATGTTCTTGTTTTGTATAGTCATATTCAATTATTTTGTAAATATGTTTTATTTATTTATTATGGTTTTATTGTATATAAGTTGTTGTTTGTAAGATTTTCAATAAACAAAATTAACCCCTCCTAATGGTCACAGCAGGTGTACAGACCCAGGAACTCAGCACAGGGATGGTGGGAACCTCTCATAATGGGCACAGCAGGTGTACAGACCCAGGGACTCTTCATAATAGACACAGCAGTGTACAGATCCGGGAACTCAGCACAGGAATGGTGGAAAGCCCTCATAATGGGCACGGCAGGTGTACAGACCTGAGAACTCAGCATAGGGATGGTGGGAACCCCTCCTAATGGTCACAGCAGGTGTACAGACCTGGGAACTCAGCACAGGGATGGTGGGAACCCCTCATAATGGGCACAGCAGGTGTACAGACCCAGGAACTCAGCACAGGGATGGTGGGAACCCCTCATAATGGGCACAGCAGGTGTACAGACCCAGGAACTCAGCACAGGGATGGTGGGAACCCCTCATAATGGGCACAGCGGGTGTACAGACCTGGGAACTCAGCACAGGGATGGTGGGAACCCCTCATAATGGACACAGCGGGTGTACAGACCCGGGAACTCTTCATAATGGACACAGCAGGTGTACAGACCTGGGAACTCAGCAGAGGAATGGTGGAAAGCCCTCATAATGGGCACAGCGGGTGTACAGACCCAGGATACAGGGATGGTGAGAATGATGGTGTGACGCATGAGCAGAAGTGATCCTTTCTCAAGCTGTTCACACTATCCACAGCCTGAACGCTCATAAAACGCATCACATTCCGGTGACATCATCACTCTCCGCCTGGACTTCCATGCGCCCCAAGTCTCGTGTGAAGGACGCACACAGACAGGAGAGAAGAAGGGTCTGACTACATCGAGGACAGCCCTATTTGGGATACACTAGGACTTTTTTTTTAACTCCAAAGGTGTGAGTGCATTGTGAATAATTTTACTGAGGCGCCTCTTCTCCCTCTTCTTGTCTTTTCAGTTTTTGGGAACATGGTCTCTGTTCCTCTGTGATGGAAGCCCTGATAGCGGATCACCCCCATTCTTTTCTCCCCTCCCCCTCCTTTTTCCAAATGCCCATTCCAATCATTTTATAACTTTTGTGGACTTTCTTCATAACAATCATAGAGACTGTGGACTCCTTTCTTTTATTATCATTTATTTATTTTTGATGCATGAAATACTATTTGCATCCGGCACATTAACCATATGCATATAGGATATATACTGTTCTAGTTTTTGCACCTTTTACTTTTTTGTATAACAGCGAGGTGTGAGGTTGCTGGTTCCTTGGCTCGTGTACTTCCATAGACCGGGGGCTAGACTTACTTCTCTGCCCCAGGAGGGATGCTGAATCCTGGGGAGAACCCAGATGGGGGTGAGAAAGAGAGGGAGGGGGTGAGAGGGGGAGAGGTAAAAGGGAGAGAGGGGGGTTAGAAGGAGAGGAAGGGGTTTAGAGAAAAAGAGGGAGGGGGTGAGAGAGAGAGAGGGGTGAGAGTGAGGGAAGGGGTGAGAGAGGGAGGGGGTGAGAGAGAGAGATGGGGAAGGAGTGAGAGAGAGGGAGGGGGTGAGGGAGAGGGGGGAGGGGGTGAGGGAGAGGGGGGAGGGGGTGAGGGAGAGGGGGGAGGGGGTGAGAGAGAGAGGGAGGGGGTGAGAGAGAGGGAGGGGGTGAGAGAGAGAGAGAGAGGGTGAGAGAGGGAAAGGGTTAGAGAGAGAGATGGGGAAGGGGTGAGGGAGAGGGTGAGAGAGGGAGGGGGTGAGAGAGGGAGGGGGTGAGAGAGAGGGAGGGGGTAAGAGAGAGAGGAAGGAGTGAGAGAGAGAGGAAGGAGTGAGAGAGAGGGGGAGGGGGTGAGAGTGAGGAAAGGGGAGAGAGATGGGGAAGGGGTGAGAGAGAGGGAGGGGGTGAGGGAGAGAGAGGGGGAGGGGTGAGAGAGAGAGGGAGGGGGTGAGAGAGAGAGGGAGGAGTGAGAGAGAGGAGAGGGTGAGAGAGATGGAGGGGGTGAGAGTGAGGGAAGGGGTGAGAGAGGGAGGGGGTGAAAGAGAGATGGGGAAGGGGTGAGAGAGAGGGAGGGGGTGAGGGAGAGAGAGAGAGGGGGGAGGGGGGAGGGGTGAGAGAGAGAGGGAGGGGGTGAGAGAGAGGGAGGGGGTGAGAGAGAGAGAGGGTGAGAGAGGGAGGGGGTGAGAGAGAGAGAGAGGGTGAGAGAGGGAGGGGGTGAGAGAGAGAGAGGGTGAGAGAGGGAGGGGGTGAGAGAGAGAGATGGGGAAGGGGTGAGGGAGAGGGTGAGAGAGAGAGGGAGGGGGTGAGAGAGAGGAGAGGGTGAGAGAGAGGGAGGGGGTGAGAGAGAGAGGGAGGAGTGAGAGAGAGGAGAGGGTGAGAGAGAGGGAGGGGGTGAGAGAGAGAGGGAGGAGTGAGAGAGAGAGGGAGGGGGTGAGAGAGAGAGGGAGGGGGTGAGAGAGAGAGGGAGGGGGTGAGAGAGAGAGGGAGGGGGTGAGAGAGAGAGGGAGGAGTGAGAGAGAGAGGGTGCCTTTTGGTAGTCTTAGTAGGGTAGGCGCTCATAATGCACTATGGGACTGCAGCTCCAATAGGACCTATGGTAATCCGACTGCTATGTACAGTAAAAGCTAATGCGCTGCTGTGTAAAAGCAGCCTTAGCCCTTGTACACTCGGTCGAACATTCAGACGGAAAATGTCCGATCGGACCGCGTTGTCGGATAATACGGCCGTATGTGGGCTCCATCAGATTGTTTCCGTCGGAATATCCGACCGACAAAGTTTTAGAGCTGGGCTATAAGATTTTCCGACAACATGATCCGATCGGACTTTGTCCGATCGTTTGTAGAGAATTCCGATCGGACAAAGTGCCACGCATCCTCAGATCAAATTCCTACACCAAAGCTATTGGCTCCTAGCCTGAACGTAGCCCCGTCGTAATGAAATAACGTCATCACGTTCTGAACGATCGGATTTTCCAACAACTTTGTCTGACTGTGTGTATGCAACACCAGTTTCGGACAAAATCCGACGGATTTGGTTGTCGGAATGTCTGACTGTGTGTACAAGGGCTTAGACATTGTAACAATTTGCAGATTGTTGACTTAGCTAACCTGAGAGCATGAACGCAGCAATAGGAAAACTGCTAATCCTTCAGAACCCTCTTGGAAGCACCCGCTTACATGCCCACATATCCTTCCTTAAAGCCGACCTTCAGTCATTTTTTTCATCTTTCCATCTATTAAATCTTCTGCCCTTGCTGTTGTTTTAACTTTGGATAGTAAAACATTTTTTGTCTGTCAGTAAATACCTACCTATTTCTTGTCTGGTAAAAGGCCTAGGCTTAGGACATCATGCGCAGGTTTCTCACTCACTCTCCTGAGAGTTTGCCAGGAAGGGAGGGGGGGATGAGTCATAAGAGAACCAATGAGAGCTGCAGAACTGAAGGTGTGCCTCTGTGTGCCCATGTAAATCCAGGAAGTGAATAGGCAGCAGCTTCAGCTGCCCACAGTTAAGATGGCTGCAGCCAGACTCAGCGGAGGGAGATTTCTGCAGCATATTTGGCAAGTACAGAATCACAGTATATATAAAATAATATGCAAAGTGGTTTTAAAAAAAAATTAAGAATTTCATATAAAAACCCTGAATCTCAGTGGGTTCATAAACAATACAGGCCTAGGGAAAAAATGATACTAAATGATTAGCATGCACTTTAATTGTACTTGACATATGAAGGACCTAACCCACAGTCACTTCAGCCACCCGTTAACCATGATATCGAACCCCTCCAAATCCCCCCACAAATGACATGACAAGATTTTTCAATTAAATGGCCTTGATGGCCTTTTATTAACAATTACTTTGAGATTAAATAAACAACATTTTAAATAACTCTTAACCAACTTTTATGTACTTTTGGGGTCTTTGAGGGGAACCCACACCACTGGCCACTGCGACAAACTTCTTTTTACTTTAGGCCTCCAGTCGCAAGCCCCCGGACCCGGAGACAGTATTCAACTTTTGCAGTGACCCACCTTTTACCCCTTCCAGGTTAACCCCCTGTTAAATAGAAGGTGCCTGATAACCCCATACCACAGATGGGTACCAACCATGTTAACCCCATACCACAGATGGGTACCAACTATGTTAACCGCATACCACAGATGGGTACCAACCATGTTAAACCCCATACCACAGATGGGTACCGACCATGTTAACCCCATACCACAGATGGGTACCAACAATGCTAAACCCCATACCACAGATGGGTACCGACCATGTTAAACCCCATACCACAGATGGGTACCAACCATGTTAAACCCCATACCACAGATGGGTACCAACCATGTTAAACCCCATACCACAGATGGGTACCAACCATGTTAACCGCATACCACAGATGGGTACCAACCATGTTAAACCCCATACCACAGATGGGTACCAACCATGTTAAACCCCATACCACAGATGGGTACCAACCATGTTAACCCCATACCACAGATGGGTACCAACCATGTTAACCGCATACCACAGATGGGTACCAACCATGTTAAACCCCATACCACAGATGGGTACCAACCATGTTAACCGCATACCACAGATGGGTACCAACCATGTTAAACCCCATACCACAGATGGGTACCAACCATGTTAACCCCATACCACAGATGGGTACCAACCATGTTAAACCCCATACCACAGATGGGTACCAACCATGTTAACCCCATACCACAGATGGGTACCAACCATGTTAACCCCATACCACAGATGGGTACCAACCATGTTAACTGCATACCACAGATGGGTACCAACCATGTTAAACCCCATACCACAGATGGGTACCAACCATGTTAAACCCCATACCACAGATGGGTACCAACCATGTTAAACCCCATACCACAGATGGGTACCAACCATGTTAACCCCATACCACAGATGGGTACCAACCATGTTAACAGCATACCACAGATGGGTACCAACCATGTTAAACCCCATACCACAGATGGGTACCAACCATGTTAACCGCATACCACAGATGGGTACCAACCATGTTAACCGCATACCACAGATGGGTACCAACCATGTTAAACCCCATACCACAGATGGGTACCAACCATGTTAACCGCATACCACAGATGGGTACCAACCATGTTAAACCCCATACCACAGATGGGTACCAACCATGTTAACCCCATACCACAGATGGGTACCAACCATGTTAACCCCATACCACAGATGGGTACCAACCATGTTAAACCCCATACCACAGATGGGTACCAACCATGTTAAACCCCATACCACAGATGGGTACCAACCATGTTAACCCCATACCACAGATGGGTACCAACCATGTTAACCGCATACCACAGATGGGTACCAACCATGCTAACCCCCATACCACAGATGGGTACCAACCATGCTAACCCCCGGTACCAACCAGGTTATATATGCATATATCATCCATATTCTCCTCCTTCAAAGATCCAACCACTGCCATGGGCTGTCCTTACAGTCCCTATTATAATTAACCATACTCGGGAGGGTGGGTGGGAATTTTTTCCTAAGCCGCTCACTACTGACGTCACTCCCCCTCCTTCCTACTAGTTTTCTAACCCGAGCGCCTCCCCTGCTCCGGCCACTCCCCTTTTCTTAAAGGAGACAAATTGTTTTCCCTACAAGCATGACTGTGCTGTCCACACCTGTCATGCCGTCCCTACGCTTATCCTTTTCTCTCCTTCTGCTCCGGGACTCTCTATATCTTTCACTTAATGGCAATGGGGCAAACACACTATAACCCAGATGGGTTGGACCATTAGTAATAGTTTTTGCCCACTTCCTTAATTGGCTTGTATCCAAATTCAGTAGATCTGTAGCTAGTCCACCTTGCAGCTGGAATACCACACTACAGCACAGTGGAGAATACCATATGTGGTCAATGACATCACGTGATCCCAGTCATCAGGGGGACAGTTTTGATATGATTTGAGGTTACCTTAACAAAGATGGCGGCCTCTACACAGAGACGTAGAGCAAGGCATGGGGAAAATATCAGCTGTGGGGAATGCGTTGCCCCTGCTTGTCTTTTTTGGGCTCGCCTTCCATACGTTCAGGTACATGCTAAGTATCTGTGTTGAAGAGCACAGACCGCTGCGCTAAATTTTTTTTCCAAAAGTGAACCAAAAAGGTGCACTTAAGGTGTGTCAATTGGTCCCTTCACAAAGAGAGAGGAGACACTTGAGAGGGGATATGATTTCAATTTACAGTTTACAAATTCCGTACTGGTGACCCCACAATAGATAAAACTTTTCAGCGGAAGGGAGTTTAATAAGACTCGTGGCCACTCATTAAAATTAGGAGAAAAGAGGTTTAACCTTAAACTACACAGAGGGTTCTTTACTGTAAGAGCGGCAAGTATGTGGAATTCCCTTCCACAGGCGGTGGTCTCAGCGGGGAGCATCGTAAACTATTAGATAAGCACCTGAACGACCACATCATACAGGGATATACAATGTAATACTGACATATAATCACACACATAGGTTGGACTTGATGGACTTGTGTCTTTTTTCAACTTCACCTACTATGTAACTATCTAACTATGTAAGGAAGGCAAGATACTTGACGGGAGCAAGGCACCTTCAGGTCCACCTAGCCATAAGGCCCAGCAGGCTCCACTCTTCATGATCAGCCAAAGCCAACCAACGAGTACTAGGTGAGTACTCTCTTCGAGAAAGACCATCATCTAGTACTCATTGGTTGGCTTTGGCTGATCATGAGGAGTGGAGTCTGCCAGCCCTTATGGTTATGTGGACCTGAATGTGCCTTGCTCCAGTCAGGAGTCTTGTAGCCCGGTGTAGGAAGAAACCTAAGAGCCACACATTCTATCTCTTTACCAGGGTACTCCAAACTTTCTAAACAAAGGGCCAGTACTGTCCTTCAAACATTAGGGGGCCAGTGGGAGTAGAAAACGTCCTGGTGTCAGTGAGAGTAAACAGTGCCCCGTCTTTGGTATTAGGCGGCGGAATAGTGCCCTATCATTGGTGCCAGTGAAAGAAATAGTGCCCCATCATTGGTGTCAGTGGAAGGAATAGTGCCCCATCGTTAGTGTCAGTGAAAGGAATAGTGCCCCATCATTGGTGTCAGTGGGAGTGAATAGTGTCCCATCGTTAGTGTCAGTGAAAGGAATAGTGCCCCATCGTTAGTGTCAGTGAAAGGAATAGTGCCCCATCATTGGTGTCAGTGGGAGTGAATAGTGCCCCATCATTGGTGTCAGTGGGAGTGAATAGTGTCCCATCATTAGTGTTAGTGGGAGGAATAGTGCCCCATAACTGGTGTCAGTGGAAGGAATAGCGCCCCATCGTTAGTGTCAGTGGGAGGAATATTGCCCCATCATTGGTGTCAGTGGGAGTGAATAGTGCCCCATCATTAGTGTTAGGAATAGTGCCCCATAATTGGTGTCAGTGTGAGGAATAGTGGGCCATTGTTGGTGTCAGTGAGAAGAATAGCATGTAATTGTTGGTGTCAGTAGGAGGAATTGTGTCCCAGAGAAAATGTCTGTAAAAGGAATAGCACGTCATCGTTGGTGTCAGTGGAAGGAACAATGCCCCATATACCAGTGGTTCTCAACTCCTGTCCCCAGGACCCACTAACAGGCCAGATTTTAAGTATTACCTTGGGGGAGATGCAGACTAGAATACTGCAATCACTGAGCAGCTAGTTAGTGTGCAGCTAATTAGCAGCTAACTACTGTGATGTATTTCAGTTATTTTGCAAACCTGGCCTGCTAGTTGCTCCTGAAGACAGGAGTTGAGAACCACTGCCATAGAAGGTGTTAGTGGGAGGAATAGTGTACCATTGTTGGAGTCAGTGGGAGGAATAGTGCCCCATCATTGGTGTCAGTGGGAGGAATAGTGGCCCATCATTGGTGTCAGTGGGAGGAATAGTGCCCCATCATTGGTGTCAGTGGGAGGAATAGTGGCCCATCATTGGTGTCAGTGGGAGGAATAGTGCCCCATCATTGGTATCAGTGGGAGGAATAGTGGCCCATCATTGGTGTCAGTGGGAGGAATAGTGCCCCATCATTGGTGTCAGTGGGAGGAATAGTGGCCCATCATTGGTGTCAGTGGGAGGAATAGTGCGCTATCATTGGTGTCAGTGGGTGGAACAGAGTGGCAGGAACTATGCTCCACTGTTGTTACAGTGGGGTGGAATAATGCGCCAAAGGGCAGATAAAAGCAAGCAAAGGGCCACATCCAGCTGCAGTTTGGAGTCCACTGCTCTAGACTTCAGGGTCGGACCGAAGACTCACACCCTACAATCCAAGTGGAAAAACACAAACCGCGGAGCTAGTTTCCAATTTAACGGGACTCAACTGCCAAAAAAAAAAAAATGAATGTCACAAGACGAGACAAACTCGGTGAGAGCTCCACTTTGAGGCTTTCATGTTTGCATGTTTTTTAGTAAATGGAATAGTAACAGCTGCGTTGAGTTCTCCTATAAATGTTAAGCGATAGACAATGGTTGTTTTAGAAATAAAAAAACGAGCGCTATGGATAGGTGACAGATGGCGCAGCGATGTTGATGGCACATAGTCTGTTGTTAGGTAGCTTTAATTTGGCATCGCCATTTTGCCGTCATCATTACGGAGCACACATTATGAACTTATGCCCCAATGAATAAGCTCCTCATAGCTGCTTTATCAACCATATATTTTTTTTTCCTCTTTGAATAATTTGTTGACCTTGCCTTCATAGTCGGGTGAAATTTCCACAGCTAACGATCTTCCTCTCGTATTTAGTTGAAGAAGTGAACATCTGTTTATTGGCTTTCGAAACTCCATGCCAAATGAGAATCCCATCGCAGCGTTCAAAATCATTCTAAACGTAGCAAGATAAACGGGAAATGCACAAGAAAAATATGGAAAGGAAGGGTTCGGGATGTAATAATTAGGACTGATGTGTTATTTCACCAGTGGATGGCGAAGCCGAGGCTGAACTCCTCCATGTAACAGGAGAAGCTCAGGGAAACAGAAACAGGGTAATGATGATTTTATAATATATACAGTGGTGTGAAAAAGTGTTTGCCCCCTTCCTCATTTCCTGTTCCTTTGCATGTTTGTCACACTTAAGTGTTTCGGAACATCAAACCAATTTAAACAATAGTCAAGGACAACACAAGTAAACACAAAATGTAATTTGTAAATGAAGGTGTTTATTATTAAAGGTGAAAAAAAATCCAAACCATCATGGCCCTGTGTGAAAAAGTGATTACCCCCCTTGTTAAAACTATAACTGTGGTTGTCCACACCTGAGTTCAATTTCTCTAGCCACACCCAGGCCTGATTATTGCCACACCTGTTCACAATCAAGGCATCACTTAAATAGGAGCTGCTTGACACAGTAAGGTCCACCAGAAGATCCTTAAAAGCTACACATCATGCCGAGACCCAAAGAAATTCAGGAACAATTGAGAAAGAAAGTAATTGAGATCTATCAGTCTGGAAAGGGTTATAAAGCCATTTCCAAAGCTTTGGGAATCCAGCGAACCACAGTGAGAGCCATTATCCACAAATGGCGAAGACATGGAACAGTGGTGAACCTTCCCAGGAGTGGCCGGCCGCCCAAAATTACCCCAAGAGCGCAGCGACGACTCACCCAAGAGGTCACAAAAGACCCCACAACAACGTCCAAGGAACTGCAGGCCTCACTTGCCTCAGTTAAGGTCAGCGTTCATGCCTCCACCATCAGGAAAAGACTGGGCAAAAATGGCCTGCATGGCAGAGTTCCAAGGAGAAAACCACTGCTGAGCAAAAAGAACATCAAAGCTCGTCTCAATTTCTCCACAACACATCTTGATGATCCCCAAGACTTTTGGGACAACATTCTGTGGACCGATGAGACAAAAGTGGAACTCTTTGGAAGGTGTGTGTCCAAGTATATCTGGCGTAGAAGGAACACTGCATTTCATAAAAAGAACATTATACCAACAGTAAAATATGGTGGTGGTAGTGTGATGGTCTGGGGCTGTTTTGCTGCTTCAGGACCTGGAAGACTTGCCGTGATAAAAGGAACTAGGAATTCTGCTGTCTACCAAGAGATCCTGAAGGAGAATGTCCGACCATCTGTTCGTGTACTCAAGCTGAAACGAACTTGGGTTCTGCAGCAGGACAATGATCCTAAACACACCAGCAAGTCCACCACCGAATGGCTGAAGAAAAACAAAATGAAGACTTTGGAGTGGCCTAGCCAAAGTCCTGACCTGAATCCTATTGAGATGTTGTGGTATGACCTTAAAAAGGCCGTTCATGCTCGAAAACCCTCTAATGTAACTGAATTAGGACAATTCTGCAAAGATGAGTGGGCCAAAATTCCTCCAGGACGCTGTAAAAGCCTCATTGCACGTTATCGCAAACGCTTGGTTGCAGTTGTTGCTGCTAAGGGTGGCCCAACCAGTTATTAGGTTTAGGGGGCAATCACTTTTTCACACAGGGCCATGATGGTTTGGATTTTTTTTCACCTTTAATAATAAACACCTTCATTTACAAATTGCATTTTGTGTTTACTTGTGTTGTCCTTGACTATTGTTTAAATTGGTTTGATGTTCCGAAACACTTAAGTGTGACAAACATGCAAAGGAACAGGAAATGAGGAAGGGGGCAAACACTTTTTCACACCACTGTAGATGTAGCAGTATGGACTACAAACATAAAGCACCGTACCTTCTAGCATTGCTGGGTATTGCCTGTCCCTCTAGTGCTCAATGTATCCAGTGACATTATACTTGTGTGACCAATAAAAGGATTGTGGGACGAATAGTTCCGCCATCAGATAATTTCTCTGCATGATTGTGTGCCAGGACTACATATCCCAGAGTTCTTTGCTTCCATCTGAAGATTGCTGGGAGAACTTATAAAAGCAACTAAAGCCCGCATGGGCACTCTCTTCCTCCTGGGCCTGACGCAAGATGGATCTCTCTGTGCAAAAGAGAGAGAGGTCACGGCCTACCATGCAGAGCCGCACTTCCAACCCATGGCCTGAGGCAGGGCTCGACAAACCCCAGGCGCCAGGTCGCATTTGCGACTAGAATTAGCGACCTCGAGCCTGGGGCAGCACAGCGGGGGTTATCCTGTCTCCTTCACCCCCCCCCCCGGCGTGATCGCGTCGGGCCGCGCCGCCGCCGGCCGGTAATTGAGGCCGCGGCTTTGAGGCCTTCTGCGGTCCTATGTTTCCTTCTGTAATCTGGCGCCATCTAGTGGTGGCTGTTGGTATGACAGCCAGCAATGTTAATGGAGCTTTCACTGTCCGCCCATCTCCTCACCTTTACTTAGAATAAAAAAATATATATAATGTTTAGGAGTTCTAACAACCTAATAAAATGGTGGTCGTTGCAATACTGTCTGTCACACCGTATTTGTGCAGCGGACTTACAAGCGCATTTTTGGGGAAAAAATATTTATTTCATTAAAAAAATAAGACAACAGTAAAGTTAGCCCAGTTTTTTTTACATTGTGAAAAATAATGTTACGCCGAGTAAATTGATACCCAACATGTCACGCTTCAAAATTGCGTCCGCTCGTGGAATGACGACAAACTTTTAGCCTTTAAAATCTCCATAGGCGACGTTTAAAATATTCTACAGATTGCACGTTTAGGGTTACAGAGGAGGTCTGGGGCTAGAATTATTGCTCTCGCTCTACCAAACGCAGCGATACCTCACATGTGTGGTTTGAACACCGCTTTCCTATGCGGGCGCTACTCACGTTCGCATCTACACGTAAGCTTGGCGGGACAGGGCGCATTTAAAACATTTTTTTTTTCTTATTTTAACTTTTTATTTTTTCACGGTTCTTTAAAAAAAAAAATTGTCACTTTTATTCCTATTACAAGGAATGTCAAAATCCCTTGTAAAAGAAAAAAGCATGACAGGTCCTCTTATATATGAGATCTGGGGTCAGAGAGACCTCACATCTCATATTTACACTAAAATGCAATTTAAATTTTTTTTTTTAAATTGTCATTTGAAAAAAAAAAATAAATAAATAAAAATGTCCCTTTAAGAGCTATGGGCAATGACTTGCAGACTTCCCCTCACTCGTCTCCATGTCAGGCCAGGGGCAGGTCCGGATTGCGGTTACCGACCCGGCTCCTAACTTTTTTAGCTGGCTCCTAGATTCCAAGCAAATTTGTCAAGCCCTGGCCTGAGGGGTCTAGCTCTGTTGTCTGCTGTCGGACATCCTTTCCAGCACCACTCCGGTCGCCTGCCTGTTGGGTGTGTGTGGCAGCTCCACGTCAGGAGATCGAGACAAAGGATCCACTGCACGTCTGTGGCTACGCTAGTTCCTGTTTGGAGGACATCAGAACGGTCTGGTCTTTGGTGAGAGGGCAAATTGCTCGAGCTTTATCCATTCTTTACACCATCATATTGAGACACTTTGCACAGACATCTTTGCTTCAAGAACACTTTATTGCATTACTTGAACACTGTGCTCAGACACCTTTAGCTTTCTTTATTGCAAGGAATCCACAATTTTCATTATACCCAAACAGATTACAGTTAACGAGCTCCAACTAGCCGGTGAAGAGCATCAGATCTGTCATGAGGACTTTATTGCCATCACTTACAGAAAGGCCCCTATATTACTCCTTCCTAAACCCGCTCTCCCTTCCTAGAATAGCGTTTAGGCTGTCCAAGTTCCATCTTCTATAGTGTGACAGTATAAGCAGTTAACTGAAACATCCAATAGGGGTTGACACTATATCTGAAAAAGGTGTACATATATGTATATCGTATTGTCGTTAAACTCTGTATCAGCCTGGATGTGGCATCCCTTCCTCCATCTCAACCTATCCAAAACCGAGCTCATGGTGTTTCCTCCCCCAGGTGCCGCTTCCCCTGATTTCTCTGTCAATATCAATGGCTCAGCTATCAACTTGTCCCCCCACACCAAGATCTTCGGTGTAATCCTGGACTCTGAACTAACCTTTCAGCCCCACATCCTATCACTATCCAAAATTTGCCGCCTCAATCTCAGCAACATCTCCAAGATATGCCCCTTCCTAACCAATGTCACCACAAAGCTTCTAATCCACTCCCTGGTCATCTTTCGCCGCGACTACTGCAACTCCCTCCTCATTGGCTCACCTCTAAATAGACTATCCCCACTTCAGTCCATCATGGACACTGCTGCCAGACTCATCCACCTTACAAACTGACGCTACATGTTTTTGGTAAAAAAAATTCCGTTAAGTGTATAATAATTGGTTTGTGTGATCACGGACATATGTACGCAAATGATCATGTACAGATGTGTGCAGGTGATCACGTACATATGTGTGCAGATAATCATTGGAACATGTGATTTTAGTGGGACATATGTGGGGGACATGTGTTTTTTTTTATTTGGGGACATGTCTTTTTATTATTTGGGGACATGTGTGTTTTGGGGACATGTGTGGCGACATGTGTATTGTGGTGACATGTGTGTTTACACTGTCTGGTGTGTTGTGTGTTTACACTAGACTGGTGATCAGTTAGGCCCCTTTCACACTGTGGCGGTGCGGGTGTCGGCGGTAAAGCGCCGCCGTCGTTTAGCGGCGGTCTGTGGGCGCTAGCGGGGTGGTTTTAACCCCCGCTAGCGGCCGAAAAAGGGTTAAAACCGCCCGCAAAGCGCCGCTGCAGCGGCGCTTTGCCGGCGGTATTGCCGCGCTGTCCCATTGATTTCAATGGGTAGGAGCGGTTTAGGAGCGGTGAATACACCGCTCCTTCACCGCACCAAAGATGCGGCTAGCAGGACTTTTTTCACTGTCCTGCCAGCGCACCGCACCAGTGTGAAAGCCCTCCGGCTTTTACACTGGAGTGAAAGGGGGCGTTTTTTTTCAGGCGCTACACAGGCGCTATTTTTAGCGCTGTAACGCCTGAAAACCGCCCCAGTGTGAAAGGGGCCTTAGTAAAAAGCTGTAAAAACAGCTCATACTCACTGATCATCAGCCAGCTGCAGCGATCTGCTCTCCTCTCCTCAGCGATGACTTCTGTGTGAGGAGAGGAGGAGCCGATTGCCTAGCAACCGGCTGTTTGTTTACATCACATGACGGCCGTGATTGGACACGGTCATCATGTGATCAGGAGGGCCAATCACAGAGCCCTCCTGCCGATCCGAGATGCGCCGTGTCAGGGTGACACGAGTACATCGTGATCGCGCCGCTGTGCGGGCACGCGTGCGCACGATCCCCTCTCCTTCTGAAGGACGTTCAGAGAGTGGTTAAAGTGTATTGTATTTGTACTGTCTACCCTCATGTTGTAAATCGCTACGTAAACTGTATAATAATAATAATAATGAACGGGGTCAAAATGTCTGCAAACCAAAAGTTATACAGTTATAAACATTAATAATTGCTGTATACATTGTATACAGATTACAATGTAGACAACGGCAGTTCCCAGATCGATCAGACTCCGGAGGCCGCAGTCACCACAGAACGTGTCCTTGGCCGCTTAAAAGTCGGCAGCTTGCGCGGCAGATTTTCCTAAGCATTGTCAACAGAGCCGCTCTACTCCCTCGTTATTAAATGGATATGTTTTCATTGAGGTGGAACGCCTTAATGCCACAACTACCTATTAGATCATTTATTATTACTCAGTGTGGGTCGTAAGCAAGAATCGGTGTCACCCTCTCCCTGCGTCTCCTGTCCTTGGGTCAATGACTTCTCCTACTCCCGGCTCTTCTGTTAATAAAGCCATAATATAACGCCGCTTGTGTTCGCTGCAACTGCTGGAGCTCTCGTCCGGGAGACGACACCCCACCCCCGGTGTCTCATTTGGATTTTCGTTTTGTTTAAATATTTTATTAAATGATTGTCTATCTGGTAGGACGATGCTCAGAATTGCAGTTTAGAAAAATTAAAAGGCACCATCCAGAAAAATTGAAAAATGTAGTATTTGACCCGGAGGGTAAAAGCTTTTCAATGAATGTGCCGACTCTGTGCCCAATGTGATTATATTGCACAGGGGAGTCGCAGAAGTTATACCCACATATTGCCCAGAAATAGCTATTGCTGTATGTACTATCTCATATCCAGGTACGTTCTTATACATCAGGGTATTAACCACTTCAGCTTCAGAAGATTTACCCCCCCCTTCAATGACCAGGTTATTTTTTGCGATACAGCACTGCAATGATTTAACTGACAATTGCGCGGTCGAGTGACGCTGTACCAAAATTAACGCCCTATTTTTCCCACAAATAGAACTTTATTTTGGTGGTATTTAATTACATCTGACGTTTTTATTTTTTGTGCTATAAACAAAAACAGAGCAATACATTTTAAAAATGTATATATATTTTTACTTTCTGCTATAAAACATATTGAAAAATAAAAAATAAAATGTCTTCATAAATTTAGGCCAATATGTATTCTGCTTCATGTTTTTGGTAAAAAAAAAAAAAAAAAAAAAGAAAAAAAATCCCAATAAGCGTATATTGGTTGGTTTTCGCAAAAGGTATAGCGTTTACAAGCTATGGGATATATTTAGGAATATTTATTTATTTTTCCTAGTAATGGCGGCGATCAGTGATTTATAGCGGGACTGTGATATTGCGTCGGACGATTCGGACACCTAACTGAAACTTTTGACACTTTTTCGGGGACCTGTGACACTAATACAGTGATCAGTGCTAAAAAATATACACTGTCACTGTACTAATGACACTGGCTGGGAAGGGGTTATCAAAGGGCTAACTGTGTGCCTAAGGAGAACTTGCTAACTGTGGGGGGGGGGGGGGGGGGAGGGAGTGAGGTGCTTGTGGAAATGCAAAGATCTGTGTTTCTTAGCAGAAAGACACGATCACAGCCATACCTTGTCACAGAACAGCGATCTGCCTTGTTTACAGATCGCCGTTCTGCCTGCTCTTTGACCGGCTGATTGGCTCCTGCTGTGTCCAATCGCTGGCGGCACGCATGTGCGCCCCAGACCCAGGAGTGCAGAATCACGTACAGGTATGTGAACTTGCACAGAGCGGTCGCCCCCCGACGCAGTGAATGTACGTGGGACGGTCCACATCTGGTTAAACCCAAAAGCAAACATTTATCAAAGGCATGCTCCGATGCCATTTTTTTTTTTTTACAAGTACCAATACTTTTCATTGATACAGTGATCAGAGCTAAAAAATAGCCACTGATTACTGTATAAATGACACTGGCAGGGAAGGGGTTAACACTAGGGGGCAATAAAGGGGTTAACTGTTCCGTAGGACTTTTAACTGTGGGGGGGAGGGGACTGACAGGGAGTAGAGAGAGATCGCTGTTCCTGATCACTAGGAAACAGCAGATCTCTCTCTACTTCCCTTACAGAACGGAGATCTGTCTGTTTACATTGATAGATCCCCATTCTGGCTCTGTGGAGCGATCATGGGTTGCCGGCGGACATCGCAGCCACCGGCCATGCCCCCTAGAGCTCTTAAAACAGCCGTACAGCTACGGTGATTCGCGCAGCCGTGCCAACCTGGTCGCCAAGCGCTTAAATGTTGATGACCTGGTATGGTTTGGGGAGGGGGGGCAACACTGTTTATTTTTCTTATTATTTTTCTTTGGCTGCAGTTTTTTTTTTTTTTTTTTTTTTTTTTTACATTCAGCTGTCAGCAGGGAATCATCAGTTGTTAAAGTGGTTGTAAACCCTTTATAATCACTTTTGTCTACAGGTAAGCCTATAGTCAGGCCCGAACTGGACATAGGGCAAACCGGGCATTTTCCCGGTGGGCCAGGGCCGCCCGCTCCTTGGCATGTTGTTGGCCGCACAGCGAGAGGTAAGAGGTGACCGCAGTCCGAACAGGGTTAACACAGGCACCGCCCGCCGCTCGCCTACCACTATGCGGCCATGCCTGTGTCTTCTCTGAACCCCTCTGCTCCAAGTCTCAGAGTATTTATGAATACTCCTAGCCACCGTCTAGGCACCTCTCCCCAGGGATTAGCCAGGGCTGCATATTTGACTCTCCCAACCCACTAGCTTCCAGAACCTTTCCAGACAAACGGGGGGGGGGGGGGGGGGGGGGGAAGCAGTTAACCCTGCAGACAAAGAAATAGAGAACAGACCAAAACAATCACATGCAGCTCAACTGATTACAGTGAGCCAGAACTAAATTTACCTGATCTAGCATCTATCTATAAGGATGCTACACATTGGAAATCAGTGAGTCAAAACAACAGTAGCCTGGCTTTGCTAAAGAGGCCATTGAATGTACTTAAAGCGGGATTCCACCCTAAAGTGGAACCTCCGCTGATCGGAACCCCCCCTCCCCCCCTCCGGTGTCACAATTGACATCTTTCAGGGGGGAGGGGGGTGGAGATACCTGTCAAAAACAGGTATTTTCACCCACTTCCGGGCATAGACTCCCATGGGAGTCTATGCCATTTCCTGCCCTGCCGCGCTGTCTGCTGGGACACACACGGGTCCCAGTGACAGCGCGGAGAATTCCTATTGCGCTGCGCGGCTCGCGCATGCGCAGTAGGAAACTGGGAAGTGAAGCCGATTTGCTTCACTTCCTGATTCCCTCACCTAGAATGATCGATCGGCCTCGGCATCGCTGGAACCCGGGACAGGTGAGTGTCCATTTATTAAAAGTCAGCAGCTGTAGTATTTATAGCTGCTGGCTTTTAATATTATTTTTTTGGGCGGAATCCCTCTTTAAAGAGGAAGTAAACCCTGATGAGTTTACTTCCTCTTTCATTCACTGCAAAGGCAAAGCATAATGGACTACTATACATCGCATCGCATCGCATAGTAGTCCATTATGTGTCACTTACCTGACACAGGAGCCAGCGAAGTCACCGCTGTCCCCTGTAGTCCGCCGCATCCATCTTCTTGGTGGGGTCTCGCAGCTCCGCCGCTGTCATTCGGCGAAGCCGCGATGACGTCACTCCCGCGCATGCGCACGGGAGCCGACACGCGCGGCAGCTCCGTCGTTGAGAATGCCGCGCTCAGTGCGCCTGCGCGCCGCTGTCTACGGTGCCTGTTTTGGGGGCAAATATCTCCTAAACTGTATAGGTTTAGGAGATATTTCTTGGACCTACAGGTGAGCCTTAATCTAGGCTTACCTGTAGGTCAAAGTGGTTTGTAAAGGTTTACAACCACTTTAAAAAAAAAATTTTTTAACCGAAGTTTAACTCAATTCTCGTGTATACCAATGCTGCGTACATACAACCGGACTTTTTCTGGCAGAAAAGGTCAGACGGAATTTAATTCCGTTGTATATTATGATCGTGTGTGGGTTTCATCTGACTTTTTTTTTCTTAAAAAAATTCCAACTGACTTAGAAATAGAACTTGTTTCAAATCTGTCCGACAGACTCAATTTCTATCGGGAAAACCGTTTGTCTGTATTCTAGTCCGACGGACCAAATACCACGCAAGGGCAGCTATTGGCTACTGGCTATTGAACTTCCTTTTATAGTCCCGTCATACGTCATCACGTTCAAAACGAACGGACTTTGGTCCTTCCGTGTGTGGGCAAGTCAGTTCGGTTGGAAGTCCATCAGGAAGTCCGTCGGATCTTTTCTGCCGGAAAGTCCGATTGTGTATACGCGGCATAAGACGCGCGATTTTCCTCCATCACCTTGAAGTGCCTTCTACTCCAACAATTAATTATTATTATTTTTTTTCTGCTAGTTTTTCAAGTAAAGTAGGAGCAGAGTGGTCAGAGCCACTCCTATTAATATTCGAGTGTAACAGCTTAAAATATATTTGATTATTGCTTAAAATACCCCCTGGCAGGATACTTCAGGGAGGCAAAATTTGGAATTGATTTACCCATGAATAAATAAGTTACGGTAATTTATTAATCAGAGTCGTTACCTGAATTTAAAGCAGGTTGTGATGCGCAGACAGTTTAATGAGAGGCAGACTTTGTGTCTAACCTGAATAATTTGCATCTTAAAATGTTTATAACTATCAGCCTCGGCCCATTTGTTTTTCTCCTCTAGCTTCTTAAAGAGACCAATATTTTTATTTAATTTTTTTTACTTTATCTAAAAGTGTAGTTAAAGTGGTTGTAAACTTCTGAAATGAAAAAAAAAAAAAAATGAGCAAAGCAAATCCTTCTATAGTTTGTACTTGCCTCAATCCAAAGCTCTTAGTGTGTTTTTTTTTTTTGTCTGTTCTGTCAGTCCTCTGCATGAGTCTCTTCTGAAAAGTTATGCTGACTTATGCCCTGTACACGCGGATTTTGGCCCAAACTTGTCTTGCATACACACGGTCGCACAAAGTTGTCGGAACGAGGTGACGTACAACACGTAAGTTGGAACTATAAACGGGCCAGTAGCCAATAGATTTCCTCCCGTAATTTATTCTGAGCATGCGTGGCACTTTGTGCGTCGGAATTGTCTACGCGCGATCGGAATTTAAACGATCGGATTTTGTTGTCGGAAAATTTTAAATCCAGCTCTCAAACTTTGTGTGTCGGAAATTCCGATGGAAAAAGTCAGATGGAGCCTACACACGATCGGAAATTTCTGTCAACATGCTCCGATCGCACATTTTCCGACGGAAAGTCTGACCGTGTGTACAGGGCATGAAGGTTAATTCAGTATAACCCTAACCCTAACCAGTTGAGCGTTTACAGCACACAGTCTATGAATGACAGCCTCAGCTGTGCATGTTACCCTGTGAGGCTGTGTAGAAGGTGATGTGTCTATTCCTTCCACTCAGGTCTCAGATTACACTCAGCTCCCTGCTCTATGCTGTTCAGTGTTTGACATCAGATGCCCACCCCCTGGCTTCTGTAGCTGGGAAATTCTGTCTAGATTCTGAACATTGAATGGCTGTAGGGGAGATAAACAGATACAACTTATGTAGGATGATTTGTTCCATTTCTGTGTATTACCTGAGGACCCGTCGCATCACTGGTTATATAAGTGGTTGTCAACGTATGAGCTAAAGAGGGCTTCAAAGGGGGCCTTGACATCACCAAGGGGCCACACATAATGTTCAACCGGAACGGATAGTCAGACAAGCCAAACGCCAGGGAGCCGGAGATGAGCACAGTAAAACAGCAAGCAGGATTCTAGAGCCAAAAGGGATGTCAGCCAACCAAGTCTTTTAACCACTTGCTTACTGGGCACTTAAACCCCCCTCCTGCCCAGACCAATTTTCAGCTTTCAGCGCTGATGCACTTTGAATGACAATTGCGCGGGCATACAACACTGTACCCAAATGAAATTTTTATCATTTTTTTCCCACAAATAGAGCTTTATTTTGGTGGTATTTAATTACAGCTGGGAGTTTTATTTTTTGCTAAACAAACAAAAAAAGATGCAAAATAAAAAAAAATTTTAAATCATGTTTAATAGTTTGTTATAACATTTTGCAAACGGGGCATTTTTCTCCTTCATTGAAATGAGCTGATGAGGCGGCACTGGTGGGCACTGATGGGCGGCACTGGTGGGCACTAATAGGCACAGTTAAGGCGACACTAATAGGCACAGATAAGGTGGCACCGATAGGCACAGATAAGGCAGTACTGATGGGCACAGATAAGGTGGCACTGATGGGGACTGATAGGTGGCACGGATGGGTGGCACTAAGGGGCACTGATAGGTACCACTGATAGATGGGACTGATGGGCACTGATAGGTGGCTCTGATAGGTGGCTCTGCTGGGCACTGATGGGCGGCACTGATGGGCACTGGTAGATGACACTGATGGGCACGGATATGTGGCACTGAGGTGCAGCAATGTTGTTGAGGCAGATTGTGGGCACTGATAGGTGGCACTGTGGGCACTGATGTATGGCACTGTGGGCACTGATGTATGGCACTGTGGGCACTGATGTATGGACCTGCTGGGTGGCATTATGGCCACTGATGGGTGGCACTGCTGGGTGGCACTTTTTTAATGCTCTGGGGGTTACTGGCAGGGGGCATTTGGGCACCGATACACTGGCCGTGATCGGGACTGATGTCCCGATCACGGCCGCGGGTGATCAGCTTTTTTTTTCTCTCCTCGCGGCAAAGGAGGTCCGCGCTGTAGCCGTCATTCGGCTATAGCCTGGATCTCAAGAGGTTAACAGGAATGCAGGAGAGCATCTCTGTGATGTTGACCAAGCGAAGGCAGAGATCCGCTGGGCTGGACGGCTTAAGTAGGCAAGATTGATGAGCAGGATATCATCAACAGCTGAGTAACTGTGGAGAGAGATGGGAGTTGGCAATTAGCCAACAGCTGAGTGGCCAGTTCAGAGAAGGAAGGACTGAGCCCAGCCCTGACAAAAATATCAATACAAAAAGTTAGATGGTAAGCTCAGATATAAAAGTTTCAACTATTTGTTAGCTGGCAATTTTCCTGCAGGTTGGCAGCTTTCTGCATCCCCTCCCCCACTTTGAGCCTTCTCATTATATTTTCAACCATTCAAAAATGCAGATCAATCTTTTATGAAAGAGCATTATTACCCAGCGGGTGCTGTGGAAGTATGTACACCCGGGGAGGAATTATGCCTGAGAAACAATGCTGTGTATGCTGTACCTGTTACAGCTTATCCAGTCTGGGTCCAGGGCAATTTTTATTTACTATTTTCACATACATGTAAAAATCTTAGTTTTGGGCAATAAAAGGACTTAAACCCCCAGAACATTATTTATTTTCTAAAAGCAGAGGCCCTGTAGAATAGAAAGGTGATAGTTGCAATTATTTATGTCACAAGAGAGTAAGCGCAGGGACGGCATGACAGTTGTTTGTATGCACTGTCGCCGCTTTAGGGACAATATAGGTTGGCCGCTTTAAGAAGCCAGGTAGGCGGAGCTAAGGGGGCGGAGCTAGCACGTTTGGCCGGGAAGCCGAGCGGAAGCTAGGTCACTTGGAGAGCGGAGGAGGAAGAGATTCCCACCCACCCTCCCCTGTGGTTGGTAGGATTTTGTTTTGAGGGGGTGTTGGCAGGGTGTGCTGGTTGTTTGGGGGGTCAGTTTAAAAGGGTAAGTGGTGCAGGTGGTAATTAGGTTGTACCCATCCATGGGGATGGGGATGGTTGGTGATGTACTTCCTGGTTACAAGGGGGTAACCGGAGGAGAAAAGGGGTAGGTCACTGCATTCGTTTGGGTTTAGCCTCCGAGACAGGGTCTGCCGTCTGGAGGTCAAGAGGTCAAATATATGGTGCAGTGACCAGAAGGGTCTTGGATATGCTAATGACCCATGTTCCAGTGTTAAAGGAAAAGTTTACAAGTTATTATTATTAAAAGTTGTTTATTGAAAGTTTATATTTTATATTTTACATATTTTGGTTAATAAATCAAGGCCTTTGGCCCTTTATTCCAAACGCAGTCTGGTCTGGTTTAATGGGGTGTGAGGGGGTTTGGAGGAAAGGGGGGAGTTGAGGGGTATGTGGCAAAAGGTGGGGGGGGGAGGAAGTGTCAGACAATACAAATGTCATGATATTTGTGCAACTGTTTATTAAACACAAATTTTCAGGAAACAAAATATAATAAAATGAATTTAAGTGTAAAAACACACCATATAATACCCGTTTTTGGTTAAACTATAAAGATGAGGTTGCATCGAGTAAATAGATACCAAACATTCCATGTCTTATGTAACATCCTCTAGCTAGGTAGGCGTTAGAGAGAGGATTTTAACAGAGTAGGAGATTTTGGCAGGCCTAGCTGGTGGCTAGGCTTGTTTGTTTTCATTCTGGGCTGGGAGTGGTTCAGGGCAGGGTTGGGTGACTCACAAGTAGCATCACTGCCATCTCCCTCTTCTTTCTAGATGGTGCTAGAAAGAAAGGAGGAGAGGAAAGGTGGAGCTTCCTGGTGTATTCTAAGGAGCCTTGACCAATCCCCAACTTGGATTGGCAAGGGGCAGGACTCCTTAAATACCTGGGGTCAGCCCAGCTGGGGAGGAGTTGTCAGGTGGAAGAGCTAGAGTGAGGGAACTCCCCAGCCTAGGGGGTGGTGACCCTGGGCCAGGGCTCGGGTGCATCCAGGAGGAGTGAAGAGATTCTGGAAGGTGAGGCACATGAGAAAGCAAGTAGATGACAGTGGGAGAGAACACTTCTAAGAGACTCCAGGTGAGTGAAGCACAGTCGGGGGGACTGGGGAGGGACGCCTGAGAGAACTGGGAGATTGCAGTTTGAGGTTGGTGCAGAACCAGAAGAGAGGACTGTGGGAAGAGCAGTGGAGAGAGATCATTGCTGCCAGGCTGGCTGGCAGGGCATGAAGAGAGCTATCTGGGATTGGTAGCTGTGCAGAGGATACACTTTCTACACCACAGGGGCCTGAGGTCCCTACCATCAAAAGGCAGTTCATTGAGGCCTAGCTGAGTTATTGTTATCCCCTAACTAGCTAGTCTGGAGGAGTAACAGTCTGCAGCAAGTGAAGTGCTGGAGGAGTAACAATCTTCAGCAGTGGAAGTGCTGGAGGAGTAATGATATTCAGCAAGAGTTTGTGCTGGAGAGAAGACCGGAGTGTATATACTAGAGTATATATAGAAGTCCCGAGCAAGTTGTGCTGAATTCCTGGGCATCCCATAATTTCCCATTCCTATCCATGTTCAATCCCATCAATCAAAAAACAAAGCTTATGGACTGGTCTGTGTCTCTGAGTGTCTGGGAGATGGATGTTGGGCTGGGCAGGGTGACAGGTGAAGCACAACATTCAGCAACCCCCAAGGGGGCATGGCTACACTTTTACGTGCGCCCGTGTTATTACCAAAAATAATGGTGCCCAAAAATCACTGTAGGTAATGCTTTAAAAGCCTTTACAGCTCATCAGATTAGGAGCTCTTGCGCTAGAATTATTGTCCTCACTCTGGCGTTCACACGAGCAGCGCAACCTCGATTTACATACATGTGCCCGCCCTTGGCTTGAGTTTGCCTTTGCTCAGGTGTGTGGGGCAACTGGGGTTTCTGCACTTTTTTATTATTATTTTTATATATTTTATTATAATTTTATTTTTTATTTGTTTTTACTTAAAGAGGAAGTAATCCCAGCAAATTAAAAGCATAATGGGCTAGTATGCATTGCAAAGCAAGAGACCCGGGAGCCATGGGGGGGGCGCATTACTTTCACTTTCAAGCCGGGTAAACAAAACCCGCTACTGCAGCCATCAACTTGTGATTAAAGGTTCACTTTTTGGATGTACGTAGTACGTCGAAAGAGCTGAACTGGCTATAGTTTGGTGAGTGTTCTTTTGATTACGGTGGTGCCACCAGTGGCGGCTGGTGCTCAAAATTTTTGGGGGGGCACAAACAAACTGAAGAATTCAGAAAAAAAAAAACATCAATTGCAGCCTCACTGTGCCATCAAACGCAGCCACTTTACCCATCAAACGCTGCCACTGTGCCCCAATTGCTGCCACTGTGCCCATTAAATACTGCCACTGTGCCCTAAGTGCTGCCACTGTGCCCCAAGTGCTGCCACTGTGCCCATTAAATGCTGCCACTGTGCCCCAAGTGCTGCCACTGTGCCCATTAAGTGCTGCCACTGTGCCCCCCACCCACCATCTGCCCGGGCCTTACCTTGTCTCTAATGTGCAGCGGGTGATGGCGGCAGGCGGCGAGCGTGTCCAGTGTCCTCCAAATCCGATCATGATGTCTTCTCCCGTGCTCCTCCTCTCGTCTTCTGCAATGATTGGACACCTGGTAGGCGTCCAATCACAGCGCCCTGATTTCAGTCAATAAGGTGACAGGTAACACAGACCCGGCAACCTGAGAGGCAGGTCAGTGTTAGGGAAGAGATGTATTCACTTCTTTAACACAACACTGTGTAAACAGCGAACGCACAGCAATGTGCCCGCTGTTTACCATTTTGGAAGCCTGTTAGAGCCCACGGCTCTAATCAGGACGCCTATTAGGCACTTCCAAAGTAAACCCCTCCGCTGTAATTCAGATGCCCGATGCCCGACAAGGGGCCGGGCACCTGAATAGGGGGCGGCAGCTGTGACAATAGATAGATTCATGCAATGCATGAATCTATCTATTGGTGATAGAGCGGTGCAGGAGAGAGGGGGCGGTGCTCCTGCACCTTCTATGGACGCACCGCCACTGGGTGGTTACATTATAAGGATCTGCTGCATGGTGGAAGATCTTTTTTATTTGAATATACACTATATTGGAAGTCTTTAGGTTTGGGTATCAAATAGTGTTTGCCAAGAGCCACTCGTGTTATCACAGCGCTGATTCATTACAATATGTTTAGATGTCTGCTTTGCCAGATTCTTACTCTGAGTAAAAAAAATGCTTGTTGTCACGAGCCTCTGAAAATCGGGAGGGTTTGTCGGAATTCTTCATAAGCTGGATTAAAGCCAGAGCTAAATAAGAATAATAACAATAATAGTCAGGAATATTATACAGTAACATAAAAGTCCCTCCACTTCATCCAAGGCCTTTGATCCCAATAATAAATTGCCATTAGTAAGAGTGAGATGTACTGCTGCCTGTTGTGAATCACCGAAGAGGGAAGATCTTTATTTGCAGGTTCGGTTATGCTTATGTGTACAGGAAGGAAAATTTCACAGCAAGATGAATTTGCTGCATGAAGCAGGAAGGTAAAAAAAAATAAGGCATCTAGCAAGGATAAGCAATTATTGTAAAGTAAGGCACGTCCAATGGCATTTACATTGAATTAACTGAAATTCAATTTGGAGCTGGACTTTGCTTTTAGGTTTATCCACCCAACAACCTTCTTTATACAGAGACTTCTACGGTAGTAGATCAGAAATGATAACTTCTGCTACTGTTCTGTCCATTCTGGGCAAACTAGGCCTGTATGAACTTCCAATAGGTGTCTTGCTTGACTTCCGTTGGTGTGCTGCCACTCTGGGAACCGGGTGACCTCCAAGTGTATGAAGGGTACCTAAAAGTGACAGCTGATGGTGAACAGACCTTCACCTTTGGAGGTCACTTTTAGGTATCCTTCATATACTTGGAGGCCATCGGCCTCTGGACCAAAGAAGAGCTTTTCCACTTTAGCTATCGTTTTTAGGTAATTGGAGCTGGACTTTGCTTTTAGGTTTATCCACCCAACAACCTTCTTTATACAGAGACTTCTACGGTAGTAGATCAGAAATGATAACTTCTGCTACTGCTCTGCCCATTCTGGGTAAAGTAGGCCTGTATGAACTTCCAATAGGTGTCTTGCTTGACTTCCATTGGCGTGCTGCCACTCTGAGAACCGGGTGACCTCCAAGTGTATGAAGGGTACCTAAAAAGTGACAGCTAATGGGGAAAAGACCTTCACCTTTGGAGGTCACTTTTAGGTATCCTTCATATACTTGGAGGCCATCGGCCTCTGGACCAAAGAAGAGCTTTTCCACTTTAGCTATCGTTTTTAGGTAATTGGAGCTGGACTTTGCTTTTAGGTTTATCCACCCAACACCCTTTTTTATACAGAGACTTCTACGGTAGTAGATCAGAAATGATAACTTCTGCTACTGCTCTGCCCATTCTGGGTAAAGTAGGCCTGTATGAACTTCCAATAGGTGTCTTGCTTGATTTCCATTGGCGTGCTGCCACTCTGAGAACCGGGTGACCTCCAAGTGTATGAAGGGTACCTAAAAAGTGACAGCTAATGGGGAAAAGACCTTCACCTTTGGAGGTCACTTTTAGGTATCCTTCATCTACTTGGAGGCCATCGGCCTCTGGACCAAAAAAGAGCTTTTCCACTTTAGCTATCGTTTTTAGGTAATTGGAGCTGGACTTTGCTTTTAGGTTTATCCACCCAACAACCTTCTTTATACAGAGACTTCTACGGTAGTAGATCAGAAATGATAACTTCTGCTACTGCTCTGCCCATTCTGGGTAAACTAGGCCTGTATGAACTTCCAATAGGTGTCTTGCTTGACTTCCGTTGGCTAGCTGCCACTCTGAGAACCGGGTGACCTCCAAGTGTATGAAGGGTACCTAAAAGTGACAGCTAATGGGGAAAAGACCTTCACCTTTGGAGGTCACTTTTAGGTATCCTTCATATACTTGGAGGCCATCGGCCTCTGGACCAAAGAAGAGCTTTTCCACTTTAGCTATCGTTTTCAAGTGCCTTGAAAAAGTATTCCTACCCCTTGAAATTTTCCACATTTTGTCATTTTACAACCAAAAATATACAAACAAATGTATTTTATTTGGATTTTATGTGATAGACCAACACAAAGTGACTCATAATTGTGAAGTGGAAGGTAAATGATAGTTTTAAACATTTTTTTTTTACAAATAAATATGTGAAAAGTGTGGGGGGCATTTGTATGGCGCCCCCCTAAGTCAATACTTTGTAGAACCACCTTTCACTGCAATTACATCCGCAAGTCTTTTTGGGGATATCTCTACCAGCTTTACACATCTAGAGTGAAATTTTTTGATATAAACAAAGAAAGAATGAATTGCTCCTGCATTTGTGAAGGTACTGCTGGTATAGGGTGGTAGTACTTTCAAAGGCAGTGAATTTAACAAATGATCGTGTGTCTCCCGCTGCCTAGACTCTACAAGGGGTGGTCCGAAAAGAGCCAGGTGAAGGAGAAAAGATAGAAGGCGCGTGATCTGAGGCCGCGTACACACGGGCGGACTGTTCGCCCAACCTTGTCCGCTGAACAGTGTTTGGGCGGACAGTCCGCTCGTGTGTGGGCTTTCAGCGGACAGTTTCAGCGGACAGTTGGACGGACAAAGTCTTTCGGAAATTCCGAAAAACTGTCCGCTGAAACTGTGTTTGAGCGAACAGTCCGCCCGTGTGTGGGCCTGTCCGCTGTACTTTCGAAATGAGCGGACTGTTCCCGCTCGGAAAGTCCGCCCATTTCGAGCGCGTGTACAGGTAGGCGGGGCCCGCGAAGGAGACGTCGCGGGCTCCGCCGCCTGGAATGGGCTTAAAGGGGAACCCCAACGCCGAAAAAAATCGGCGTGGGGGTTCCCCCAAAGTCCACACCAGACCCTTGTCCGAGCACGCTACCCGGCCGGCCAGGAAAGGGGGGCGAGCGAGCGCGCCCCCCCTCCTGAGCCGTACCAGGCCGCGTGCCCTCAACATGGGGGGGTGCCTTGGGGAAGGGGGGGGCGCGCGGCCCCCCCACCCCAAAGCACCTTGTCCCCATGTTGATGAGGACAAGGGCCTCTTCCCGACAACCCTGGCCGTTGGTTGTCGGGGTCTGCGGGCGGGGGGCTTATCGGAATCCGGGAGCCCCCTTTAAGAAGGGGGCCCCCGGATACCGGCCCCCCACCCTATGTGAATGAGTATGGGGTACAATGTACCCCTACCCATTCACCTGTGAAATAAAGTACAAAAAAAAACACAACACAGAGAAAAAATATTTTATTGCACAGCTCCGGGGGTCTTCCGTCTTCGGGGGTCTTTTCGCCGGACTCCTCCGCTATCTGTGTGTAGCTCTTTTACTAGCGGAGGAGTCCGGCTTTCTTCCTCCCCGCCGCCGGCCTCTTCTCCCGACTTCGGGGGTCTTGTCCCCCTCTTCAGTTCTTCTGCCGGGCCACCGCGCCTTCTTGTAGCTCTTTTACAGGCGGTGGCCCGGTCTTCTGTCGCCGCCTTCGGTTCTTCTGCCGGGCCACCGCGCCTTCTTGTAGCTCTTTTACAGGCGGTGGCCCGGTCTTCTGTCGCCGCTGTCGTCGCCGCCGTCGCCGCCGCCGCCGCCTTCCGTTCTTGTTCTTCTTCTTCTTCTTCTTCTCCTGGAGATGTTGACTCGACGAGCTCTCCGGCCGGAATGCCAGAGCCGCGCTGTGCGGTCACTTATATAGTGACAATGGGGCGGTGTCACATGGTATATGTCACATGGGTTGGTCACATGGGTTGATGTCACATGGGGACTATGACATCGTAAGGGGGCGGGGTCACCATGTGACCAACCCATGTGACATATACCATGTGACACCGCCCCATTGTCACTATATAAGTGGCAGCGGAGCGTGTCCCTGGCATTCCGGCCGGAGAGCTCGTCGAGTCAACATCTCCAGGAGAAGAAGAAGAAGAAGAACAAGAAGAAGAACAAGAACGGAAGGCGGCGGCGGCGACGACAGCGGCGACAGAAGACCGGGCCACCGCCTGTAAAAGAGCTACAAGAAGGCGCGGTGGCCCGGCAGAAGAACCGAAGAGGGGGACAAGACCCCCGAAGTCGGGAGAAGAGGCCGGCGGCGGGGAGGAAGAAAGCCGGACTCCTCCGCTAGTAAAAGAGCTACACACAGATAGCGGAGGAGTCCGGCGAGAAGACCCCCGAAGACGGAAGACCCCCCGGAGCTGTGCAATAAAATATTTTTTCCCTGTGTTGTGTTTTTTTTTGTACTTTATTTCACAGGTGAATGGGTAGGGGTACATTGTACCCCATACTCATTCACATAGGGTGGGGGGCCGGTATCCGGGGGCCCCCTTCTTAAAGGGGGCTCCCGGATTCCGATAAGCCCCCCGCCCGCAGACCCCGACAACCAACGGCCAGGGTTGTCGGGAAGAGGCCCTTGTCCTCATCAACATGGGGACAAGGTGCTTTGGGGTGGGGGGGCCGCGCGGCCCCCCCTTCCCCAAGGCACCCCCCCATGTTGAGGGCACGCGGCCTGGTACGGCTCAGGAGGGGGGGCGCGCTCGCTCGCCCCCCTTTCCTGGCCGGCCGGGTAGCGTGCTCGGACAAGGGTCTGGTGTGGACTTTGGGGGAACCCCCACGCCGATTTTTTTCGGCGTTGGGGTTCCCCTTTAAGCCCATTCCAGGCGGCGGAGCCCGCGACGTCTCCTTCGCGGGCCCCGCCTACCTGTACACGCGCTCGAAATGGGCGGATTTGCCTCCTCCTTACGTGGGCGAGTCCGTTCATTTCAAAAGTTGAGCGAACTGTTTGCCCAACCTTGTTCGTCAAACAGTCCGCTCGTGTGTGGGCAAGTCCGCTCATGCAAATTTTGAGCGGACTGTTTGCCGAAACTGTTTGACGAACAAGGTTGGGCAAACAGTCCGTGCGTGTGTACGCGGCCTGACCCTTTGATAAAAAGATGTATACAGTTTATTCACATAAAAAATGATAAAAGCATATGTAAAGGTATCTACGTATTCATAAAAGCAGGTTTACAACATATTCATATTAAAAACTTGTATTTAAAAACAGGCATGCCCATACAATGACAAGCATTCAAAAAGTGAGCCCACCATATTAGTTGTAATTAATGGGTAACATGTAGAAATACAAAGAGAATGCTCCACATAGTATAATACCTGTATTGCTTAAAATTCCCTTCCCCCATAAAATACAGCTTACATATATAGAGAAAAAGTCAGTATATTACCGTTAGCCCACGTACACACGGTCGGAGATTTTGGCAACCAAATCCGTCGGATTTTGCCCGTCGGATTGAGTCCGACGGATTGTGCCCGAAACTGTTGCATACACACGGTCGGGCCAAGTTGGCGAAAAATCCGATCTTTCAGAACGTGAAGACGTAATTTCGTTACGATGGGACTACATTCAGGCTAGTAGCCAATAGCTTTGATGTAGGAATTTGATCTGAGCATGCGTGGCTCTTGGTCCGATGAAAATGCTCTACACATAATCGGATTAGGTCCGTCCGGCCCAGTTGGTCGGGAAATCTTTCCAACATGTTGGAAATTTGGATCGGACGGAGATTCGGACGGAATCAGTCCGATGCATACCACACACAGTTGGATTATCTGACAACGCGGTCCGATAAGACTCATTCCGACAGATTCTCCGACCGTGTGTACAAGGGCTTAGACGTCCGTTCAACACCAGTCCAAATTCCTCCAATCAGGCCGCCGTGAGTCCCGGGATGGACGCCAAGTCGTGTCGCGCGGTCAATGCCGTGTCGCGCGGTCAATGACCTGACGCGTTTCGTGATTGGACGAATTTGGACCGGTGTTGAGCGACACGACTTGGTGTCCATCCCGGGACTCACGGCAGCCTGATTGGAGGAATTTGGACTGGTGTTGAGCGGACGTCTAACGGTAATATGCTGACTTTTTCTCTATATATGTAAGCTGTATTTTATGGGGGAAGGGAATTTTAAGCAATAAAGGTATTATACTATGTGGAGCATCCCTTTTGTATTTCTACATGTTACCTATTAATTACAACTAATATAACACTGCCGGGGCACTGATACGGAGTTGTGGAATATTCACGGTGACCAGAAACCTGCTGAAAGGCATGCGAAAGGCGCCTTCGATGTAAACTGCCGGTAAGCAGAAGCACAAAGAGGAACTGCACGCGGTGGAATGGTGGAAGCATAGCAATTAGACGAGCTAGTGAATATCATCACTGGGGGAGTCTCACAGCTAAATATTGTACTTCACTGCACTAGTGTGCTCTGGACTGATCGGGCTGAACGGTGATGGTGTTTATTTAAAGCGGGAGTCCACCGGGACTCCGCGTTTTTTTTTTTTTTTAAGCCAGCAGCTACAAATACTGCAGCTGCTGACTTTTAAAATAGTGACACTTGCCCGCCCAGCGCGCCCGCGATGTCGGCACCCGAAGCCGATCTCTAGATCGTCTCTCGGGTGCTGCCGCCGCCATCTTGGGTATGGGAATCAGGAAATGGAGCCTTTCGGCTTCATTTCCCGGTTCCCTACTGCGCATGCGCGAGTCACGCTGCGCAATAAGGACGGTCCCCGCTGCCTCTGGGATCTGTGTGTTTCCCAGCAGGCAGCGGGGCACTTGCGGAAAGGGGCGGGCACTTGCGGAAAGGGGCGTAATCTACGCCCCTTTCCGCAGAGAGCTATCCCGGAAGTGGGTGCAGATACCTGTACTGTACAGGTATGTGCACCCCCCTCCCCCCTGAAAGGTGCCAATTGTGGCGCCGGAGGGGGGGAGGGTTCTGATGAGCGGAAGGTCCACTTTAGGGTGGACCTCCGCTTTAATGCCGGAATGAGATTGTAAGCTCTAACGAGCAGGGCCCTTTCATTCCCCCCTGTATTGAATTGTATTGTAATTTTACTGTCTGCCCCAATGTTGTAAAGCGCTGCGTAAACTGTCGGCTCTATATAAATCCTGTATAATAATAATAATAATAATAATTAATGGATTAGCAGCTGCCATGTATCTGTGAATGGACATTTGAACTGTTTTTTATTCTAAGGATTTGTTTTGATGCCTTTTTAAGTATTAATTAATGCATTAATATTAAGTTGCTGTCTTATGTAGAAAGATGTATGAGTAGTCTACACTACCTGTATGCTTAGTAGAAATAATTTGAGCGCTGTTAGTGTGTAATTTTTTTAATTAGACATATTTAATTTTTTTTTTTTTTTCTAGATTTGCCACAGATTCTCAATTGGCTTTAGGTCTGGACTTTGACTGGGCCATTCTAGCACATGAATATGCTTTGATCTAAACCATTCCATTGTAAGTCTGACTGTATGTTTAAGGTCAATGCCCTGATGGAAGGTGAACCTCCACACCATCTCAAGTCTTTTGCATACTCTAATGCCGCATACACACGAGCGGATTGTATGGCGTACTTAGTCCGTCATACAATCCGACGGACAGTCCGTTGTACTTTCCACTGAACGGACTTGACCACACACGGATACACAAACAGTCCGTCGAAAGTTTGCGCGATGACGTGTACAGCACGTACGACGGGACTAGAAATAGGAAGTCCAAGACACAGCAAAGCACCCTTCCGCCGTGTAAATCCTTTCTGGGCATGCGCCATTCTTAGTCCGTCGAACTAGCCTACTGACGATCGTATTGTCCACTGAAACCAAAGTACGACGGACAGAATTTCGAAAAAACGAAATACTTAGTACGCCAGACTGCACGCTGAAAAAGTCCGCTGAAGCCCACACACGAGCGGACTGTCCGCTGAAATGTGTTTCGACGGACTAAGTACGCCATACAATCCGCCCGTGTGTACGCGGCATTAGGCTGGATTCACACCTATGCATTTTTAGTGCTTTTTGCATTTTGCAGATTTGCACTACAGTCCATTTAACATGGTTCCCTATGGAGCATGTTCTGTAGTGCAAATCTGAAAAATGCACAAAAAAAAATGCATAGGTGTGAATCCAGCCTAAAGCCCAATACACACTATCAGATTTTCTGCTGATTTTTTCCTTCAGATTTGACAAAACCATATAATATGAGGTCAAACCTTAGGAGTTTCAATGTGTATGCAAACAGGCAGGCCCTTCTACTACATGGTTTTGGTAAATCTGAAGACAAAAATCAGCAGAAAATCTGATTGTGTGTATGGGGCTTAAGATTGCCCTGTATTTGGCTCTATCCATCTTCCCATAAACTCTGACCAGCTTCCCTGTCCCTGCTGAAGAAAAGCATCCCCACAACATGATGCTGCTACTACCGTGTTTCATGCTGTGTATGTTGTGTTTAAGGTGATGTGCAGTGTTAATTTTCCACCACACAAACCGTTTTGCTTTTAGACCAAGAATGTTAAATTTTGGTCTCATCTGATCAGAGCACCTTCTTCCACATGTTTGCTGTGTCCCCCACATGGCTTCTGCAAAACTGCAAATGGGACTTCTTATGACTTTCTTTCACCAATGTCTTTCTTCTTGTCACTCTTCCAAAAAGGGCAGATTTGTGGAGAGACGACTAATAGTTGTCCTGTGGACAGATTCTCCCCCCTGAGCTGTGGATCTCTGCAGCTCCTCCAGAGTTACCATTGATACCCTCTTGGCTGCTTCTCTGATGAATGCTCTCCTTGCCTGGCCGGTCAGTTTAGGTGGACGGCCATGTCTTGGTAGGTTTGCAGTTGTGTCATACTCTTTCCATTTACAGATGATGGATTGAACAGAACTCTGTGAGATGTTCAAAGTTTAGGATATATTTTTATAACCTAACCCTGCTTTAAATGTCTTCACAACTTTGTCCCTGACCTGCCTGGTGTGTTCCTTGGCCTTCATGATACTGTTTGTTCACTAAGGTTCTCTAGCAAACCTCTGAGCATTTCACAGAACAGCTGTATTTATACCAAGATTAAATTACACACAGGTGAACTCTGTTTACTAATTAGGTGAAAACCATTTATCATTTTTCTTCCACTACACAATTATGTGCCACTTTGTGGTGCTCTATCATATAAAATCCCAATAAAATACATGTTGTTGGTTGTAACATGACAAAATGAGGAAAATTTAAAGGGGTATGAAAACTTTTTCATGGCACTGTAATTATTCAGAGGCCATCAGGCTCTGGAACAGAGAAGACCTTTTAAAAACTTTAGCTGTCATTCTTAGGTACCCTTCATATACTTTGAGGCCACCAGATTCAGGGACAGAGAAGAGCCCTTCACCTTTAGCTTTTACTTTTGGGTAATTTTTATATACTTGGAGGCCATCAGGCTCTGGAAGAGAGAAGAGCTTTTCTCCTTTAGCTGTCACTCTTAGGTACCTTTCATATACTTGGAAGCCACCAGGTTCTCGAACAGAGAAGAGCTCTTTACCTTTAGCTGTCACTCCTATGTAACCTTCATATACTTGGAGTCCACCAGGTTGTAGAACAGAGAAGAGCTCTTCACCTTTAGTGGTCCCTTTTAGGCACTCCTAATATACTTGGATGCCACCAGGTTCTGGATAGACATGGGCGCCGTAAAAAAAATGTGTTTTGTTTCGTTCGGTACGGAAAAAAAATAGTTTTTCGTAATTTGTGTACGAAATACGAATTTTCGTTAGATTCGTAACCTTTTCATTAAAATAACGAAAGTTCGTTATGATGAATTTATCATTATGAGGGGCTCCCACCATCCCTGTGCTGTGCTGACTTCCTGGGTTTTTAAATTTTAGGTTTGTTAACTTTTCGTAAAACAATTACGAATGTTCGTTATGATGAATTTATCATTATGAGAGGTTCCCACCATCCCTCTGCGGTGCTGACTTCCTCCGATTGGTGAACAAAACACCAGCATGTTTCTGTTAATTTGGATCCAAAATTCGTTAACGAAATTTCGTATTTTGTATGAAATTTGTAAGCATAGAAATTCCCATAGGGTTCCCACCATCCCTGTGCTGAGTTCCCAGCTCTGTACAGCTGCTGCGTCCATTATGAGGGGCTCCCACCATCCCTGTGCTGAGTTTCCGGGTCTGAGTGTACACCTGCTGTGCCCATTATGAGGGGTTCCCACCATCCCTGTGCTGTGCTGACTTCCTCTGATTGGTGAACGAAACACCAGTCATGTTTCTGTTCTGTTAACTTGGATTTGAAATTCCGAAATTCATTAACGAAATTTCGTATTAAATTCGTAAGCATAGAAATTCCCATAGGGTTCCCACCATCCCTTCCTGGGGTTTTGACTTTTAGGTTCATTATCTTCTCGTAACAATTACGAAAGTTCGTTATGATGAATTTATCATTATGAGGGGCTCCCACCATCCCTGTGCTGTGCTGACTTCCTGGGTTTTTAAATTTTAGGTTTGTTAACGTTTCGTAAAACAATTACGAATGTTCGTTATGATGAATTTATCATTATGAGAGGTTCCCACCATCCCTCTGCGGTGCTGACTTCCTCCGATTGGTGAACAAAACACCAGCATGTTTCTGTTAATTTGGATCCAAAATTCGTTAACGAAATTTCGTATATTTTGTATGAAATTTGTAAGCATAGAAATTCCCATAGGGTTCCCACCATCCCTGTGCTGAGTTCCCAGCTCTGTACACCGGCTGTGTCCATTATGAGGGGCTCCCACCATCCCTGTGCTGAGTTTCCGGGTCTGAGTGTACACCTGCTGTGCCCATTATGAGGGGTTCCCACCATCCCTGTGCTGTGCTGACTTCCTCTGATTGGTGAACGAAACACCAGTCATGTTTCTGTTCTGTTAACTTGGATTTGAAATTCCGAAATTCATTAACGAAATTTCGTATTAAATTCGTAAGCAGAGAAATTCCCATAGGGTTCCCACCATCCCTTCCTGGGGTTTTGACTTTTCCTGGGGTTTTGGCTTTTAGGTTCATTAACTTCTCGTAACAATTACGAAAGTTCGTTATGATGAATTTATCATTATGAGGGGCTCCCACCATCCCTGTGCTGTGCTGACTTCCTGGGTTTTTAACTTTTAGGTTCGTTAAGGGCCGGTTCACACAGCGGGCGATGCGAGGCGACACGACTCGCCTCGCCTCGCTCCCGCAAGTCGCCCCCGTTCTGTACAATGGAACCGTTCTGAGAGGAGCGACTCGAGTCGCTCCGACTCAGAAAAAAGGTTCCTGTACTACTTTTGGGCGACCTCGGGGCGACTTGCATTGACTTCTATACAGAAGTCATCTGCAAGTCGCCGCTGAGGTCGCCGCAGGTCGCGGCGAGGCAAGTCGGAGACGCCTCGCCTTGCCTGCTGTGTGAACCGGCCCTAACTGTTCGTTAATTACGAATTTTTGTTATGAATTTGGATCCGAAATTCGTAAACGAAATTTCGTATTTCGCACAGAATTCGAATTCATAAAAATTTGTATTTTGGATTTGTACGAATTTCCGCTTTGTATGAAACTAATTGAACATGTCTAGTTCTGGAATACAGTAGAGCTCTTCAGCTTTAGCTGTCACTTTTAGGTACTCCTCATATACTTGGAGGACACCAGGTTCTGAAACAGAGAAGAACTCTTCAGCTTTAGCTGTCCCTTTTATGCAGGGGCGTAACTATAGGGGGTGCAGCAGTTGCGACCGCAACCGGGCCCTGGGTCGCAGGGGGCCCATGCAGCCCCCTCTACATATGGCCGGCAGCAGCATAGGCAGCTAGGGGTACCAGTGCACCATGCACACGGGTGGCTGGAGGTGGAGGGTGACTAGCAGAGCTCCATGCTCGACTATCGCACTGGCTGCTCTTTTGTTGTGCATTCCCCACATGACCTGTGTCCTCGGCCGGCTCCTCAGAGTACCCCTCTCCTGCTCCATGCATTGCCGCTCAGTCCGATGTCTGTTCTCCCCAGCCAGAGTCCAGCCTCCCCTGAGTCCGGCCCACACTGCACTGCATACTTCTCCGGGGTAAACAAACTTTAAGCACACAGATGCAGTACAGCCCTATGAGAGCCCCCCGGAGGACACTGCAGGCTTGTCTGCCAGCCCCCGTCCTCCCCCGTCATACACAGATGATGAAAGGTCTTTCTGGGAGATATGCTGATCACCCGTCCAGCACACTGGATGGAGCCCAGGCCAACAAGGACTCACCTGGGGGCAGTAACTTCATCTGCCCTGGAGAAAAGGACCTCATCTCTTCTGGGGACGGGGACCCCATCCTGCCTAGGGACAGTCCTCCAATAGGGCACCTAAAAATAAAAAATAAAATAATAAAAAAAAACTACTGATACCAGTGGGGAACTACAGGGCTCACAAAGGTCATACCTGTGACCACGCCCTGGAGTTCCACCGCCGGACTCGGAGGGAAGGGCCCTGGCTGGGGTTCAGGGGGGCCCTTCATGGTTTCTTGCATTGGGGCCCTGAAGGTTCTAGTTACGCCACTGCTTTTATGTACTCTTCATATACTTGGAGCCCTCCAGGTTCTCATAGTTTCATAGTTAGTAAGGTTGAATAAAGACACCAGTCCATCCAGTTCAACCTGAGAGAATGTCTACAATTGTCCCTATCCCTTTACATTGCACACTCACATCAGTACCTACCCTCAAGGAGCCCACAATCCAAGGTCCCCATTCATATACTAGGGCCAATTTTGGACAGAAGCCAATTAACCTACGTCTTTGGAGTGTGGGAGGAAACTGGAGTACCTGGAGGAAACTCACACAGGCACAGGGAGAACATGCAAACTTCTCCCAGGTAGTGTCGTGGATGGGATTTGAACCAGCAACCCTTCTTACTGCTAGGTGAGAGTGCTAACCACTACACCACTGTGCCGCCCATGTGCTCAAACAAAGAAGAGCTCTTCACCTTTAGATGTCGCTCTTAGGTAACCTTCATATACTTGGAGGCCACCATGTTCTCAGAGAAGAGCTCTTCACATTTAGCTGTCACTATTAGGTACCTGTCACGTATCTGGTAGAAGAGCCTGATATGATGAGAAAGGCCTATCTTACCCCTCTGACTCGGGGCTCCTAATAAAGTAGACAGGTAATGCAGGAGTGCAGAGTGGCATGAGTGCCTGATGGTCTTGCTAGATACAGCACTGGATACGCTCTTCTGGTAAAGCAGCAGATGGTCGTCAGCTAGCAGAAATGCCAGTTAGCAGCCCATGAACAGTAAGAAAGAAGGAACAGGCTGGCACTGGAGGCAGCAAGCAGGTGAACCACAGGCAGGTAGCAGGCAGATAAGGAACAGGGACCAGTGGGTAACAGATGCTTGCAGCTTGTAAATCCAGTAATGACTGGAACCTAGGGTCAGATGAGCCGGGTCATACCCAGGCAGGCAGATTAGTCACAGATGTGGAAGCAGGAGCGAAGTCACGGTACAGGCCAGGTCAGTAACAAATCATCAGAGCAGCAGTAATAGGCGCAGGTAGAAACAAGGACAGGGACAAGCCGGGGTCGATGCAGGTGGAGTTTAGAAGTAATAGACATGTGCAGAGTAAAATATTTTGTTTCGGAATTTCGTTTTCGTCCGAAAAATTAATTTATTTAGTTACTCCCGAAATTCGTTTTTATTTATTTAGTTTTTCGTTCAAAAATTGCATTCGTCCGAAAATCCTGTCTTTGAAGGCTTATGGTGTCTGTCGAATGTATAAAGAAGATTTGACTGAGCTAGTATATAGCAAACTTCGTGTGAACTTTAGAACCCTATTAAAGTCTATGGGACTCCAACGTTCAAAATCTAAAGTGCTAATTTTAAAGGCTAATATGCAAGGTACTGTCGTAAAAAGTGTTTGGGGACCTGTGTCCTGCCCCAGGGGACATGGATCAATGCAAAAAAAAGTTTTAAAAACGGCCATTTTTTCGGGAGCAGTGATTTTAATAATGATTAAAGTGAAACAATAAAAGTGTAATATTCCTTTAAATGTCATACCTGGGGGGTGTCTATAGTATGCCTGTGAAGGGGCGCATGTTTCCCGTGCTTAGAACTGTCCCTGCACAAAGTGTCATTTATGCAGGAAAAAAAGTCCTTTAAAATCACTCGCAGCTATTATGAATTGTCGGCTCTGTAATACAGAGAACACTCATTGAAAGTCATTAATAAAAATAAAAAAAATAAAGCACGTGGGGGTCCCCCAAATTCAATTACCAGGCCCTTCAGGTCTGGTATGGATATTAAGGGGAACCCCGTGTCAAATTAAAAAAAATTGACGTGGGGTCCCCCTAAAAATCCATACCAGACCCTTTATCTGAGCATGCAACCTGGCAGGCCACAGGAAAAGAGGGGGGGGAGAGAGAGCGCCCCCCCCTCCCTCCTGAACTGTACCAGGCCACATGCCCTCAACATTGGGAGGATGCTTTGGGGGTCTGTGACCCCTCAAAGCACCTTGTCCCCATGTTGATGAGGACAAGGGCCTCATCCCCACAACCCTGGCCGGTGGTTGGGGGGGTCTGCGGGCGGGGGGCTTATCTGAATCTGGATGCTCCCTTTAACAAGGGGACCCCCAGATCCCGCCCCCCCCGTTTGAAATGGTAAGGGGGTACAAAAGTACCCCTACCATTTCACAAAGAAAGTGTAAAAAATAGTTAAATAAGACAAACACACTTTTGAAAAATTCCTTTATTAAAAAAAAAAAAAAAGATACCAGCGGTGGTAATCCACTCTTGCTATCCAGCGACGCTCCGGGGTCCAGCGATGGCTGATCTGATCCAGATGGATTTTGGATTATGGATTTTTAGGGGGACCCCCACTTAAAAAAAAAAAATTATTTGACGCGGGGTTCCCCTTAATATCCATACCTTGTGCTTGTGCACATTTCCCTGTGAAGAGCCCTGAACAGAAAATTGCCTGACAGTCATCTTGTCTGCTGGCATGCCCTTCCTGACAGTACCCTTCATACACTTGGAAGCCACCAGGTTCTCAAAGAAGAGCTCTTCCCCTTTAGCTTTCACTATTAGGATCCCTTCATATACCTGAAAGCCACCAGGTTCTCAAACAGAGAAGAGCTTTCACCTTTAGTGTCATGCCGCATACACACGATCAGACTATCCAGCGGACTTGGTCCGGCGGCCCAGACAATGCACCCGTGTGTGGGCTCCGGCGGACATAGAAAGAAGTTTTGACTCAAAAATTGGAGGATGCTGGGACAGTGACATCATAAGGGGCGGGGACATCACCCGGTGACCCCGCCCATTGTCCCTATATAAGTCGCTGCACAACGCGTCCCTGTCATTACGGCCAGAGACAGCGTTGAGTCAACATCTCAAGGAAGAAGAGAATAAGAAGAGAAGGCAGTGGTGGCGGCGACAACAGAAGACTGGGCCACCGCTAGTAAAAGAGCTGGAAGAAGGAGCGGAGGCCCGGCAAGAAGAACTGAAGAGGGGGACAAGACCCCCGAAGCCGGAAGAAGACCCCCGGATGGTGGCGGCGAAGAAGAAAAAAGCCGGGCTCCTCCGCTAGTAAAAGAGCTAGCAGAAGATAGTGGAGGAGTTCGGAGAGAAGACCCACCAAGACGGAAGAAAAGCCCCGGAGCTGTGTAATAAATTATTTTAAAACTTTGTGTTGTGTTTTATTAAAAAAAATTTCACCAGGTGAATGGGTAGGGGAACATTGTACCCCATACTCATTCACATAGGGTGGGGGGCAGGTATCTGGGGGCCCCCTTATTAAAGGGGTCTCCCGGAATCCAATAAGCCCCCCGCCCACAGACCCCGACAACCAACGACCAGGGCTGTCGGGAAGAGGTCCTTGTCCTCAGCAACATGGGGATAAGGTGCTTTGGGGTGGGGGGCCCCCCTTACCCAAAGCACCCCCCATGTTGAGGGCAGGCGGCCTGGTATTGCTCAGGAGGGGGGGACGCTCGCTCGTCCCCACCCCCTTTCCTGACCGGCCGGGCTGCGTGCTCGGATAAGGGTCCGATATGGGCTTTGGGGGGTCCCTACGCCGTTTTTTCGCCGTAGGGCTTCCCCTTTAAGTCCATACCAGGTGACGGGGCTAGCGAGGTGTCATTCTTGCTGCCGAAGGTGGCGACATTGACTTCCTTCGCTAGTCCCGTCTACCTGGAGCCGCGTTCAAAATGAACATACTTTCCTCCATGTGTGGGCAAGTCCGTTCATTTCAAAAGTCCGGCGGACTAGCACATAGACGGCCTGATTGTCCGCCGGACTCGGTGGCGACATTGACTTCCTTCGCTAGTCCAGTCTACCTGGAGCCGCGTTCAAAATGAACGGACTTTTCTCCGTTCATTTCAAAAGTCATGTCTGCCGGACTTAGCCCGCCGGAAAAGTCCGGTTGTGTGTGGGCAGGTCCTTCGTTCGGAAAGTCCGGCGGACCTCAGCTGCAAAGCCCGGAGGGTGGTCCACCGTACTAAGTCCGCCAGATAGTCTGATCGTGTGTACACGGCATCACTCATAGGTAACCTTCATAAACTTGGAGGCCACCAGGTTCTCAAACAGAGAAGAGTTCTTCACTTTAAGTGGCGGCTTTTAGGTACTCTTCATATACTTGGAGGCCAACAGATTCTCGGATTAAGAAGAGCTCTTTAGCTTTAGGTGTCACTTTAGGTACCCTTTATAAATTTGGGGGCCACCAGATTCTGGAACAGAGAAGAGCTCTTCACTTTTAGCTGTCACTTTCAGATACACTTCATATACTTGGAGGCCACCAGGTACCAGAACAAAGAAGAGCTGTTCACCTTAACTGTCATTCCTAGGTTACCTTCATATACTTGGATGCCACCAGGTTCTCCTGGATGTAAAATGGACTTTGATGGGCATTGCTGGGTCTAAGAAGTATTTTGATGGGTGCTCCTAAACTAGATAAAAGGGGGGACTCTGACTGGCACTCCTAAATGTAAAGAAGAACTTACATAAGGGGTAGGCAACCTCAGCCCTCCAGCTGTTTTGAAACTACAAGTCCCATGAGACGTTGCAAGACCCTGACACTCACAGGCATGACTCCTAGAGGCAAAGGCATGATGTATTTGTAGTTTCACCAGGGGCGTAACTATAGGGGGTGCAGCAGTCGCGACCGCAACTGGGCCCTGTGATGCAGGGGGCCCATACAGCCCCCTCTACATATGGCCGGCAGCAGCATAGGCAGCTAGCACACACTATTACATACCCCTTCCATATCCCCCTGGGGACAGGAACCCCTTCTCACGTGAGGACAGGGACCCCCACCTCCCCTGGGGACAGGGACCCCTTCTCACCTGGGGGCAGTAACTTCATCTGCCCTGGAGAAAAGGACCTCATCTCTTCTGGGGACGGGGACCCCATCCTGCCTAGGGACAGTCCCCCAATGGGGCACCTAAAAATGTAAAAAAATAAATAAATAAAAACTACTGATACCAGTGGTGGAACTACAGGGCTCACAAAGGTCATACCTGTGACCACGCCCTGAAGTTCCACCGCCGGACTCGGAGGGAAGGGCCCTGGCTGGGGTTCAGGGGGGCCCTTCATAGTTTCTTGCATCGGGGCCCTGGTTCTAGTTACGCCACTGAGTTTCACCACAGCTGGAGGGCAGAGGTTGCCTACCCCTGGCTTACATATTAAAATTGTTTTTTTTGGGGGGGGGGGGGTTTGGCCTGCAAATTTTTGTAAAATTTACAGTGTGGCCCTCATACCCAAGAGTTTGTAGACTGCTTTAGACCTCAGTCCCCCAACTGTCGCAGATCGTCAGGTAATAGTGAGCTTACGTTAGGGGGCTTCACCATTTGTCTGCAACCGTAACACTCATCGGAATATTCCTTAATAACTAGGAGCTCACTGATGTGTTCATAAAAAGTGAAATGATTTGCAGGACGGACTGAAATCCCCGGCATCCACCGCTAGTTTTTAATTACAGATCTGACAGCGGAAGATTCCGGATCTCATACTTATTATTGAATTATGTCACCGTTTGCCAATATATTTCCTTATTGACTGGCACTTCATCACTTGCAATTAACGAGTCCTCTCCGACATTGCCACTAATTGAAGTATCAAGGATAAGCAAGACATTATCTGGCTAATATGAATTATAATAAGTCAAAAATTGATTTGACAAAAAAACTTTCATTAAAACGGGAAAAGTATCCAGGCGGCTTGTTTAAAGTAGAACGCTACACCAAAAAACACATTAGGATGGTCAGTGTTTGGCTAAAATAAAGGATTTTCTTTTTTTTCTGTGCCATCAATTATTGATTTTGGATGGTGTGTAGAAGGGTTGGAACCCCAGCTAGGTTTTTATTGCTTGTAAACAAAGTCAATGAAAGCATCACTACAAAACAAAAACAAAAATTGTAATGTGAATGTCTCGGCATTCACTCAAAAGTCACAAATAATGGCCATAATGTTTGTAATGTGTGTGAAATTTCAGTGTCTACCTGTTGTCTTTTGCAGGTTGAATACAACATTCCTTAACATTCGATCCTAAGAGAAAATAGCCTTAAAGCGGAGATCCACCCTAAAGTGGACCTTCCGCTCATCGGAACCCTCCCCCCCTCCGGCGCCACAATTGGCACCTTTCAGGGGGGAGGGGGGTGCAGATACCTGTACAGTACAGGTATTCTGCACCCACTTCCGGGATAGCTCTCTGCGGAAAGGGGCGTAGATTACGCCCCTTTCCGCAAGTGCCCGCCCCTTTCCGCAAGTGCCCCGCTGCCTGCTGGGGAAACACACAGATCCCAGAGGCAGCGGGGAGCGTCCTTATTGCGCACCGCGGCTCGCGCATGCGCAGTAGGGAACCGGGAAATGAAGCCGAAAGGCTCCATTTCCTGATTCCCATACCAAGATGGCGGCGGCAGCACCCGACAGACGATCTAGAGATCGGCTTCGGGTGCCGACATCGCAGGCGCGCTGGGCAGGTAAGTGTCACTATTTTAAAAGTCAGCAGCTGCAGTATTTGTAGCTGCTGGCTTTAAAAAAAAAAAAACGCGGAGTCCCGGCGGACTCCCGCTTTAAGAGCATTTGTCCAGGAGAGCTTAATTACTTCATGCACCGTACGGACCAGACAGTGGAGGGGGTTACACACACTCCTGGTGGCTGCAGCCATCGGGAGTGCGTGTATATCTGACAAGCTGACTTCTGGCTGTTAGATGGAAGTAGTCGTCCGACCTCTGGGTCCCCCCCCCCCCCCCATGCATGTGCCCCCACCATGTATCCCGGGATCTGGTTTCCATTTTGCAGACCCGGGACTGGCTTGGTGGGTGCTGACAGGTAGAGGGGGGAGCTGACCCTGGATGTCTCATTAAAGAATCAGCAAGAGAAGATGCTCAAGGAGCTTGCTGATAGATGGAGAGAGAAGAATGACAGCGACATGAGCGCATCATGGTACTGCTTCTTTTTTTGCTGTCTAGTCACAGGCTGGGGGGGAAGGTCCATGGCAGCCTGTGCTTATTGGAAGTGGTTTAACTGATGCAGGCCAACATAAAGGGAGGGAGAAGCAGCTCAAGGTGGATGATGATAGGAGTAGAGAGCAGAGTGACAGATAGATGAGCTAAACAGTCTGCTGCTTCACCTTTAACTGTCCAGTTGCAGGTCAGGGACAGGTCCATGACAACCTGTGCTTATAGTAAGTGGTTTGAATGATGCTGGCTAACAGAAGGGGGGGGGCAGTTCAAGATGGACACTGATAGGTCCACAGTGCCAGAGAGATGAGCTAATCAGTCTGCTGCTTCTCCTTTCACTGTCCAGTTACAGGTCAGGTCAGGCCAGGTCCATGACAACCTGTGCTTATAGGAAGTGGTTTGAATTATGCTGGCCACGAGAAGCAGAGAGTAGAGTGACAGAGAGAGATCAGCTCATCATGGTGCTGCTTTTCCTTTCACTGTCCAGTCACAGGCTGAGAGCAGGTCCATAACAACCTATGCTTATAGGAAGTGGTTTGAATTATGCTGGCCATGAGAAGCAGAGAGTAGAGTGACAGAGAGATCAGCTCATCATGGTGCTGCTTTTCCTTTCACTGCCCAGTCACAGGCTGAGGACAGGTTCATAACAACATGTGCTTACAGGAAGTGGCTTGAATGATGCTGGCTAACAGGGGGGGGGGGGGGGGGCAGCTCAAGTTGGATGCTGATAGGTGCATAGTGCCAGATAGATGAGCTAATAAATCTGCTGCTTCTCCTTTTACTGTCCAGTTACAGGTCAGACCAGGTCCATGACAACCTGTGCTTATAAGAAGTGTTTTTAATGATGCTAGCCAAGAAAAGCAGAGGGGGGAGCAGCTCAAGAAGTATGCTGATAGGTGGAGAGAGTAGAGTGAGAGAGACATGAGCTCATCATGGTGCTGCTTCTTTCACTGGCCAGTCACAGGCCGAGGGCAGGTCCATAACAACCTGTGCTTAGAGGAAGTGGTTTGAATGATGCTGGCTAACAGAAAGGGAGAGGGCAATTCAAGATGGACACTGATAGGTCCATAATGCCAGAGAGATGAGATAATCAGTCTGCTGCTTCTCCTTTCACTGTCCAGTTACAGGTCAGGTCAGGCCATGTCCATGACAACCTGTGCTTATCAGAAGTGGTTTGAATAATGCTGGCCAAGAAAAGCAGAGGGGGAAGCAGCTCAAGGAGCATGCTGATAGGTGGAGGGAGTAAAGTGTGAGATACATGAGCTCATGGTGCTGCTTCTCCTTTCACTGTCCAGGCTGAGGGCAGGTCCATGGCAGCTTGTGCTTATAGAAAGTGGTTTGAATCCCCAAGTCCCACTACAAATCTAAGGGAGAATGAAGATTCACAGTCCAAGGACTACGGCTATGGAACGTTCTACCCATCAACATCCGCATGGAAACCATCGTGCCTTCAGAAAAAAACTCAAGACCCACCTCTTCTAAGCCCCTGTACACACGGTCGGAGATTTCGACAACCAAATCCGTCGGATTTTGTCCGAAACTGTTGCATACACACGGTCGGGCTAAGTTGTCGAAAAATCCGATCATTCAGAACATGATGACGGAATTTCGTTACGATGGGACTACGTTCAGGCTAGTAGCCAATAGCTTTGATGTAGGAATTTGATCTGAGCATGCGTGGCACTTTGTCCGATCGGAATTCTCTACACATGATCGGAGTATGTCCGATCGGACCAGTTGATCGGGAAATATTTCCAACAAGTTGGAAAATTGGGTCCGTCGGATATTCCGACGGAATCAGTCCGATGCATACCACACACAGTCGGATTATCCGACAACACAGTCCGATAGGACACATTCCGACGGATTCTCCGACCGTGTGTACAAGGGCTAAGAAGCAGGACAACATAGGATGGACCAAGCGCCTTGAGGCGATTAAGTTCACATTTGCAGCGCTATACAAATCATTCATTGATTCATTCCTTCAATGATGCTGGCCATGAGAAGCAGAGGGAGAAGCAGCTCAAGGGGCATGCTGACAGCAGGCCGACAGAAAAATTATCTAATCAGTCTGCTGCTTCTTCTTTCGCTGTACCATCACAAGCTAAGGGAAGGGACAAGACCTGTAGGTGTTACTGAACTGCAGCAGAGAAAAACCAGGTCATCTGTCCTGCCAGTATTGTGTGGCAGAGCTGTGTATATTTCAGCACTGGTTGGACAGTGATTACAATCCTTTGACAGAAAAAAAAAACATCTCTAAGTGATGTATTTCACCTGCGCATTCAGCTGTGTGCCTGGAAATCGGTTTGATTGCGCTGTTATATATAGCTTGAAAAAAAACCCGTAAAAAGCCTATATTTACTATATTTATAATATAACGGCACCGCATGGCAAAATGGCTTTACACCTTAAAATATCCATCAGCTCAGCCTTGGTGTGAAAATACAGAGCTGACTAGGTGAGTAAAAGCCGCCCATTCAACCTTCAGCTGTGCATGATGTGATCATTCAGAAGCAGGAGGAAGATGTGCGCGCGGCGTAATTAGCGAGTCAAAGAAAATCCAGGTGTTCTCAGGAACAGAAAATTGGATAAAAGTTGTGATTTTCAAGGTTTTTCGCTTCTCTGAAAATGAAAAGGAAAAAAAGAAAAACGGCACTCAGTGCAATGTAAATGGATGCATTGAGGACCCAAAAACAAAAGAACATAAATCAGTTATCAAAAGTCCCACTTCACATGAGCCCTGAGCACACGTATTGGTAAAAGATATATGTATCAGTAACCCTCAAATATGAAATATGAACAAAGCATATCCCTCTATAGTGTGTACCTGACTCACTCCAGAGCACTAAGTGTCATTTCTGCTGTCTCCTTCCTCTGCTATCAGCTTCCGTCACTTTTAAGAGGTTATGTGGACACCAGAAAATCTTGAACCCTGCACTCTGTGCATAGCGCACTCCTGAACCCTGCACTCTGTGCGTAGCGCACTCCTGAACCCTGCACTCTGTGCAAAGCGCACCCCTGAACCCTGCATATAGTGCACCCCTGAACCCTGCACTCTGTGCAAAGCGCACCCCTGAACCCTGCACTCTGTGCATAGCACACTCCTGAACATTGCACTCTGTGCATAGCACACTCCTGAACATTGCACTCTGTGCATAGCACACTCCTGAACATTGCACTCTGTGCATAGCACACTCCAGAACCCTGCACGCTTTAAATACCTCGCCCTGAACCCTGCGCACTGTAATTAGCGCATCCTGAACCCTGCACCCTGCGCATAACACACTCCCGAATCCTGCACTCTGTGCGTATCGCACTCCTGAGCCCTGCACTCTGTGGGTAGCGCACTCCTGGACCCTGCACTCTGTGCGTAGTGCACCCTTGAACTCTGCACTCTGCGCGTAGCGCACCCCTGAACCCTGCACTCTGCGCGTAGCGCACCCCTGAACCCTGCACTCTGCGCGTAGCGCACCCCTGAACCCTGCACTCTGCGCGTAGCGCACCCCTGAACCCTGCACTCTACATATAGTGCACCCCTGAACCCTGCATATAGCGCACCCCTGAACCCTGCATATAGCGCACTCCTGAACCCTGCACTCTGTGTAAAGCGCACCCCTGAACCCTGCACTCTGTGCAAAGCGCACCCCTGAACCCAGGGCTGGACTGGGACAGAAATTTGGCTCTGGACTTCATCCAGACTGGCCCACTTACATTTTGAGTGTCCCATCAGCACTCCCTTACATCAGAGTGTCCCATCAGCGCCCCCTTACATCAGAGTGTCCCATCACCAGCCCCCTTACATCAGAGTGTCCCATCGCCAGCCCCCTTACATCAGAGTGTCCCATCACCAGCCCCCTTACATCAGAGTGTCCCATCAGCATCCCCCTTACATCAGAGTGTCCCATCAGCACCCCCTTACATCAGAGTGTCCCATCACCAGACCCCTTACATCAGAGTGTCCCATCAGCATCCCCCTTACATCAGAGTGTCCCATCAGCGCCCCCTTACATCAGAGTGTCCCATCAGCGCCCCCTTACATCACAGTGTCCCATCAGCGCCCCCTTACATCACAGTGTCCCATCAGCGCCCCCTTACATCACAGTGTCCCATCAGCGCCCCCTTACATCAGAGTGTCCCATCAGCGCCCCCTTACATCAGAGTGTCCCATCAGCGCCCCCTTACATCAGAGTGTCCCATCAGCACCCCTTACATCAGAGTGTCCCATCACCAGCCCCCTTACATCAGAGTGGCCCACTGAGCCATCGGCCCACCGGGAAACTCCCGGTAGTCCCAATGGCCAGTACATGCCTGCCTGAACCCTGCACTCTGTGCATAGCACACTCCTGAACCCTGCACGCTTTAAATAGTTCACCCTGAACCCTGCACACTGTAATTAGTGCATCCTGAACCCTGCACCCTGTGCATAACACACTCCCGAATCCTGCACTCTGTGCACAGCATACTCTTGACTCTGCACTCTGTGCATAATGCACAACTGAACCCTGCAATTTGTGTGCAGTACACTTGTGAACCCTGCATTCTGTACATAGTGGTTTCCTGAACCCAGGACTTTGTGTGTAGCTCACTCCTGAATCCTGCATTTTGTGTGTAGCTCACTCCTGAACCCTGCCCTTTGTGCCTAACACACTCCTGACCCCTGTACTCTGTGCCTAGCACACTCCTGAACTCTGCAGTTTTTTAAATACTCAGACAAGCCCGTCTGGCACCAACAACCACTACACTTTCAAAGTCCCACACATTCCCTTTATTCCCCATTCTGATGCTCCGTTTGAACTTCAGCAAGTCGTCTTCACCATGTCTAGATGCCCAAATGCATTAAGATGCTGCCATGTGATTCGCTGATTATCACTTTGTGTTACCAGGCAATTTAACAGATGTACCTAATAAAGTGACCGGTGAGCGTATCTTTCAGGGTACTGCTTAGGCACAATTAACACTTTTATATTCCCTATAACATAGCAAATCTTGATTTTTTTTTTTTTTTTTTAGTTCAGCTGCACCTTAAGAGAAAAGATGTGTTCTCAGAGGCCAATGTATTTCTAAAGCTACTGAAAGCAACACTATAAGGTCAGATGGAGAGCGATTCTTGTTACCTGGGAATGATTGGATCTCTGGGGGCCAGAACGGTGTTGGGAATCAGTGTTGCCGCTGCCTGGCAACACTGATTCTGTTGACTCTGTAGCTCCTCACCCTGGACACCGCAGGGACTGTCACTTCTGGTTTTAAGTGATGCTTTTGTGGATTTCCTATCAGACTGTAGGGGTTGTTCTGCAGCACCCATCTGTGAGGATTTCTCTCTGTAATAGTAGCCTGCAGCAAGAAAAGAGGGGTTGTCACCACAGCCACAAGAGTGTCTCATCCTTGGGCTGTCATCTAAAAGTACCTGCGGCTGGAGGCGCTAAATCAGGCCTGAGCCTACTGAGTATTACCTGAATTCTATTATCCGGAAATCCCTTCCCCACAATGTACTAAGAGAAATGAATAAAATATTTGTTCTGCTGTAAAAACATAAAAATGTAATCTATACAAACAGACCCATTGAACATTTCTGATTTCTTCGGAGCTCTGCTTAAAAAAAAGTTAAGGAAGAACGCCGCTAAGTATAATGTAAAAACTCAGAGTGGCCCAATGGTCAGTCCGCCCCTGGTACTTCCACACTGGGCCCAGTCCCTATTGGGTTAACATGGGAGCTGGGCAAGTCAGAGGCTACATTTGGGTGCTCCCAGTGAAGCATCAATGGCTCAGTCTGAAGCCTCAGCTAGCCCTCACCCCCCCCCCCCCCCCACACACCTTTCATAGCCACCAAGTAGGACTGTGGAATTTGAAGCTTCTGCTCAGGTTGGGCTGCATGGCAAGGACAATAAATTACTGCAATGACTGATGCACAGCAACTGTGCACTACCAGGGGAGGGGAAGCAGAGATCCATGTCACTGTCCAGACTCATCAAATGGAAATATTGGGGTGGGGGCCTGTCATGTAGGCAGTACAGGGCTCCTGAATGTTTCTTTTTTTTTTTTTTTTTTTAAAGACAATTTTTATTGAAAAGAAATAATAGGCACACAAGTACAGATGTACAGAGAGATCTCCAACAACTGGAGGAGAAAGATGCCAACAAAATTTCAAATTAAACATGCAATGAGTTTGGTGAGGCTGTGCATATAAACATTCTTAAACTGACAAGACCATAAAGGTGTGTGAGACATACAGGTACAGTCTGCTAGGTTCAGGTCAACTACCAAGAGTGAGAGAGAAGGAAAGTAGAGATTAAGAAGGGCTTAAGAAGGGCTTGGTATGGTCCGCAACATGGAGATATAGAGATATCCATCTCAGTCAGATAAGGGGTCCATCTGGGGGATAGGGAAGGAGCTAAAAGTACGAGGGGGTGGATCCGCTCCAGAGAGGTCTAGGGGTAAATGATAGGAAAAATTAGGTAACAGATTTTCCAGGTCGCGTCATGTAGTTACCTGAAAGAGTGCCTTGGATAATGGTGGTAGTGATGGGTTGTTGGGAATCTGTGTCGTTGGGATGTAGTGGTATGTGTATGTGCCTAGGCTGGGATGTCAGGGATGAGGAATCGGTCAAAGGAAAGGGGCATAAGGGGGTGGATGGAGAAGAGAGAGAAAAGGAGGAAGAAAGAAAGGGAGGGGGGGGGGCGGTAGGGAAGGAAGGCAGATGGGGGAAGCAAAGGTACAGGAGAGACTGAAGCTGTCTGGGGTCCCCTTCCCCAGGACCCCCCCCCCCCCCCGGAGCATGCAAACTGATACATAGCTGATCTTCTCGTTCGCCTTTCGAGTCTGGTGATCTCCAATGCCAATGAGTACCAGGGTATGTAGATCATAGCAGCAAATCTTCAATTCAAAATGTCCCTATCTATATGCGTCCAAGTAATCGGCAGTGGTCTGGAAGTGTTTCCAACAGGCCCATTTTGTGCTGAATTTAGAGGGGGTATCCCTGGATATATGAATCAGCTCCTCCATTTCAGCTGTTTTGTTGATTCTGGTGAACCACTCTTTAATGGAGGGAGCTCTGGATGAGCCCCAGTGAACAGGGATGCACTGTTTAGCCGTGTTGAGCATGTGCATAGCTAGAGAGCCATGATAAGTTCGTCTCGGTAAGGGCGAAAGGTCTCCTGAAGGTTTCTAATGGCAGCCCTGCCCATACCTCAATGGTGGCACTCAATGTTTTAGTTGGAGTTCCACTGTAATAAAGATGATATTTTAGTTTCTTCTGTTGTCAACCTTCATAAGTACTCCTAGGTGATATAAGAACAGCAGGCTCACAAGTAGGTGTTGTTTTGCTTTTGTAACAAATTTGCCATTAAATACATGATGTTGAGTCAGACGAATTTATAAGCAGTTCAACATTCTACAAATAATTAGTCAACTTCAGCCATGAAGGGTATGATAAATACTTTTAATTTAATTCAAGGCGTGAATGTGTTCAAAGCAATTAACACTATCTCATGTCTCTTTAGGAAAGGATCAACATGATTTTGTGGGCAGCAAAGTTATGGGTCATCTCAAAACGGAGAAGAAGGCACCACCACTTGCCAAATTCATTGCCGAAAGATTGTGGAGAGGTCGCGTTCCGTCATCCTGCTTACAGCGCTGGCATGGCCTTCTTTCACAGTCTCTGCAAATCTTCCAACTAGTCTAGAAGGAATCCTACAAATGCAAAGTTTGGCCCAAATATTTCACAATTGGTGACCGCAAATATATGACTGTTTATAGATCCGGTTAAGGCCTGGTTTACGCCTATGCATTTTTTCATGCATTTTCAGTTTTACAGAAATGCATTTTATGGAAAGGGCTAGGGACCTTTTTTTCTGGTTTTTGGTTCCAAAGCCTTCAATGGATCAAAAACCTGTATAGAAAAACACAAAATGCACCTGGAATATGCAAACTGCAATCTGCATAGTAGGTGAGGTTGAAAAAAGTCCATCAACAACCTATGTGTGTGATTATATGTCAGTATTACATTGTATATCCCTGTATGGTTGCGGACGTTCAGGTGCTTATCTAATTGTTTCTTGAAACGATCGATGATCCCCGCTGAGACCACTACCTGTGGAAGGGGAATTCCACATCCAGTAAAGAACCTTCTACGTAGTTTAAGGTTAAACCTCTTTTATTCTAATTATAAATGAGTGGCCCACGGGTCTTGTTAAGCTCCCTTCTGCGAAAAATGTTTTTTTCCCTATTGTGGGGTCACCAGTACGGTATTTGTATTTGAAATCATATCATCTCTCAAGCGTCTCTTCTCCAGAGAGAATAAGTTCAGTGCTCGCAACCTTTCCTCATAACTAATATCCTCCAGACCCTTTATTGGCTTTGTTGCCCTTCTCTGCTCCATTTCCAGTACATCCTTCCTGAGGACTGGTGCCCAGAAACTGGCCAACATACTCCAGGTGTAGCCGGACCAGAGTCTTGTAGAGCGGGAGAATTATCGTTTTATCTCTGGAGTTGATCCCCTTTTTAATGCCAATATTCTGTGTGCTTTGTTAGCAGCAGCTTCGTATTGCATGCCATTTGCTGAGCCTGTCATCTACTAGGACCCCCAGGTCCTTTTCCATCCTAGATTCCCCCAGAGGTTCTCCCCCCAGTGTATAGATTGCATTCAGATTTATGCCACCCAAATGCATTATTTTACATTTTTCTACATTGAACCTCATTTGCCATGTAGTTGCCACCCCATTAATTTGTTCAGATCTTTTTGAAAGGTTTCCACATCCTGCGGAGAAGTTATTGCCCTGCTTAGCTTAGTATCTTCCGCAAATACAGAGATTGAACTGTTTACCACATCCCCATCCTCCAGGTCGTTTATGAACACATTAACCACTTCAATACAGGCTTTTATACACCCTTCCTTACCAGACCAATTTTTAGCTTTCAGCGCTCTCACACTTTGAATGACAATTAGTCATGCTACGCTCTACCCAAACCAAACTTTTATCATTTTTTTTTCCCACAAACACAGCTTTCTTTTGGTGGTATTTAATTACTGCTGGGTTTTTAATTTTTGCAATATACGGAAACTGTGGGAAAAAAAATTAAAACGCATTTAAAAAAAAAAATTCAATTTATAAGATATTTCCAACACATAGCATGTACATACCAAAACTGACACCCTAAAATACATTCTGCTACTCCTCCTGAGTATAGCAATACCACATGTGTGAGACTTTTACAGAGCCTGGCCACATACTGAGGCCCAACATCCAAGTAGCACCGTCAGGTGTGCTAGGAGCATAAATTACACACATAAATTCCTGCCAACCTATCACATTGTTGAAGGCCCTTCATATTTCTAACACATAGCATGTACTGTACATACCAATTACAAACCAAAAATACATTCTGCTGAGCAAAGGGTAAATAAAAGATTACCTGCGGTTTTAGTAGTGCAGTGGTCCACAGAGGAGAGCATCGGTCCAGGCAGCAGGCAGGAACATGGACAGCGACAGCAAATCAGGCAGCAGGCAGGAATAGTCAGTACAGGTAGAGATGTTGTCAGCGCAGCCAATGCATTGGTCCAGATAGCAGGCAGGGATGTGGTCAGCAGCAGCAAAAGGATCAAAGGATCGTCCATGCAGCAGGCAGGAATACTGTCCATAGTTAGTACATGCAGCAGGCAGAGGTACAGGGCCGGTGCTAGCACTAGGCGGAGTAGGCAGCCGCCTAGGGCGCAGCCACGGCCTCTGTTTGCCTCCAATCCCCCAATGTGTCCTGCTGAGCACCCGGTGTTCCCTCGCTCTCTTCACAGAGTAAAATCTCACAGCGTCGCTTCGGGACTACTTTGCTCCAGCCTGTCCCTCTGGAGCGGCGCTGTGTGTCTGTGTGTGTGCAGCGGAGGGGCGGGGCTTAGTGGAGACCAGAGCATCGAGAGGTGCAGCATCTGTTAGCTGACCTCCTGGCCAGCGGGGACACCAGAGCAACACTGCCTGCCCAGTGCTGAGGAGAGCCCGGATGTATTGTTTGATGAAGCAGAGGTAAGGAGGAGGGTGGATCCTCCCTATCTACAGCAAGCTGTGTGTGGGGGGTGGGGCCAATGAGTAGTGCTGGAAATAGGAGTCAGATAGGTAGGTCAGTGTGTGTAATGGTCAGGTAGGTCAGTGTATGTGTCAGGTAGGTAGGTCAGTGTGTGTGTGTAATGGTCAGGTAGGTCAGTGTATGTGTCAGGTAGGTGGGTCAGTGTGTGTAATGGTCAGGTAGGTCAGTGTATGTGTCAGGTAGGTAGGTCAGTGTGTGTGTGTAATGGTCAGGTAGGTCAGTGTATGTGTCAGGTAGGTAGGTCAGTGTGTGTAATGGTCATGTAGGCCAGTGTGTGTGTGTGTCAGGTAGGTAGGTCAGTGTGTGTGGTGTAATGGTCAGGTAGGTCAGTGTGTGTGTGTGTGTGTGTGTGTGTCAGGTAGGTCAGTCAGTGTGTGTGTGTGTGTGTGTGTGTAATGGTCAGGTAGGTCAGTGTGTGTGTAATGGTCAGGTAGGTCAGTGTATGTGTCAGGTAGGTAGGTCAGTGTGTGTGTGTGTGTGTGTGTGTGTGTGTGTGTGTGTGTGTGTGTGTGTGTGTGTAATAGTCAGGTAGGTCAGTGTGTGTGTGTGTGTGTGTGTGTGTCAGGTAGGTAGGTCAGTGTGTGGTGTAATGGTCAGGTAGGTCAGTCTGTGTGTGTGTGTGTGTGTGTGTGTGTGTAATGGTCAGGTAGGTGGGTCAGTGTATGTGTAATGGTCAGGTAAGTCAGTGTATGTGTCTGGTAGGTGGGTCAGTGTGTGTGTGTGTAATGGTCAGGTAGGTCAGTGTATGTGTCAGGTAGGTAGGTCAGTGTGTGTGTGTAATGGTCAGGTAGGTCAGTGTATGTGTCAGGTAGGTAAGTCAGTGTGTGTGTAATGGTCATGTAGGCCAGTGTGTGTGTGTGTCAGGTAGGTAGGTCAGTGTGTGTGGTGTAATGGTCAGGTAGGTCAGTGTGTATGTGTGTCAAGTCAGTCAGTGTGTGTGTGTGTGTGTGTGTGTGTGTGTGTGTAATGGTCAGGTAGGTCAGTGTGTGTGTAATGGTCAGGTAGGTCAGTGTATGTGTCAGGTAGGTAGGTCAGTGTGTGTGTGTGTGTGTGTGTGTGTGTGTAATGGTCAGGTAGGTCAGTGTGTGTGTGTGTGTGTGTGTGTGTGTGTCAGGTAGGTAGGTCAGTCTGTGTGTGTGTGTGTGTGTGTGTGTAATGGTCAGGTAGGTGGGTCAGTGTATGTGTAATGGTCAGGTAAGTCAGTGTATGTGTCTGGTAGGTGGGTCAGTGTGTGTGTGTGTAATGGTCAGGTAGGTCAGTGTGTGTGTCAGGTAGGTGGATCAGTGTATGTGTAATGGTCAGGTAGGTGGGTCAGTGTATGTGTAATAGGTAGGTAGGTCAGTGTATGTGTCAGGTAGGTAGGTCAGTGTATGTGTAATGGTCAGGTAGGTCAGTGTATGTGTCAGGTAGGTGGGTCAGTGTGTGTGTGTAATGGTCAGATAGGTCAGTGTTTTTGTCAGGTAGGTCAGTGTATGTGTAATGGTCAGGTAGATCAGTGTATGTGTCAGGTAGGTGGGTCAGTGTGTGTGTGTGTAATGGTCAGGTAGGTCAGTGTATGTGTCAGGTAGGTAGGTCAGTGTGTGTGTGTAATGGTCAGGTAGGTCAGTGTATGTGTCAGGTAGGTAAGTCAGTGTGTGTGTAATGGTCATGTAGGCCAGTGTGTGTGTGTGTCAGGTAGGTAGGTCAGTGTGTGTGGTGTAATGGTCAGGTAGGTCAGTGTGTATGTGTGTCAAGTCAGTCAGTGTGTGTGTGTGTGTGTGTGTGTGTAATGGTCAGGTAGGTCAGTGTGTGTGTAATGGTCAGGTAGGTCAGTGTATGTGTCAGGTAGGTAGGTCAGTGTGTGTGTGTGTGTGTGTGTGTGTGTGTAATGGTCAGGTAGGTCAGTGTGTGTGTGTGTGTGTGTGTGTGTCAGGTAGGTAGGTCAGTCTGTGTGTGTGTGTGTGTGTGTAATGGTCAGGTAGGTGGGTCAGTGTATGTGTAATGGTCAGGTAAGTCAGTGTATGTGTCTGGTAGGTGGGTCAGTGTGTGTGTGTGTAATGGTCAGGTAGGTCAGTGTGTGTGTCAGGTAGGTGGATCAGTGTATGTGTAATGGTCAGGTAGGTGGGTCAGTGTATGTGTAATAGGTAGGTAGGTCAGTGTATGTGTCAGGTAGGTAGGTCAGTGTATGTGTAATGGTCAGGTAGGTCAGTGTATGTGTCAGGTAGGTAGGTCAGTGTATGTGTAATGGTCAGGTAGATCAGTGTATGTGTCAGGTAGGTGGGTCAGTGTGTGTGTGTAATGGTCAGATAGGTCAGTGTTTTTGTCAGGTAGGTCAGTGTATGTGTAATGGTCAGGTAGGTCAGTGTATGTGTCAGGTAGGTGGGTCAGTGTGTGTGTAATGGTCAGGTAGATCAGTGTATGTGTCAGGTAGGTGGGTCAGTGTGTGTGTAATGGTCAGGTAGATCAGTGTATGTGTCAGGTAGGTGGGTCAGTGTGTGTGTAATGGTCAGGTAGGTCAGTGTATGTGTCAGGTAGGTGGGTCAGTGTGTGTGTAATGGTCAGGTAGGTCAGTGTATGTGTCAGGTAGGTGGGTCAGTGTGTGTGTAATGGTCAGGTAGATCAGTGTATGTGTCAGGTAGGTGGGTCAGTGTGTGTGTAATGGTCAGGTAGGTCAGTGTATGTGTCAGGTAGGTGGGTCAGTGTGTGTGTAATGGTCAGGTAGGTCAGTGTATGTGTCAGGTAGGTGGGTCAGTGTGTGTGTAATGGTCAGGTAGATCAGTGTATGTGTCAGGTAGGTGGGTCAGTGTGTGTGTAATGGTCAGGTAGGTCAGTGTATGTGTCAGGTAGGTGGGTCAGTGTGTGTGTAATGGTCAGGTAGGTCAGTGTATGTGTCAGGTAGGTGGGTCAGTGTGTGTGTAATGGTCAGGTAGGTCAGTGTATGTGTCAGGTAGGTGGGTCAGTGTGTGTGTAATGGTCAGGTAGGTCAGTGTATGTGTCAGGTAGGTGGGTCAGTGAATGTATAGTGGTCAGGTGGGCACATATTGCAAAGGGGGTGGAGTCATGGGCTGAGCCAATGGGGGGAGCGGCAAAATGAGGTTTCGCCTAGGGTGTCAAAAATTCTGGCACCAGCCCTGCAGAGGTATGGTCAGCACAGCCAGAGTATTTGTCCAGGGAGCAGCAGGACCATCAAGCTTAGGGCATCGGTCAGAATGGGGACAGGGGTAGAGTCTTCTCCCACCCAAATCACTCTGAAGCCTCCGGACAACCAGACCCAGTTCTGGGAACACAGAAAACCAAAAACTGGTTTTCTGAACTCCGAACACCATTCTGGAGCCCCTCACATATGGGAGACCCCTGTGTAGTAGGGTAAAAGATCAGTCCAAGGGGCAGGGGAAAAACATGGTCAACAGGCGGAGGTCAGTGCAGGTAAAAGGCAGAAATAGACGGTAGGCAGAGGCATAGTCGATACAGTCCAGGGTCAGTTCACGTGAAAGGCAGAAACATGGCGGATAAACATGCAGACGGTAGGCAGAGGCATAGTTGAGAAACAGGCCAGGGTCAGTTCACATGGAAGACAATGATATGGTTGGTTAAGGCAGGGAAATATTCATGACGGAAATTGAAAACAGGGAAATGGCAGTATTAGAGATATGGGCTAATAGTTTTCCACAGTGTGATATCGTCTGAAGCATTCAAGGCCAGGTTGGGAGGGACAGTCGGGACAATGGAAGCTGGTGTCTTTCCTAATTCCTCTTTTGGTGCACACCCGACATTTTTTTTTTTTACGTCGTCTTCCGGATCCTGATGGTGGAATGTGGTTTGGAAAACCAATTTGGAAAAAGTCTGCCGCCAGAATCCAAGCGAATTCTTTCAGGCGGGGGAATCTTGTTGGTAGATCAGGGAAGTGACAATGTCTTCAAAAACTTTATGAAGGTGGTGGGTGTTTCTGTTGATTTTTGGTAGATGATGAAAAAATTTAAAAGGGCCAAATTAAAAAAGTAAATTGCTATTTTTTTTGTACCAAAAAAGGGATTTTCTTGTTGAAAGATAGGGCTGCAACATCTGATCGTGTAAATCCACCCCCCCCCCCCCCACCCCCACATGACTTTATTATACTCGCTGATATAGGAAGGCTTGCGAACGGGACTGCGTCTTCTGTGAAGTTCCACCGAGGTGTCATCGTGGAGGGTGGACATCATGTACACGTCTTTCCTATCCCTCCACGTCACAGCCAGCACTTCCTCATTCCTCAAGCTTGCCGATTCCCCCCTTTGAATGGTTGTGGCGACAAGACGCTGTGGGAAGCTATTTCGGTTTTTCCTTGTGTACCACAGGCCAAAGTTTTTTTTAGGTACAGATGGCGGAGAAGGGGCAAACTAGTGTAATAGTTGTCCATATAAATTGATACCCCTTTTGGAGGAGTGGGAATGCCAACTCCCAAACTATCTTTCCACTTATTCCCATGTAGGATGGACACTCGGGGGGGCTGGAGCTGGGAATCTTTGCCTTCGTACACGTGGAATGAGTGCACATAACCGGTGGTGTTTTTACAGGGCTTGTTGAGCTTCAAGCCATACCTCGCTCTCTTAATGGGGATATATTGCTTGATTCCCAGCCAGCCTGTGAAATGCACCAGGGATTCGTCCACACATATGTTTTTGTCAGGGACATAAAGTTCGGAAAACTTCTTGGAAATTTTTTTTATTAGGGGGCGAATTTTATATAGTTTATCAAAGGTTGGGTGATTTCGGGGGGGGGGGGGGGGGGGGGCACTGTGAGTTGTCACTAAAATGCAGGAAGTGCATTATAAGTTTGTATCGGGACCTGGACATGGGTTTGGTCGACCAATACTTATGCATTAAATTTTTTTGTAAGCCCCATTGTTGAGCGTTAGGCCTAAAAACAATTTAAGCTCCACCGCTGTTAGGGGTCTCCATTCAAAAGGGCGGGCATAGCTGGAGCTGGGGTTGGTTGCAATAAATTGTTGTGCAAAAAAAGGTTGGTTTGGTCCACGATGCCTTGAAGCAATTCGTCTGGGGAAAAATACATTTTAAAAATCCATTTGGGAAAAAACCCACAGTGTTGACCTGCACACCTTGCTGTGCTGTAAAAGGGGGGATCGTGGCTGACCCTGTGGTAGAAGGCAGCCACAATGAGTTTGCCAAGCCTTCTGGAAGCTGGGTTTGGGCCCTAATTCTTTGGCGTGCACTGGGCCTTTCCTCCTGGGGTCTAGCAGCGCTTGTACCGGGCCTCTCCTCCTGGGGTCTACCGCTGTTGGCACTGCTGGTAGCTGCCTGGTGTTCAGACCATCTTATTTTAGGATGGACTGCTTCCTCCTCCAATTTGGATCCTGATGTGCTGCCTTCAGGGGGCTCATATTCTGAAACAGAACTGAGCGGTGAGAGCTCCCCGTTGCTCTCATCGGTCAGACTGAGCATTTGGTTTGCCTCTTCTGGTGTGTACATCTTTCTGGACATAGTGGCTGTAGGTACTCTGGTGGTGGGTACTCTGGTGGCAGGTACTCTGGTGGTGAGGTGGCAGGTACTCTGGTGGTGAGGTGGCGGGTACTCTGGTGGCAGGTACTCTGGTGAGGTGGCAGGTACTCTGGTGAGGTGGCAGGTACTCCTGCTGACAGGTACTCTTTATTTAGGGGGCAATATGGGCACAGTAAAACATATACTGGGGTACAGTAATGGTAACTCACTGTTAGCTGATCTCCTCCTCACACTGGATCGGTGTGTGAAGAGGAGAACCCCGCAACAGGAGTTACCCACTGTTTGTTTACATTTAGTGACAGGCTGTCATTGGATACAGCCAGTCACTAAATAGCCAATTTCATTGGCTTTTTACACTGATGGGCTGTATCCAAGGGAAAATCTTCAGCCAGCCTCAGCCCCGATCACAGCACAGCTTGTCCCCAGGAGCGCACACGTGTGCCATGCACGCCGCTTCCCGGAGATATACAAGCAACGCTGGCTAGTGACGGATCACAGCCAGTAAAGCTGCTCCGCCGCCACTTCAATACCCCCATCGGGGAACAGCTGTGTCCCCAGGGACACACCGGATCCCCGATCGCTGCTCTGAGGGCCCCCGCAGTAGCGGCGGAAAGCCAAGGATGGGAGATCCCATCTGTGGGCGTCATTTGACTATGACTGTGTATTGAAGTGGTTAAATAGGATTGGTCCCAGCACAGAACCCTGGGGGACCCCACTACCCACTCCGACCATTCCGAGTACTCCCCATTTATTACCACCCTCTGAACTCACCCTTGTAGCAAGTTTTCAATCCATGAACTCACCCTATGATCCATGCTATTTTGTGCCCTTTTTAAATGTTGGTGATACATTGGCTTTTCTCTAGTCAGCTGGTACCATTCCAGTCAGTAGACTGCCAGTAAAAATTAGGAACAATGGTCGGTCTGGCAATTACTTGACTGAGTTCCCCAAGTACCCTTGGGTGCAAGCCATCTGGTCCCGGTGATTTATTAATGTTAAGTTTTTCCAAGTCTAATTTTAATCCTGTCCTCTGTTAACCATGGAGGTTCATCCGGTGGGGTGTCATGAGGATAAACACTTCAGTTTTTGGTTACTGAAGCCCCCCGATTCCCTCGTGAAGACTGAGGAGAAGAATAAGTTCAATACCTTCACCATCTCCCCATCCTTTGAAGCCAGATGTCCTTCCACATTTTTTTGTGGCCAATATGGTGTGTCCTCCTTTTTTACAGTTTACATATTTAAAGAATTTCTTGGGATTTTTTTTGCTCTCCTCCGCTATGTGTCTTTCATGTTCTATCTTAGCCGTCCTTATTGCACCATTACATTTCTTGTTGCATTCTTTATAAAGTCTGAATGCTGATGATGATCCTTCAACCTTGTATTTAATCTTTACCTTTGCTTTTATATGCATTTTTACATTGGAGTTAAGCCATCCTAGACTTATTTAATATTCTCTTAAAGAAAACCCATCTCTCCTCTGCGTTCTTTGTTCCTAAGATTTTATCCCAATTTATGCCTTCTAGCAAGGCTTGTAGTTTAGGGAAGTTGGCTCTTTTGAAATTCAATGCCTTTGTATTCACCTTATGCTTCCTATTTGTGTGATTTATACAGAAGCCAATTGACCTGTGATCGCTGTTACCTAAATTGCTCCGTATTTCCACATCCGTGATCAGGTCTATATGGTTGGTAATCAGTAGATCCAGTAACGCTTTATTTCTAGTTGGTGTGTTTACCATCTGACCCATGAAATTGTCCTGCAAGAAGTTTAGGAACTGGCGAGCCATAGATGAATGCACGGTTCCCTCTGCCCAGTCTATGTCTGGATAATTAAAATCCCCCATTGTGATAACACTTCACATTCTTGCTGCTAATCCAAATTGTAATAGCAGATCAGTCTCCCCTTCATCCCTCAGGATAGGGGGCTTATAGCATACTCTCAATATTATTTTCCCCTTAGCTTCATCCCTTTGGAGCTCTACCCATAAGGATTCCACCTCCTCCCTAGCCCCCTTAGTAATGTCATCTCTCACATTCACTTGTACATTATTCTTTATTTATAGGCATACCCCTCCCCCTTTTTTACCCTCTCTATCCCTGCGATAAAGGGAATACCCTTGAATGGTTGCCAGCCAATCATGAGAGTTGAAACTGGTCTCTGAAATTCCCACAAAATCCAAATCCTCCTCATACAACAGTATCTCTAGTTCCCCCATCTTGTCCGCAAGGCTCCTGGCATTGGTGAACATGCCACGTAGTTTAAACCGGTCGCATATTATCCTCTTATTGGGTGTTCTGAGATTGCAACTAGGACTTGCTACTATACTTACCTTGGGTTTATGTGCTTTGGTCAACCTACCACTAATGCCCCCCAATACTACCCTCTGGAATATGTTCCACGCTGACCATCTCTACCTCTGAACCCCCCTCCATCGCCTAGTTTAAAAACCCCTCTAACTTTTTTTTGCCATCTTCATTCCCAGCTGATCTGCACCCTCCTCATTTAGGTGCAGTCCGTCCCTTCTATAGTACTGGTTATCGACTGAGAAGTCGGCCCAGTCCTCCAGGAACCCAAACCCCTCCTTACTACACCAGCTCTTCAGCCATTTGTTTACTTCCCTAATCTTCCTCTGCCTCTCTGGTGTGGCTTGATGTACTGGTATTATTCCTGAGAATACTACCTTGGAGGTCCTTTTTCTAAATGTATCTCCTAAGTCCCTAAAATCGTTATTTAGGACACTCTGCCTCTGACTTTGTCATTGGTGTTAACGTGCACCATGACAGCTGGGTCTTCCCCAGTCCCTCCCAGTAATCTGCCCACCAGATCTGTGATTTGCCGAACCCGAGCACCTGGTAGACAACATACTGTTCGGCACTTCAGGTCTTTGTTACAGATTGCCCTCTCTGTCCTTCTAAGAATTGAGTCCCCTATCACCAGAATCTGTCTTTCCTTTCCCTTCGCTTCCCCTCCACTCTCACTGGAGGAGTTCTTCCCCCGGCAGCTAGGAGAGTCCCTCAGCAGTGCTGGTGCCTGACTGGGATCACCAATGTCACTCAATGGAGTGTACTTATTGGGATGCTCCAGCCCAGGATCGTTGCTTCCTAGCACTTCCCCCTCTACCATTCCTGACTGTCCCCTATCTACTCTTTGCTAGTGCCTGCACCTCTTTGTCTCCACCCGCCTCTGTGCTGGTCCCATCCGGCACCTGCCATGCATGTTCCTGCCTCCTTTAGTATGGAGGGACTTCTCATTGCTGACAGTCGGTTCCCCAGATTCAGAACATGGGCTTCCAGGGAAACAATGTGCTTACATTTTGCACAGCAGTATTCACCGTGGATCGGAATGACCAAGGAACGCATACATGCCGTAAGATGTACAAGTCTCCTCTCCACACCCACCGGGTATCGTACCTATTAAATTTAATGAGGATTGGGGATTATACCCTGTCCAAATTACCAAACAACTAGCTTCCCTAAAGCCGCGTACACACGGGCGGACTGTATGGCCTACTTAGTCTGTCATACAATCCGACGGACAGTCCGTCATACTTTTGAATGAACGGACTTGACCACACACGGATGCACAAACAGTCCGTCGAAAGCTTGCGCGATGACGTGTACAGCACGTACGACGGGACTAGAAATAGGAAGTCCAATACACAGCAATGCACCCTTCCACCGTGTAAATCCTTTCTGAGCATGCGCCATTCTTAGTCCGTCGAACTAGCCTACTGACGAGCGGATTGTCCGCTGAAACCAAAGTATGACGGACAGAATTTAGAAAAATCCGAAATACTTAGTACGCCAGACTGCACGCTGAAAAAGTCAGCTGAAGCCCACACACGAGCGGACTGTCCGCTAAAATGTGTTTCGACGGACTAAGTAGGCCATACAGTCCGCCCGTGTGTACGCGGCATAAAACTAATTGACTGGTATGAACCAGGCCTTAAAGTGAACTATAGGATTTTGCACAGCTTTTTTTTGTGGCACTTGGAATGTATGTAGCTGATTTAAACTGAAAGTCTGATGGTTAATACACAGGGGTTGGACAAAAATCTGGAAACACCAGCTAAAAGAAAAATATTTCTGCCTAATATGGTGTTGGACTGCCTTTGACTTTCAAGACGGCCTGGTGGATTATGAAATCTGATACCACTCTTCATGCAAAAATCATTCCAGTTCTCGCAGAGATTCCAGAGGCGGAAAACAATCCTGAACTTTGTTCTACAGAATTGATCATAATGGCTCTATGATATTGAGGTCCAGCGATTGTGGTGCCCAAGGAAGGCACGAGACCTTGTCTGCATACTCGTCAAACCACAATTTGACATCACCAGTATGAATCTGAGCATTACCACCTTGGTAAATGGCATTGTCTTCGGTAAACCAGGTCTGCACCATGGGGTGACTCTACCTTTCAGGATGATTTTCGCCACACATAAACACGTCCGGTGGTTGGGAACAGTGTGAAGCTCTCGTGGATCGATAGTCCACGATTTATGGGTTTTGCACCATTCTTTCCACTTCTGAGCATTAAAATGGGGTACCCCCTAAAAAAAAAAATTAAAAGTCAGCAGCTACAAATACTGCAGCTGCTGGCTTTTAATAATCGGACACTTACCTGCCCCAGGGTCCAGCGATGCGGGGGAACGAAGCCCCCCCCCTCGCTGAAGTGGGAATTAAGCTTTGGCGCTAAAACCTTTTTTACGTGCACTGTGAGTGCCAAAATTGTATATGTGTGTGAAGTGATCTGTAGTCTCTACTAATGATCTAAATAATTATTGTGAAATAATGTGGAAATCTGCCAAAATCCACTATATACGTGATATCTACCAAAATACGTGTTGAAAGAAAAAAAATTAAAATATATAAAAAGAAAAAAGAAAAAAAGAAAAAAAGGAAACAAAATATGTGTCTGTCAACCTACAGCTCAAAATACACATATGTTGCAAGGAAATAGTGGATAAGTCGCATTGAAAACAATTAAAAATAATAATACATGCGTGCTAAGTGATCATACGCAAACAAAACCAATGTCTATACTCTATACTCGATATTTAAATCCTTAAACGGTGACAATCACACAACGTTTGTGAAAGTGCCAAGAAAAATTAAATAAAATAAATAAAAAATAAAAAATAAATAAAAATAAAAATCTTTCAATGTCCAACAGAAATATGTTCAAAATCGCATCATTTAGTTGCTGGAAAATGCATGGAATTTCTGTCAGGTGAGGGGAGGTGGAGCAAGGTGACTAATGCAGAAGGGTTAAGTGCATTCCTCTCCGGTGCGCCACTCTGTGTTAAGAAAGGTATGTATATGCGCTCACCAGATCAAGGACCCACAAGGGGTTAACCGAGCAATCACAGTATGAGCCACTGTGCAGCTTTCCTTGGGCTCTGCTCCTGCTGTGCTGGGGGAATGCTTTTACACCTTTCCTTCCATAAATGGTCCGTTTAGTAATTAAACATAGGAGGAAACAGAAATACAACCATAGTGCAATACTGTTGTTCAATCTTTTATTAGTTTAAAAGTTAGGTTACTCACACGCGTGGCCTAGGACGTGCACCTCGTATCGGTATACAAACAGCAACGCCGGCGCAGTCATTTTTAAGGCGATTTGTTTTAGTGGACATTGTGAGTAACCTAACTTTTAGGTGTAAGGTGTAAAAGCATTCCCCCAGCACAGCAGGAGCAGAGCCCAAGGAAAGCTGCACAGTGGCTCATACTGTGATTGCTCGGTTAACCCCTTGTGGGTCCTTGATCTGGTGAGCGCATATACATACCTTTCTTAACACAGAGTGGCGCACCGGAGAGGAATGCACTTAACCCTTCTGCATTAGTCACCTTGCTCCACCTCCCCTCACCTGACAGAAATTCCATGCATTTTCCAGCAACTAAATGATGCGATTTTGAACATATTTCTGTTGGACATTGAAAGATTTTTATTTTTATTTATTTTTTATTTTTTATTTTTTATTTATTTTATTTAATTTTTCTTGGCACTTTCACAAACGTTGTGTGATTGTCACCGTTTAAGGATTTAAATATCGAGTATAGAGTATAGACATTGGTTTTGTTTGCGTATGATCACTTAGCACGCATGTATTATTATTTTTAATTGTTTTCAATGCGACTTATCCACTATTTCCTTGCAACATATGTGTATTTTGAGCTGTAGGTTGACAGACACATATTTTGTTTCCTTTTTTTCTTTTTTTCTTTTTTCTTTTTATATATTTTAATTTTTTTTCTTTCAACACGTATTTTGGTAGATATCACGTATATAGTGGATTTTGGCAGATTTCCACATTATTTCACAATAATTATTTAGATCATTAGTAGAGACTACAGATCACTTCACACACATATACAATTTTGGCACTCACAGTGCACGTAAAAAAGGTTTTAGCGCCAAAGCTTAATTCCCACTTCAGTTTGCCAGCCTACCCCTATTCTTAGGGACAGGTTTCAAGCACAGGCAGCTTTAACCTTGGAGTTCATTTGGTTTTGTATTTATTTTCATTTTATTTATTTATTTATTTCATCCTCCTACCCTTTGTAGGGAATAGGTAGAATTTGTCCATAGCGCAATCTTATTTATTTTATTGCCCCCCCTCGCTCCCCGCTCCGCTCGCGGCGCCGTCATGCATACTGTGGGCACCCGGCTGTGGCTTCACAGCCGGGCACCCACTGCGCATGCGCGAGCAGCGCAGGGCGCCGTGATACGCCGTACAGTCACCTGGGACACATGACAGGTCCCAGGTGAATGTGCGGCGCGAGGGGAAGTGATGTCACCAGCCCGGGCAATGAAGAAGGCAGATTACGAGGGACCCCCTAGCAACCGGTATTTAGAGGTGAGTAAAAAAATTTTTTTTTGCCAATTATTATTTTTTTTTTTTTTTAACGAATTTTAAGCAGCTTTTAATTTTTTTGGTGGCAACACCACTTTAATATTGGTCACTAATAGTTTGGCAATTGCAGCTCAACCATGAATGTTTTTCTTATGGAGTTCTGAAGAGGCTCATGTGCAGATGTGCTGTGTCCCGAAGGCGGGACAGAGCCATTGAGCACATCTGCGCACTTGTGAAATTGCCAACGGTCTCTGCCTGGCCTTTGGGAACTGTCAGAGACCTGCAGAACATCTACGGACATGCCGAGTTTCCCCGTTCATGCCCAGTCAACCAGATCAAAGCTTCCATAACTGCGCTGTCTTTGCGCATGCTAGCAAAAAAAGCTCACGCATTTGCAGATGTGCTGTGTCCCGAAGGCGGGGCAGAGCCATGCAGTACATCTGCGCACTTGTGTAATTCCCAAAGGTCTCTGCCTGGCTTTTGGGAACTGGCAGAGACCTGCAGCACATCTACACACATGCCAAGTTTCCCCGCTCATGCCCATTCAACCGAAGATCGGGGGGCCTTCATAACTGTGTTGTCTTTGTGCATGCATACGTAAAAGCGCACATGTGGGGAGATGTGTTGAAGGTCTTTGCTGGGTCCCGAAAGTGGGGCAGAGCCATTCATCATATCTGTGAATTTGTCAAATCGAGCTCAATGTCCTTCCCATCTAGGTGAGAAAAGGAAGAAGTGTTGCACAGCTGTCTAATTGTGGCAGAGGGAGGGGACTGGTGCCAGGTGCAAAAAATTAATTTTTGGGGTGAAGGCCTTCTTTGCTTCTTTGCTCTGTAGCCTCAGCTCTGGGTAGTGAATGAATAGAAAGTGCTCTGTGCTGAGCAGCTTCTTGTTCATGCACAAACGGAAGCATAGTAATTGGTGTTTACTATGCTACAGTGATAAATGGATCAGTACTGATTGCTCACTGTGTTCATTCAGAAAAAGAAGTGGTCACATAAAAGGACGTATTTACTGCCCCCTCCATCCTGAAACAATCCCCTGTTTGCTCACATGAGCGCTGCAGGGGAAGGGTGAAACACAGGAGGGGCCCAGACAGCAGGGGGGTCAGGGGTCAGATTCTGATCCCCCTTCAGTTCAGCTGGAGGGGAAAAAAGGAGGAAAAGCTAACAGCACCGCAGGGGGAGCCACGAGAGTTGACAATAAGGCAATACAGTGGAACCTTGGTTAATGAGTAACGCGGTTAATGAGCGTTTTGAAAGATGAGAAACTTTTTTTTTTTAATTCTGACTCGGTTTGCGAGTGTTGTCTCACACAATGAGCAAAATTCAAGCTAATGGGGTGAGCAGTACCGCATTTGGCCAGAGGTGCGGAGGCGCCGGTGACACTCGGAAATACTCGAAACTCAGAAACACTCAGAAATACTCTGTTCCCTAGTTTCCAAGCCTTTCTAAAGCCGCGTACACACGGGCGGACTGTATGGCCAACTTAGTCCGTCAGACAATCCGACGGACAGTCCGTCCTACTTTCGAATGAACGGACTTGACCACACACGGATGCACAAACAGTCCGTCGAAAGCTTGCGCGATGACGTGTACAGCACGTACGACGGGACTAGAAATAGGAAGTCCAATACACAGCAATGCAACCTTTCGCCGTGTAAATCCTTTCTGAGCATGTGCCATACTTAGTCCGTCCAACTAGCCTACTGACGAGCGGATTGTCCGCTGAAACCAAAGTTGGACGGACAATATTACGGAAATTCCGAAATACTTAGTCCGCCAGACTGCACGCTGAAAAAGTCCGCTGAAGCCCACACACGAGCGGACTGTCCGCTGAAATGTGTTTCGACGGACTAAGTTGGCCAGACAGTCCGCCCATGTGTACGCGGCTTAAGGCTTTCCAAGTTCAGCTGAGCTGTCCCCGAATATTTCCAAGGCACAACGGCACCCCCCACCTCTGGCCACATGCGGTATTGCATACAATAGAAGTCAATGCAGAACGAATTATCTTCGTTTCCATGGACTTCTATGGGGAAACTCACTTGGCTATGTGAGTGCTTTGGATTACAAACATTCTCCTGGAACGAATTATGCTCGTAATCCAAGGTTCCACTGTACAACCTTCCCTCCTGCTTGGTATCCGGGCCCCCCCTTTTGAACTTATGGGGCCAAGGCCCGGTACAGGAAGGCTGGCTGTACTGCCTTATCAGCAGCTCTGTCTGCCAGAATGAATGAACGTCCGTGCATGCACATGGGTTACATCATCCCAGTACAACCAATCACGGTCGCCAAAGATCCCAAACCTAAAAGACTGAGCATGTCAGCGTTCGGACATCACATTGCTGGAGATATGAGCAGTATGTCTGCTTTAACCACAATCTTTGCAGTTACAGTTAGCCTGGTAAATATGCAAATGGGGTATTAGGGCTCCATCTACTGGTTGAAAACTGTAATTATGAAAAATTCCAAAGGAATGTAAGGGCGGGCTAAGAAAATGACACAAATAACTGCACATCTCCTTTAGGTAGGGGCACTCTATTGGAGACGAAGCTCCTCTTTCGCCTCATTACAATAATTTAATAATACATTAAACTGGAGCATTGAAACAGCGAAACATTTGCTTGACGCTATTTTTTTTATTTTAGAATGTTATGGGGATAACTAAATATTATAATTTCAGTGAATTATTTAAAGCCTTGCACTTCCTTGGTATTTAATATTTAACATTTTTAAAACATTTCCCACCAGGCGTAGGAACCTTAATTCCTTCAATTTTGTTTGTGTCAATCACAGCATGACCTTAAGAGTAGAGTAAAAAAAATAAAAAATCTGTTTTATAAAAAAGGTTTACATAGGCTGCTCTGGTCCTTTGTATTTAATGTAAAGTATAGCTCATGGGATTTATTACATTTGCTCAATCTAAACCAGTGGTCTCCAAACTGTGGCCGGATGTGGCCCTTTGTTTGTCTTTATCTGGCCCTTGGGGCACTATTCCCTCCCACTGATACGAGACATTATTCTGCTAACATCAACAATGGGGGCACCGGTTCTTCCTCTGACACTTATGCTGTGTACACACAATCGGACATTCCGACAACAAAATCCATGGGATTTTTTTTCCGACGGATGTTGGCTTAAACTTGTCTTGCATACACGCGGTCACACAATGTTGTCGGAAATTCCGAACGTCAAGAACGCGGTGACGTCCAACGTGCTGAGAAAATTGAAGTTCAGTAGCCAGTGTGGCTTTTCTGCTTGATTTCGAGCCTGTGTAGAACTTTGTGCTTCTGAATTGTGTACACACGATCGGAATTTCCGACAATGGATTTTGTTGTCGGAAAATTTGAGATCCAGATCTCAAATTTTGTGTGTCGGAAATTCTGATGGAAAATGTCCGATGGAGCCGACACACGATCAGAATTTCCAACAAAAAGCTCCCATCAAACATTTACCATCGGAAAATCCAACCGTGTGTACACAGTATAAGAATGTTGCACTATTCCACCCAGTGAGACCAACGATGGAGCACTATTCTTCCCCCAAATATCAAATGTGGTGATGTTTACTCTCACCGATGCCAGGAAAATGTCCACTCCAGTCCGGCCCCCGTAAAGCCTGTAGGACAATAACCTGGCCCTTTGTTTAGAAAATTTGGAGACCCCTGATCTAAAGGATACTAGAGTATCCTTTGGAGGGCACATTGGCCCTGTAGTTATATCCCTTCATTGGTAGCTTGGGGATCCTGGACTCCATTGCCAGCAAGAACACTTCCACGTCTTTTGACATGGGCACCTTAGAACAGGGTTTCTCAACCAGGGTTCCTCCGGAGGTTCCTAGGGGTTCCTTGAGCAATGAGCAATTTCTGCCTCTCAGATAAGTTCTCACTAACACTATTGATAATTTTATCTAGCTGCAGGGGGTTAATTTTTCCCAATGACCACAAGTGTAAGGAGCATTACGTTCACTGGCCATCACACTAATGTATCATGAGTTGTAAATATAGTAATTTTTAGCAGTGGTTCCCTGAGACTGGAAAGTAATTTCAAGAGTTCCCCTGTGTTGAAAAGGTTGAGAAAGGCTGCCTTAGACAGTCTAAATTTTTAGGGGCCAAAATTAGTAAGGATTCAATGTGAAGAGAGGCAAAAGATTGTTATGTGCACAGTCCTATCAGTGGCATGCTTCCTCCTCTTTCTCATAGGCTGTGTGGGCAAGCCTGGATGGGCAGTTCTAGGTCAGAGTGTGCAGAGCAAGCAGCAATGAGTGTGTGGCAGTGTTCTGCTCAGTGCATTTAAGGATGGTTGTAATGTCTCTTCTCTTTCCTGGAACCACCGCCACCAGACATGCCATGCACTGGAATTCATCCAGCAACCAGTGAGCCTCGGGGGGGGGGGCGGTTATTTGGAGTTGGTGTGCAAAATAAGGGGGTGAAGGACTGTTGGATGCATGATGGGGGTGTATGCAGTTGGGGGACACAATAAAGGGATTAAGGGTATGAGGGTGCACAATGAGAGAGTGGTGGGTGAGTAGGAGGGTGCATGGAATGGATGACAAATCCAGGCATACAGGGGTACATACAGGCAGGGCACAGATTTTCCTACTATTGTGTGTATATATATATATACACACTATATTACCAAAAGTATTGGGACGCCTGCCTTTACACACACATGAACTTTAAAGCGGGATTCCACCCTAAAGTGGAACCTCCGCTGATCGGATCCCTCCCCCCCTCCGGTGTCACAATTGACACCTTTCAGGGGGGAGGGGGGTGGAGATACCTGTCAAAGACAGGTATTTTCACCCACTTCTGGGCATAGACTCCCACGGGAGTCTACGCCATTTCCTGCCCTGCCGCGCTGTCTGCTGGGACACACACGGGTCCCAGTGACAGCGCAGAGATTTCCTATTGCGCGGCGCCGCTCGCGCATGCGCAGTAGGGAACCGGGAAGTGAAGCCGATTCGCTTTACTTCCTGATTCCCTCACCTCGCATGGGGGCGGCAGCAGCCGAGGCCTGAGCGGTCGATCGGCCTCGGCTGCCGGCATCGCTGGAACCCGGGACAGGTGAGTGTCCATTTATTAAAAGTCAGCAGCTGTAGTATTTATAGCTGCTGGCTTTTAATATTTTTTTTTGGGCGGAATCCCTCTTTAAAGGCATCCCAGTCTTAGCCCTTGTACACACGGTCGGAGATTTCGACAACCAAATCCGTCGGATTTAGTCCGACGGATCTTGTCCGAAACTGTTGCATACACACGGTCGGACTAAGTTGTCAAAAAATCCGATTATTCAGAACGTGATGACGTAATTTCGTTCAGTGGGACTACGTTCAGGCTAGTAGCCAATAGCTTTGATGTAGGAATTTGATCTGAGCATGCGTGGCACTTGGTCCGATCAAAATTCTCTACACATGATCGGAGTATGTCCGATCGAACCAGTTGGTCGGGAAATATTTCCAACATGTTGGAAAATTGGGTCCGACGGATATTCCGACGTAATCAGTCCGATGCATACCACACACAGTCGGATTATCCGACGACACGGTCCGAGAGGACACATTCCGACAGATTCTCCGACCGTGTGTACAAGGGCTAAGTCTGTAGGGTTCAACATTGAGTTGGCCCACCCTTTGCAGCTATAACAGCTTTAATTTCTTCCAGAAGTGCATTTGTGAGGTCAGGCACTGATGTTGGACAAGAAAGCCTGGCTCGCAGTCTCCACTCTAATTCATCCCAAAGGTGTTCAGGTTGAGTGCAGGCCAGTCAAGTTTCTCCACCCCAAACTCGCTCATCCATATCTTTATGGACCTTGCTTTGCGCACTGGTTGAAATCATTTTGTGGAGGGGGGATTATGGTGTCGGGGTTGTTTTTTAGGGGTTGGGCTTAGCCCTTTAGTTCCAGTGAAGGGAACTCTTAAGGCGTCAGCATACCAAGACATTTTGGACAATTTCATGCTTCCAACTTTGTGGGAACAGTTTGAGATTGGCCTTATCTGTTCCAACATGACTGTGCACCAGTACACAAAGCAAGGTCCATAAAGACACGGATGAGCGAGTTTGGAGTGGAGGAACTTGATTGACCTGCACAGAGTCCTGACCTCAACCCAATAGAACACATTAGAAATGAATTAGAGCAGAGACTGCGAGCCGGGCCTTCTCACCCATATCAGTGCCTGACCTCACAAATGCCCTTCTGGAAGAATGGTTAAACATTCCCATAGACACCCTCCTAAACTTTGTGGACGGCCTTCCCAGAAGAGTTGAAGCTGTTATAGCTGAAAAGGGTGGACCAACTCAATATTGAACCCTACAGACTAAGACTGGGATGCCATTAAAGTTTATGTGCCTGTAAAGGTAGGTGTCCCAATACTTTTAGTAATATAGTATATAAATATAAATATATATATATGTTGGCTTCCTCTGCTGGAGGGTTGAGCCAAGAGCGCCAACGTGGAAGCGATAAGAGGAAGATCGGGGGCTGCTCTGTGCAAAACCACTACACAGAGAAGGTAAGTAGAACATGTTTGTTATTTAAAAAAAGCTTTTCTTCATAATGTCTATGCGTTGCCTATAGAGAAACGTCATTGTGAGCTTCTCTTTTTAACCAATTCTGGACAGGCACACGCAGAGGCGTTGCTAGGGGGGTGCGGCCCGCACCCGGGTGACACCCACCAGAGGGGTGACACCCTCCCAACAGTGAAGGAAAACGTTTTTTTTTTGTTTTTTTTATGACATGTGCTTTCATTCACAGCCAGCCCCGCAGAACACCACACCTCCAGCGCTGCGGCCGCGCCTGGTGTGTGTCCTCCTCCTTCCTCCCCGAGCTCAGGCAGGCCGTCACGTTTCACACACTGACCAGTGACTGACGTCACTATACTAGTAGCAGATGTCTCCGCCCGGGCGGCGCGGCGGCTGCTAGCTGTAAAGCTGCCCTCTTCCTCTCCTCTCCAGACCCCAGCTGCCGCTGGGCGCCCAGATTCGGAACTGGTGAAGGGGGGGGGGGGGGGGGATGTCCACCGCCGGCCCGAGCCCAGAATGAGGTATGGGGGGGGGGACTCTGCGTCTGGCGCCCTGGCTGACCTGTGCAAGTGTATGATAAGTAAGGGGGGATGTTTACAAGGTGGACAGCTATATATATATATATGAGATATATATGAGATGTGGGGTCAAAAAGACCTCAGATCTCATATTTACACTTAAATGCAAAAAAAAAAAAAAAATAATTGTAATAATAATAATATGTCTCTTTAAAGAGGGATTCCACCTAAAAAAAAAAAATATTAAAAGCCAGCAGCTATAAATACTACAGCTGCTGACTTTTAATAAATGGACAATCACCTGTCCCGGGGTCCAGCGATGCCGGCAGCCGAGGCCGATCGATTGCTCAGCTCTCGGCTGCTGCCGCCACCATTATAGGTGAGGGAATCAGGAAGTGAAGCGAATCGGCTTCACTTCCCGGTTCCCTACTGCGCATGCGCGAGTCGCGCAGCGCAATAGGAATTCTCCGCGCTGTCTCTGAGATTCGTGTGTGTCCCAGCAGACAGCGAGGCAGGACAGGAAATGACATAGACTCCCACGGGAGTCTATGCCCGGAAGTGGGTGTAAATACCTGTCTTTGACAGGTATCTCCACCCCCCCTCCCCCCTGTAAGGTGCCAATTGTGACACCGGAGGGGGGGCGGGTTCCGATCAGCGGAAGTTCCACTTTAGGGTGGAACCCCGCTTTAAGAGCTCTGGGCGGAAGTGACATTTTGACATCGCTTCCTTCCTGCATGTCGAATCGCAGAAAGCCTTGTATTCATGGAGAAAAGGCAAATAATTCTCTGAATAGCACCCGTGCCCGGCGGCCAACCTGCTGTGCTCACAGTTGCAGCACGGTCGTCACAGGACCTGAAAGCCAGTGGAGATCAGTGTAGTAGTGCTGTAGTAGCACTGTCTACTACAGTGATTTTGCAGATTCTAGAGGGACCCCACAGGTAGAGTATATGAAAAATGTATAAGATATCCATACCTGGAATTCTTCTTTAAAGCGGGAGTCCGCCATTTATTTATTTTTTTAAAAGCCAGCAGCTACAAATACTGCAGCTGCTGACACTTACCCGCCCAGCGCGCCCGCGATGTCGGCACCCGAAGCCAATCTCTCGATCGTCTCTCGGGTGCTGCCGCCGTCATCTTGGGTATGGGAATCAGGAAGTGGAGCCTTGCGGCTTCATTTCCCGGTTCCCTACTGCGCATGCGCGAGTTGCGCTGCGCAATAAGGATGGTCCCCGCTGTCTCTGGGATCCGTGTGTTTCCCAGCAGGCAGCGGGGGACCTTTGGAAAGGGGTGTAGATTCTGCGGAAAGGGGCGTAGATTCTGCGGATATCTACGCCGGAAGTGGGTGCAGATACCTGTACTGTACAGGTACCTGCACCCCCCTCCACCCTGAAAAGTGCCAATTGTGGTGCCGGAGGGGGGGAGGATTGCAATGAGCGCAACGTCCACTTTAGGGTGGACCTCCGCTTTAAACTACAACTTTAGTGACTTCTGAACTGCCCACGCTCAAAAAACGGAAACTTCTAATGACAATATTTTTTTTTTCAGCCCTTTAGCGCTGATCCACCAAAGCACCTGACACGACATGTTATGTCAAGCAGTCAGCAAGAAACAAGCTTAAAAAGTAACGGAATATAGCTCTCCGGTTGCCATGGTAACAGATAAATGTCATTCCGAAAACCTTCTACTCAAACACCAGCCAGATACAGATCAGCAAACACAAAGGCCAGAAGTTGTTAAATAGATAAAATATATGTATTGTTCTGATTTATATTTAGAGATATGAAGAGTGCCGCACACAGCCAACTCACGCGAGCGGGGAAAGAATCCCTTTCCGTGAGGCTTTTCTGGAAGACTTTTGTGGAGCCGGCTGGGCGGTCAATTAAAAGCTCACCATCTGGGGAGGGAAAAAAAAAAGTGCCGATGTTCCCTTTACTTTATTTCAAGGGAACGTTCGGTGTTTTGTGTCAGGTGAATGTGGACTTCACAGAATGTACATCGCCTTTTTTTTTTTTTTAACAGCCTACTGCGCTTTTTGGCGTTTTGTTCACGGACGAGCGGCAAACGCTTTCGACAGTTTCTGTCCCGGTTTCAGGACAGTTGAGTGAGGTTTCCCACAACTAAGACCAGTTGAATATAGGTGGTAAAAAGGAGGTGCTGGGTCGTGATTGTGACTCCCTGCTAAGTGATCTGTCAGAAACCATGAAATCAGACCGAGGCCGAAGTACGCTTGTTTAACCGATTCCCGACCAGGCTCCGCGGTTATGCTGCAGCAGGTCGGCTCCCCTGTGCGAGCCATCGTAGCTATATGTTGGATCGTGGGGTCGGGATAGCAGACACTCGTGCCAGCTGCACAGCGGGGGCGCCGATGCTCGTGCCCCACGGTGGCTGCCAGAGGCTCGTGGCCGGTCGTTGCCAGAGGCACGCTCCCGCTGCACAGCGGGGGTGCCGATGCTCATGGCCGACGGTCGATGCCAGAGGCTCGTGTGCCCGCTGCACATCAGGGATGCCGATTCTCGTGGCCGACGGTTGCTGCCAGAGGCACGCGCCCGCTGCACAGCGGGGGTACTAGTGCACATGGCCAACGGTCGATGCCAGAGGCTCGCGTGCCCGCTACACATCGGGGATGCCGATTCTCGTGGGCCGACGGTTGCTGCCAGAGGCACGCGCTCGCTGCACAGCGGGGGTACTAGTGCTCATGGCCAAAGGTCGATGCCAGAGGCTCGCGTGCCCGCTGCACATCGGGGATGCCGATTCTCGTGGGCCGACGGTTGCTGCCAGAGGCTCGCGCCCACTGCACGGCAGGAGGTGCCGATGCTCGTGGCCGATGGTCATTATGATCGAGTAGATGATGAGCAGGTGACACAGAACAGGGACGAGTGTATGTAAACACACACTTCCCTTTTCTGTTCTGACAGGAGTGACAGATCGTGTGTTCCTATTAGCTAGGAACCACGATCCGTCACTTCCTCCAGGTCAGTCCCCTCCCCCCTTCAGTTAGAATCACCTCCCAGGGACCAAAGTTAAGGCCTAGATCGCCCCCTAGTGTTAACCGCTTCACCGCCAGTGACCTTTTTACAGTAATCAGTGCATTTTTTTTATGCATTGATCGCTGTATTAATGCCAACGGTCCCAAAAATTTGTCAAAATTGTCCAATGTGTCCGCCGTAATGTCGCAGTGATGATAAAAATCACAGATCGCCGCCATTACTAGTAAAAAAATAAAAAAATTAAAATGCTAGAAATCTATCCCCTATTTTGTAGACGCTATAACTTTTTTGAGCAAACCAGTCAATATAAGCTTATTATGTTTTGTTTTTTTTAAACAAAAATATGTAGAAGAATACATATCAGCCTAAACTGAGGAAAAAATTTGCTTTTAAAAAAAAAAAAAAAAAAGGGGATATTTATTATAACAAAGAGGACAAAATATTGTGTTTTTTTTTACAAAATTGTCACTCTTTTGTTAAAAGCGCAAAAAATAAAAACCGCAGAGGCAATACCACCAAAAGAAAGCTCCATTTGTGGGAAAAAGGACGTTAATTTGTTTGGGCACAACGTCGCACGACCGCACAATTGTCATTTAAAGCAACGCAGTGCCGAATCACAAAAAGTGCTCTGGTCAGGAAGAGGTTCGATTCTTCTGGGGCTGAAGTGGTTAACAATAAAAGTAAATAGAACAAACGTAGTCAAAACATAGCCAGAGTTCAGGAACTGGGACGGATAGACAAGCCAAACGTTAGGGAGCGAGAGATGAGTGTAGTAGAACAGCAAGCAGGATCTGGAGCCAGAAGGGATGTCAGCCAAGCAAGTCTTTTAACAGGAAAGCAGGAGAGTGTCTCTGTGATGTTGACCAAGGCAAAGGCAGAGATCCTCTGGACTGGACAGCTTAAGTAGGCAGGACTGACGAACAGGATATCATCAACAGCTGAGTAATTGTGGAGAAGGAAGGAGGAAGGGCTGAGCCCAGCCATGACAGTTTCTTCAGAATGAAGAAAAACTGACTTAGTGGAACCGTTTATCACTATTATCCACCCTGAAGTGGTGCCATTAGTGTGAACTTCTTCCTGCCCAACTTCTCTGCCTATAATTTTGGTTCCAGCTCTCTACCCTTCTACAGCATGGGTTTTTCTTTGTGACTCAGTTCTAGTTCTCCAGTGTGCATCAGCGCATGATAGTCATGCTATGAGTAGGGTTGCCACCTGTTCGGGATTCACCCGGACAGTTTGGGTTTGGAATCATGCGTCCGGGTTTCAGACTGATACATGGACACGTTATTCAGACTGGACTGTGGCCTCCCCGCAGGGTTGCTGGCTGCGGTTGTCAGAGCTGAAACACTCTTTCATGTTGCCCAAAGCCATGACTATCAATCCCACCCCCAAACACACACAGGAAAGGAGAGAAGGCTCGATCTGCACCTCTTTCTCCCACCTCTGCCCCTCAGATCCATCTGGATGGGAGGTGCTGACTACCAAGGGGTGAGTGAGCACCTCATCCATCCCTGTTTGTGACTGAAGTCTCCCCCCTTCTCTTTCCTGCCTCTAAGTGAATACACCAAAGGTAAATCGGGGTTCTCAGAGCACCCCTTACATCAGAGCTCCCCTTTACACCAGAGGCCACAGTGTTTTCCCTTACATCAGAGTCCTCTCCATACATCAGAGTTCTCAGTGTCCCCCCTTACATCAGAGTCCTCTCCTTAAACCAGAGCATCCCTTATGTTAGAGTGCCCAGAGTTACTTACATCAAAATGTAAAAGGGGAACTCTGTGGACTCTGATGTAAAGGGGACTCTTGTGATTAATTTCATATGATTAGAAATATTATTTAATAGGGCAACATCTATGCATAGTTTCATAGCTCCCAACTGTCACGGATTTGGCGCAATGTCCCTCTTCCCTCCTCATTTGTCCCTCATTTTGGTCTGATCCATATAGTTGTATATAAAATGCACTTTTTCTCTATCAAAAAATGTTTTCCAGCGCTAAACCCTTCATCTGATTTCTAAATTGCTGCATTTGTAAACTCCAAAAGCCAATATAAAGGAGTAAATAAACAGTGTAGTCCCTCGTGCTATCAAGTGAATTGAACTGATCTAATAAAAATTGCAGCTGGATCTAAAGTGTATACAGTAAACAAAATTGGCATAGGATAAAAAATGATCAGCGCAACTTAATAGAATAAATGCATGTTACCTGTGAACAAATAAAAAAATCACTGATGTAAAATATAATCCTGTGCAAATGTATGCAATGAAGTGTACTATGCATAATGACAATATATATTGCAAGATACATGTAGTACTGACTCCCGAAGGAGCTGCTGAATTTGTTTGGGCCTGTACTCTGCGGGTGAACCCCCACTGACTTGGCTCAGTCCCCTTGACACAGTTGTGGTGCAATGCTGGTGTGGAGCTAATGGTGGAGGACAACCCCACAATATCCAATATAATAACAGTATACCTCTGTTTTCACCTGGGTATCCAATGGCTCCACTTGCCGGAGAAAAAGGAACATCACTCCACACCAAAGTACTTAACCAGAAACGTATATTTACTGGAACTTGTATTGAGTAAAGTAAAATGGTTAGTACAATATTTGCACTGTCACATAAACATAATGTAACAGCACAGTAGGTATACACAACATATTATACCTGTACAGTTGTCTTAAATGACCCTAGAGGTGATTCAGTTCGCATTGTGCGCTATACAAGTATTTCATTTATTCATTCATTCAGAATGTGGCTCCAATTGGGACTAGTGCTCAGAGGGACTACACCTTACTCTGGGCACCTTCCCACTTCCAGCACACCCTAGTAGCTATAGAAATGCAGGATCAATAATGAATTACAACACAATCCCTAGGGAGCACCCCCTACTTTAACCACTTGCTTACTGGGCACTTAAACCCCCCTCAGTCCCAGAGCAATTTTCAGCTTTCAGGGCTGATGCACTTTGAATGACAATTGCGCGGTCATACAACACTGTACCCAAATGAAATTTTTATCATTTTTTTCCCACAAATAGAGCTTTCTTTTGGTGGTATTTAATTACAGCTCGGAGTTTTATTTTTTGCTAAACAAACAAAAAAAGATGCAAAAAAAAAAATCATGTTTAAAAGTTTGTTATAAAATTTTGCAAATGGGTAATTTTTCTCCTTCATTGAAGTGTGCTGATGAGGCGGCACTGATAGGCTGCACTGGTGGGCTGCATTGGTGGGCACTGATAGGCTGCATTGGTGGGCACTGATAGGCTGCACTGGTGGGCACTGATAGGCATAGTTAAGGCGGCACAAATAGGCACAGATAAGGCAGCACCGATGGGCACAGATAAGGCGGCACTGATGGGCAAAGATGGGCACATAAGATGGCACGGATGGGTGGCACGGATGGGTGGCACGGATGGGTGGCACGGATGGGCACTGATAGGTACCACTGATAGATGGGACTGATGGGCACTGATAGGTGGCACTGATAGGTGGCTCTGATAGGTGGCACTGCTGGGCACTGATGGGCCGCACTGCTGGGCACTGGTAGATGACACTGATGGGCACGGATATGTGGCACGGGTGCAGCACCTTTGTTAAGGCAGATTGTGGGCACTGCTGGGTGGCACTGTGGGCACTGCTGGGTGGCACTGTGGGCACTGCTGGGTGGCACTGACGGGGGCACTTACTTTTTTATTGTTGCACTGGCAGGGGGGCAGGTGGGCACTGACAGGGTTGCAGGTGGGCACTGGCAGTACTGGCCATGATCGGGACTGATGTCCCGATCACGGCCGCTGTCAGCGCGAGGAGGAATAATAGCCGATTACCGGCTCCGTTATATCACATGATCAGCTGTCATTGGCTGACAGCTGATCACGTGATAAGGGGTCGGGATCGACCCCTTGCACGCAGGGCCGGTGCTATCACTAGGCGGACTAGGCAGCCGCCTAGGGCGCACTGCAACCTAGGGCGCAGCCACAGCTCCTGGGAGGAAGAAGTTGAGGAAGCAAAACGAACAAGCCAGTGGGAGAAGGAACTGACAAGCTGGCTGGCCGGCCGGCCATGGTGGCAGGGATGCATGACAGCAGTGGCATAGTAGCGCTGCGCGCGGGGGGGTGGGGGGTAGCCGGTTCGCTCACCCCAGATGACACACAGGATCTTGCCGGAGACACGGGCACCGCCGGACAAAACAGCTAAAAGAGAAACGGCGGCTTTGCAGTAAACAGGAGGCGGGGCTGGGGGATGTCATGATGATCTCTTCTATCAGCGGAGGGCTGGAGGAGCAAGCGATGATCGTGAAGCACGCGGGACCAAGTAAGTCTATGCTGTGAAAGTTTCAACACACACAGGAACAGGAGAGTAACGTGGGTGGAGGCACGAACCCCTTACTGTGTGTTCTATGAACGATGAGATCGGATCCGCAGGGCTTACACACACAGCCCACTCCCCCCCACCTGTCATACAGCTATGCCATCCTGGGTATCATGATCCCTGTACACTACACCGCACACTTCTCTGTATACTCCACTGCACCGCACACCTCACAGCACACCTCACAGCACACCTCCAATACACCTCACAGCACACCTCACAGCACACCTCACAGCACACCTCCACTACACCTCACAGCACACCTCCAATACACCTCACAGCACACCTCCAATACACCTCACAGCACACCTCCAATACACCTCACAGCACACCTCCACTACACCTCACAGCACACCTCCAATACACCTCACAGCACACCTCCAATACACCTCACAGCACACCTCCAATACACCTCACAGCACACCTCCAATACACCTCACAGCACACCTCCACTACACCTCACAGCACACCTCCAATACACCTCACAGCACACCTCCAATACACCTCACAGCACACCTCCAATACACCTCACAGCACACCTCCACTACACCTCACAGCACACCTCCAATACACCTCACAGCACACCTCCAATACACCTCACAGCACACCTCACAGCACACCTCACAGCACACCTCCACTACACCTCACAGCACACCTCCAATACACCTCACAGCACACCTCCAATACACCTCACAGCAAACCTCCACTACACCTCACAGCACACCTCCACTACACCTCACAGCACACCTTCAATACACCTCACAGCACACCTCCACTACACCTCACAGCACACCTCCACTACACCTCACAGCACACCTCCACTACACCGCACACCTCTACTGCACCGCACACCTCCACAACACCACACACCTTCACTACACCACACACCTTCACTACACCACACACCTCCACTACACTGCACACCTCCACCACACAGCATACCTTCACCACACCTCCACCACACACCTCCACCACACAGCACACCTTCACCACACCTCCACTACACTGCACACCTCCACCACACCTCCACCACACACCTCCACCACACAGCACACCTTCACCACACCTTCCCCTAGCTGTGCAGGGTGGGGTGCAGGGTGGGGGATCCCAGTTCATCTGCGGCCCTAAGGGGGTGCGCTACATCCCTTCAGTTTATCATGAATGTTGCTGCTAGATTCATCCACTTTACCAACCAACCACTCAGTGTCTGCCATCCCTCCCCGTCAATCCCTACACTGGCTACTGATCACTAAACAAATAACTTCTAAATGCTAGCAACATACAAATAATTTCCAGCCTAAGGCATTGCCTACTCATTGTCAACCTCTAATTGTCTAACTAATTTCTTTCTGTTGTCCATCAAGACCCCTATTTGACAATGACTGTGTGTGGGTCCTCCGCCTGTGCTCCGTAGCCTGCTGTAACCGCTACCCCCTGGTGGCTGCAAACTGATAACAGTTAAAACAAAGAGTTTTAGGACCCACTTGGGTTTGGGGCCCAGCTCCACCCTCAAGAATTCTGGTGAAGATTAAAATGCATGTCCATCACTTTTGTGTGCCTTTTTTTTTTATTGAACTTGAAGGGAAACACTGAGAATAATCAGGTTACCAAAATATAAAATTACAGTTTAGTTGTAGTGTTTCCAGGACAGGGGTTGGGATGAACCAAATGTAATCTATAGGTGAACCTTTTGTAAATTTGATGAAAGACATTGGTGGTAATGGAGAAGGGGACATTTTATGGACTGTATTTTATCATAAAAGTCCAAAAACAACAATCCAACACATTTCAAAAGGCACAGGCAAAGCATTTCCCCTTCATCAGGGCTTCAAGTTTTGGTTTGAATGACATCATCGACTCATCAAAGTTTCTTTTCTTTAGAAAGTAGCCACGTCCTGAGTAGAAAATACTTTTCACTGCCAGCTTACTGCAGCTTACTTGTTTGAATGGACAATTTCTTTTCATCATTTTATACCAAGCGACAGCGCCACTGTCCCCTGTATTTTACTGCAGAGATGGACCTTTGCTCTCCGTGTGGAAGAGGTGGTCTCACTGCAGGGGCCATAAACCCCCCCTCCCCTTCTTTCCTTCCTGCTGAGTCCCACCTTTAAATCCGCAAATCAACAAAGCTCATACTCAATGCTGAATGGAACGCTCTACCTCTGACCTACAGCATGTTGGCAGGAAACAGGCTTCTTCTATGCAAGTTGTGGCTGCATTCTAAAGAAGACAAACTCTAAGCCCCTGTACACACGGTCGGAGATTTCGACAACCAAATCCGTCGGATTTTGTCCGAAACTGTTGCATACACACGGTCGGACTAAGTTGTCGAAAAATCCGATCATTCAGAACGTGATGACGTAATTTCGTTACGATGGGACTACGTTCAGGCTAGTAGCCAATAGCTTTGATGTAGGAATTTGATCTGAGCATGCGTGGCACTTGGTCCGATCAAAATTCTCTACACATGATCGGAGTATGTCCGATCGGCCCAGTTGGTCGGGAAATATTTCCAACAAGTTGGAAAATTGGGTCCGACGGATATTCCGACGGAATCAGTCCGATGCAGACCACACACAGTCGGATTATCCGACAACACGGTCCGATAGGACACATTCCGACGGATTCTCCGACCGTGTGTACAAGGGCTAAGATTTTGTCCAACTTTTGTTTTGGTGCATATGGAATGTATTTAGCTGATCGCATTCCTCTTTACCTGTATCTCTATTTCTCTTTGTATAACATTTTTTTATATTACTAACTCACAATTATAAAGTCCTATAAAGGACTTTATGAATGTGATTTCCATGCTTCCTTCTGGCTTACATTATTCGAAATATGCAGGTCATTATTTCTTATAGAATACATTTTCTCCTCATTTCTACATAGGAAATATTTCCAACTCTTTGTACGGTGACCCTTGGTGACATGTCGCCCTGGAAGTTAGCTTCAATTGATATGTGGAACAATGACGGCGTGTTTACAGCATCTCATTTTGCTTTATAATTGTTGGACTTCATTAATGGGAGACCTTGGCTTTGTTATGTGTTGTGTCTGCAAACTTTCATAACTATGTTTACTGGGTAATAATTAAGTATCATTGATCAAGTTTAACTTCAGCCACTAAAAAGGGAAAAAAGAAAATCATCATTCATTTTTAACCTCTACTGTATTCAGCATAGTCAAAGCTTCAAGCGGACCTTATATTAAATATACAGTATTAGTTAATTTTAAGTCTATTCGGTCTAAGTGCTTCCAAGAAATCCACTTGGCTTGCCCTTGGATCTTCTACGGTTCCCTGGTTAGTCTTGAGGTAACACACAGACATGGATATTCAATAATTAAAATTTCCGCTTGGCTGATTTAGGTGAATTGCTAATAACGTTATCCAAGTATGGTTCTTGAGGTATATATGGGGGGAAAGAAAACGCTGATGTATTCGAAAATTGTGTTAAGAAATGTCAATATATACGAAGTGTGACAATTTAATTCCTAGAATGGACTGTAAAAAAAAAAAAATTTGCTTGCCTATACAATAGTGGCTGTTGTCACCTTCAAAGTAGCCCCATTGTGAATAGGCGCACTTTTCTAGACCACTGGGCCACTGCCGAAAACATTCCTGGAATTTGTTTTCTGGAACACTACGCAGTATCTGGAGGTCATCAAATGTCACCAAACCTGTGTCCTTGAAGGCATTGTTTAATTTTTTAAACTGCCAAAAGTCAAAGGGTGCTAGGTCAGTCAAATAAGGTGGTTGGTCACGTTTCGTAATGGATTTCTGGGCCAGGAATTCCCAAACACTAAACACATTATGTGCAGGAGCATTGTTATGTTGGAGATTCCAGTAACCAGCAGGAGAACATAGGGAGAACAGACAACTTCTCTACATGAAGTGGCATGTTTGGGATTCGAACCCAGAACCTCAGTGCTGCACTAAGAAGTGCTAACCTGTTAGCCCCTGTGCTGCCACATGTGAAACCCTCCTACATATAAATACTGCATTTCTTTAGACATATTGGTGGTGGAATTACATTAGTAAGGAGTTATTCTTTATTTATTCTGTGATATTTTGTGGTTCTTGGTGTGTGAGTGTAGAATAGCGATGTTACCCACTGATTTTTGGGAATGACATTTTCTGATGTTGGTACACATCACATTTTTGGGGCTCAAATTATAATCATAATCATTTGGAAATAACACACAAAATGTCGACGCATTTAAAATTTGCATCAGCAATGGTATTGTTTGTGGTTTGTAAATATGCCTGTGTGAGTTTGGCCCCTTTTACATGTGCGGACCGATCAGATTGGCCTGTCAGTTTTTACAGGCGGATCTGAACGGTCGCTTTAAAATTGATGGTAAATGACGTTTCCTTGCCAGTCTTTGGAAAAATAAAAATAAAAATGCGTGAGGTCCCCCAAAAATCCATACTAGATTGCTACAAAACTCTACTATTGAGGTTTATTAAAAATGGACCATAAATAGAATAGTATATACAATACATATATAATAAATTAATAATATAAATAAATGATAAAATAAAATAAATAACTTGAAAACATTTCTAAATACATTAGGGAAGGTACAATTAAAAAAAAAAATCACATAAAAACATAATTTTAACAGTGTGATGCCGTATCATCTTATATTGCGAGAGCCAGAAGTGGAAATGTGATGAACGGATGTGGTTTACCATCATTATGATGCAATTAATTGGACCTGGACTTTTTTTTTATTAACTTTTCCATGCAGATCATGTATATTAAGCGGTTTATGAATTTTGGGTATCTGGATGAGCAGATATAATTTAATCTTGTTGTTTATTAGAGATTAATCATGTGCTGCTTCCTCATACCTGGAGGCTCTGGCAGCTAGGATGCTTTTTTATGTAATTTTTTTTTTATTATTATTTTCAGTGAGCATCAGAGAAAAATGTGTCCTGACTGCCTGAGCGTGGCGAAGAAATTCAGCGTAGAAATAGAAATTGACTGACACGACAGTTGTTAACCTCTTCCTAATTTTATGTATTAATGCAACAAAGTATCAGTTTTGTGTGATACAATTTGAATAACTTTCATACACTCCAATGTAACTGACGTCATCAAGCAGGATTTTCTGTTCTATGATATTATCTGTATTCACTGATCTGATATGGTTTACTTCTACACTGACAAAACATGTTTTTCTATCTTAGATACAGCTTACTCATCCAGCACTGCTTCCTCCTCCACTAACAAGGCACATACCATCACTTTATACACAGATTACTGATCCAGCACAGCTTCCTCCTCCTCTATCTGACAAGACCCATGCTGTCAACTTATATACAGTTTACTGCTTTATATACAGCACTGCTTCCTCCTCCACTGTCTGAGAAGGCACATACCATCACTTCATATACAGATTACTGATCCAGCACTGCTTCCCCCTCTACCATCTCACAAAGCACACCATGCCACCTTATATACAACTTACAGGGCCGGATTAACATAGGGGCTATTGGAGCTGCAACATTTAGGTAGGTAGCTAAAGACCCACTCCAGCACTGGTTAAAATATGGGGCTGCTATCATCTATGGTTCCGGAGACACGGGCTCCTTTGCGCAGCCTGTCAGAAGCTACATACAGAGCAGCCAGTTTAAATACAAGTGCCAGAAACCATGAAACAGACTGAGACAGAAGTACAATCAAATCACACTTGTTTATTAATAAAAATAAAAGGTAAATAGAAAAAAACGTAGTCAAGCATGGCCAGAGTCCAGTAGCCAGATCGGGTAGTCAGCCAGTCCAAAGTCCATTAACCAGATCGGGTAATCAGCCAGGCCAGAATTCAGGGATCCAAGGAGAGCAACCGCAAGCAGGATAAGAAGCCAGGAGGGATGTCAGCAAGCCAGTCTTGAAACAAACAGCAGGAGATGGTTCCTAGTGATATGACCAACGTGAAGGCAAAGGAGAAATGAGCTGGAAGGCTTTAAATAGACAGGTCAGACGAGCATCATCAGGAACAGCTGGTAACTGTGGAAAGAGAAGAGAGCTGGCAATTAGTCGACAGCTGAGCGGCCAGCCCAGAGGAGGAAGGGCTAAGCCAGCCCTGTAATTACTGCTTACTGTCTCCTGTAATTACTGCTTACTGTCCTACCCAATGTCATACCCTCCAAACTCCTGTACATATTTCTCACTGTCATACCCTCCACACTCTTCTCTTATACATAGTGCCCAATGTCATACCCTCTACACTCCTCTGCTGTGCATACTGCCCACTGTCATACCCTTCACACTCCTCTCCTGTACATAGTGCCTTCTGCCATACCCTCTGCACTCCTCTCATGTACATAGTGCCCACTGTTAGATCCTCCACATTCCTCTCCCTCCCCTGCACATACTTCCCAGTTTTATACCCTCCATACTCCTCCCTTATGCCTCTTACCCACAAAAACTGTTCTTTAAAATTATACTGAATATCCTCAATGTTACCAGCTCTAGAATGGACACACTTTTGTCAGTCCAACTAAAGGAAATCTCACAGTGCTCATATTTGTTCTGCCCCATTATTAGTACTTTAATTTTGTAATTACTATTGTGATATATAGAGGAACACGGGGGATGTCAGCTACTCTAAATATAACACTTGTAAAAAAAGAATCCCTGAAAATATTTTTGAAATGTTGACAACTATGCACCTAGGCACTGCCCAAGGGCCACTGTGTCAGTAGGTGGCCCCATGAGAGGCTCCTGTGATATTAAAGCGGTAGTAAACTTTTCTAACAATACTACTTTTTAGAGGCTCTGGGGTAGGTTATGCCATAATGTACAAGTATGCACAGCATATTAGCACATTAGGTTACACTTAAATTGTCAGACTGAGCCCCCCAGTGCTGTGCTGTGATCAATCCGGCGGGACCCGGGCACTTCCATCTTCACCCGGACTTCCTTCTGGGTTCTGTGCCTTCCATCACTTGCTTTGGCCAGGCTTGATGTCATTCCCACACATCCTCATGTGCATCCTCTCTCTCTCATCCCCCCTTTCTCTCTCATCCTCCCTCCCTTACACCTCACACCTCTTTCATCCCCTCTCTCTCTCTGTCTCTCTCTCTCATCCTCCCTCCCTTACCCCTCACACCTCTTTCATCCCCTCTCTCTCTCTGTCTCTCTCTCTCATCCTCCCTCCCTTACCCCTCACACCTCACACCTCTTTCATCCACTTTCTCTCTCTCTCTCTCTCTCTCTCTCTCTCTCTCTCTTTCTCTCTCTCTCATCCTCCCTCTCTCTCTTTAATTTAATTTGTTATAAAAAAAAAAAATAGCATTTTTATTTATTTATTGTTTATAAAAGGCCCCACCAAAATCCTTAGCACCAGGCCAATGATGTTCTTAATCTGGCCCTGACAACTTACTCATCCTCCACTATCTGATAAGGAACACACTGTCACCTTATATACAGATTACTGATTCAACACTGCTTCCTCCTCCACTACCTGACAAGGCACATACATCACCTTATATACAGTTTACTGATCCAGCACTGCTCCCTCCTCCAGTATTAGGCACACAATGCCACCTTATATACAACTTACTGATCCAGCGTTGCTTCCTCCTATACTATCTGGCTAGGCTCACATTGTTACCTTACACACAGCTTAATCATCTAGCACTGCTTCCTCTTCCACTGTCTGGCAGGGTACACAATGTCACCCAGTGGCGGCTGGTGTTTTTTTTTTGGGGGGGTGGAAAATAAACACCCACCCCCCCGAGTGGCCCCCCCGGCTGTTTGCCGGTCAGTCAGGCACTTACCCAATGGTGGTAGGTGTCAGGCAGTGTGGTGCAGCGGCTCTGTACCGAATGTCCTCTCCTTCATGGCGGCTTCCAGTTCCTCCCCTCCTTCTAGGTGTCCAATAGGATTGTGGGTCCTTTCAGCCGATCAGGTGATCGGTGTCAAATCCCGCTTCCTGCAAAGCAGTTACACAGATCTATGTCTTCCCTTAGTAAAAACATCTCTTAGCCCTTGTACACACGGTTGGAGATTCTGTCGGAATGTTTCCTATCGGAGCGTTTTGTCAGATATTCCGACTGTGTGTGGTCTGCATCGGGCTGTTTCCGTCGGAATATCCGACGGACCAAATTTTCCAACTTGCCGGAAATATTTTCCGACAAAATGCTCCGATCGGACATACTCCGATCATGTGTAGCCTACTCCGACGGACAAGGTGCCACGCATGCTCAGATCAAATTCCTAGACCAAAGCTATTGGCTACTAGCGTGAACGTAGTCCCGTCGTAACGAAATAACATCATCGCGTTATGTACAATCGGATTTTCCGACAACTTAGTCCGACCGTGTGTATGCAACATCACTTCCGGACCTCGTCCGGAATTAATCCGTCGGAATAACTCAGACGGATTTGGTCGTCGGAATCTACGACCGTGTGTACAAGGGCTGACACTGTACACAAGCACTGGCTAGCAACACATTGAACCCTCTGATTACCCACGATGTTAACCCCTTCCCAGTCAATGTTATTAGTACAGTGACAGTGCATATTTTTTTAGCACTGATCACTGTAATAGTGTCACTGGTCCCCAAAAAGTATCACATATTGCCAGAATGTCCACCGCAATATTGCAGTCCCGCTATAAGTCACTGATCGCCATCATTGCTAGTAAACAAAAATAATAATAAAATAAATAAATAAAAATATCCCATAGTTTGTAGACGTAATAACTTTTCAGCAAACCAAATAAAATTAAATAAATAAATAAAAATATCCCATAGTTTGTACACATTATAGGTTTTGAGCAAACCAATTAATATACGCTTATTGGGATTTTTATTTACCGTATATACTCGAGTATAGGCCGACCCGAATATAAGCCGAGGCCCCCAATTTACCCCCAAAAAACTGGAAAAAATTATTGACTCGTGTATAAGCCGAGGGTGAGACATGCCTGTCCATCCCTGTGTGTCCGTCCATCCCTGTGGGTCCATCCATCCCTGTGTGTGTGTCCATGCATCCGTGTGTGTGTGTGTGTGTGTGTCCATGCATCCGTGTGTGTGTGTGTGTGTGTGTGTGTGTGTCCATGCATCCGTGTGTGTGTGTGTGTGTGTGTGTGTGTGTGTGTGTGTCCGTGCAGCCTACCTGTGTCCAGCCTGCCTGTGTCCGTCCAGCCTGCGTCCCTTCCAGCCTGCGTCCCGTCCAGCCTGCGTCCCGTCCCGTCCCGGCCCGGCCCGGCCCGTCCCGGCCCGGCCCGTCCCGTCCCGAGCCGAGCCTCCGTCCTTCAGCTCTTCGTCGGCGGCCATTCTAGGATTCAAAAGCCGCGCCTCCGTCGGTGATAGGCGGAACACTCAATTTCCCACTGACTGCTGTTCCGCCTATCGGATGTCCGTGATAGGCGGAACACTCAATTTCCCAGCAGCCTGTGTTCCGCCTATCACGGGCATCGTCTCATCCTCGTCCGTAGTACGAGGATGAGACGATGCCCGTGATAGGCGGAACACAGGCTGCTGGGAAATTCAGTGTTCCGCCTATCACAGGCGAAGGCGGAGCCGGAGGCGCGGCTTTTGAATTCTAGAATGGCCGCTGTCTGTCTGCTCGACACGCTGATCGAGCGGGCAGACAGCGATGACTCGAGTATAAGCCGAGGGGGGCACTTTCAGCCTCAAAAAAGAGGCTGAAAATCTCGGCTTATACTCGAGTATATACGGTATTTTTTTCCATAATTTTATTGTTTTCTGAATAATTTGTTCAAATAAGGTTATCATGCAGAATGTGTCAAATAACGCTTATATTGGAAGAATGGTAAATACGGTATGTGCGGTTCATCTAATAATAATAATTTGTACTCTTAACGTAATAGTAATTGTTTGCATGGATGAACATTTGGATCATTTTACAGTTTACCGTATATACTCGAGTATAAGCCGAGATTTTCAGCCTCTTTTTTGAGGCTGAAAGTGCCCCCCTCGGCTTATACTCGAGTCACCGCTGTCTGACTGCTCGAACAGCGTGTCGAGCAGACAGACAGCGGCCATTCTACCTTTCAAAAGCCGCGCCTCCGCCTCCGCCTCCGCCTGTGATAGGCGGAACACTCAATTTCCCAGCAGTCAGTGTTCCGCCTATCACGGACATCGGCTCATCCTCGTACTACGGACGAGGATGAGACGATGTCCGTGATAGGCGGAACACAGACTGCTGGGAAATTGAGTGTTCCGCCTATCACAGGCGGAGGCGGAGGCGCGGCTTTTGAACAGGGGAATGGCCGCCAGGGCGCCGACGAAGAGCGGCGATCCTGGCATGGGACGACACGGAGGCTCGGGACGGGACGACACGGAGGCTCGGGACGGGACCGGACGGAGGCTCGGGACGGGACCGGACGGAGGCTCGGGACGGGACCGGACGGAGGCTCGGGACACAGGTAGGCTGGACACACAAGGCTGCACGGACACACACACACACACACACACACACACACACACACACACAGGGAGGGATGGATGGATGGACACACACACACACACACACACACACAGGGAGGGATGGATGGATGGACACACACACACACACAGGGATGGATGGATGGATGGACACACACACACACACAGGGATGGATGGATGGATGGACACACACACACACACACACACATACACACACACACACACAGGGATGGATGGATGGATGGACGCACACACACACACACAGGGATGGATGGATGGACACACACACAGGGATGGACGGACACACAGGGATGGACGGACACACACAGGGATGGACAGGCATATCTCACCCTCGGCTTATACACGAGTCAATAGGTTTCCCAGTTTTTTGGGGGTAAATTGGGGGCCTCGGCTTATACTCGGGTCGGCCTATACTCGAGTATATACGGTAACCACTTAACCACTTGCCGACCGCCGCACGACGATGTACGTCGACAGAATGGCACGGGCAGGCATATGGGCGTACATGTACGTCCCTGCCTTCCCGCAGGAGGGGGGCCCGATCGCCCCCCCCCCCCCCCCTCCGGTGCCAGCGGCGGTCGGATTCCGTGCAGGAGCGATTCGGGATGAGGGGGCTGCCATTCATTCATGGCCACCCCCTCGCGATCGCTCCTGACGAATGGAATTGCAGCATTGCATCACTTCCTCTCCTGTAATGTAAACACAGGAGAGGAAGTGATGTAATCTCTCCTCTGTGTCGGTATTTTTCATTCCGGCACCGAGGAGAGAGGATCGGTGAGTTGCACCAACACTACACTATACAGTAGAACACGCCAGGCACACTTTCACCCCCCGATCACCCCCCCAATAACCCCTGCACCCCCAGTCCCAGTGACACCAATTGCATTTTTTTTTTCTTTATTATTGCATTGGTGTCATTTGTGACTGCAATAACTGTTAGGGCAGTTAGGGTTAGCCCCCTTTAGCTCTAGGGTACCCCCCTAACCCCCCCAATAAAGGTTTAACCCCGTGATCACCCCCCGTCGCCAGTGTCACTAAGGCTGGGTTCACATTGCAGCGGTTTATGAGAACGGATGTGATTCGCACCGCACTGCAGTGCAAATCACACCTGATCTCTGTGCGATGCGAGTTCAGCCATACAGATAGTATGGCTGAATTCGCATCGCACCCGCCGCAAATTCGCACGGGACCCTTTTTTTGGTCCGCAGCAGAATCGGATCGCATGGGTGTTCACACCATGCGATCCGATTCCTGTCCGAGTTTGCAGATCGCACTGCGATATGAAGCCCCCTGATTGCCCCCTAGTTAACCCTTTCACCAGTGATCACCATATAACTGTTACAGGTGACGCTGGTTGATAACTTATTTTTTATAGTTTCAGGGCACCCGCCATTTATTACCTAATAAAGGTTTAACCCCCTGATCACCCGGCGGGTGATATAAGTTTGAGGGTCAGATAGGGTCTGCGTCGCCCCAGGCAGTGTCAGGTTAGTGCCAGTACCGCTAACACCCACGCACAAAGCATACACCTCCCTTAGTAATATAGTATCTGATCAGATCTATATTAGCGTCGCCAGCAGTTTAGGTTTCCCAAAACGCATTGTTAGCGGGATCAGCCCAGATACATGCTAGCACCTGCATTTAGCCCCTCCGCCAAGCCCAGCCCAGCCCATCCAAGTGCAGTATCTATCGATCACTGTCACTTACAAAACACAACACACATAACTGCAGCGTTCACAGAGTCAGGCCTGATCCCTGCGATCGCTAACAGTTTTTTTTGTAGCGTTTTGATACAGTCGCTGACAGCCTAGGTGCTTTTTTACCTGTGAGTCTCACTAGTGTACCCCTAAATTTAGGGGTGTCTACTTTCCAAAATGGAGTCATTTGGGGGGGGGGGGGGTTTGTGCCATATTGGCATTTTATGGCCTTCAAAACTGCGATAGGTAGTGAGGAGTGAAATCAAAAATTTACACCCTTAGAAATCCTGAAGGCGGTGCTTGGTTTCGGGGCCCCGTACGCGGCTAGGCTCCCAAAAAGTCCCACACATGTGGTATCCCCGTACTCAGGAGAAGCAGCAGAATTTATTTTGGGGTGTAATTTCACATATGCCCATGGCATGTGTGAGCAATATATCATTTAGTGACAACTTTGTGAAAAAAATAAAAATAAATAAAAGTTTGTAATTTTCCCGCAACTTGTGGCAAAATATAATATATTCCATGGACTCAACATGCCTCTCAGCAAATAGCTTGGGGTGTCTACTTTCTAAAATTGGGTCATATGGGAGGGGTTTGTGCCATATTGGCATTTTATGGCCTTCAAAACTGTAATAGGTAGTGAGGAGTGAAATCAAAAATTTACACCCTTAGAAATCCTGAAGGCGGGGCTTGGTTTTCGGGGCCCCGTACGTGGCTAGGCTCCCAAAAAGTCCCACACATGTGGTATCCCTGTACTCAGGAGAAGCAGCAGAATTTATTTTGGGGTGTCATTTCACATATGCCCATGGCATGTGTGAGAAATATATCATTATATTTAAGTATCAAAACTGCTTTTTAAGAACAACAAATGCAGCACCTTTTTCCTCTCTATAAAGGCTTGCTGACGTGATGGAGGGACCTCAACCAGCAGAGGTGGGTGTGAGCCGACGGGTTTTTAATTTTCCTTTTAGTTGCTCTTTCTCCTCCTTTGCAGGCAGTCATGTTTATTGATACATCCGTCTACTTATAAATGTCATTGAAAAAAAAAAAGAGATGCCAATCGTGCCATTTAGCCAATCAGACAGGAGGATTCACACTGCAGTCGCAACACAGTAATCATTGCTAATTAGGGAGCTGTTTAAATCACTGTGTGCATCTGAGACAGAAGTCAGAATTGTTCTTTTCACACATGAAAGGACACAGTGCGCCATGCAGGTTGTACGCATGAAAATGGAAAAAAAAAGGGTAAAGAAAAAAAATAATAATAATAAAAAAGAATCGCCTTATCTATATTCTCAGCAAAAACAGAGCCCTCGTTTTTTAAAAGAGAGGAATTATTGCCGGAGAAGTGATAACAGTTGTAGCTTCTTTTCTTTTAACGACTGAAGCTGATATTGTAGCGAGAGAACAGAAACTGCGTTGGCACGAGCTCATTTTTATGCTTCACAGGAGCTAACCTTGTCTTCAAAAGCCAAGGTTGACGCATCCCATGCTAAATTAAATCGAAGATGTATGCCGCAATGAAAAGAGTAACATTGCATGAAAACCTCTTTTTTTTTTTTTGTTGTTTTAGTTGAAGAACTCCAGGCAAATATATAAACGAACACTTTGGTTCATACATCCTTCAAATGCCGTAACATCATCTCTCAGCTCTGCCAGTGTAATTACTCAAAATAAGTCTTTATGCTGAGCCATCACACATCAGCTGAAAGATGCCATTGGTCTGGCAATGGGAGTTGTAAATCCTGGTAGGCAATGGGGGGTGGGAGCAGCTAAGGTGGGTACTCAGGGTTGGGGTCACCAGTCTGATATAGTCAGTACGAGGGAGCTGAGGTGGGTTCTCAGGGTTGGGGTCACTGCACAGGGAGGGAGTTAAGGTGAGTTCTCAGGGTTAGGATAATCGGTCTGATATAGGGAGTGGGATGGCGCAAAGGTGGATTCTTAGGTTTGGGGGTCACCAGTCTGATATGGGTGGTGGGAGGGAGCTAAGGTGAGTTCTCAGGGTTAGGGTCACCACTCTGATAGGTAGTGGGAGGAAGCCAAGGCAGGTTGTCAGGGTTTGGGTAAACAGTCTGATATGGGCGGTGGGAGGGAGCTAGGATGGGTTCTCAGGATTAGGGTCACCACTCAGACATAGGCAGTGAGGGGAGCTAAGGTGAGTTCTCAGAATTGGGGTCACCAGTCTGGTATAGGCAGTGGGAGGGAGCTAAAGTGAGTTCTCAGGGTTAGGGTCACCAGTCTGATATAGGTGGTGGCATGGAAGCTAAGGTGGGTTCTCGAGATTAGGGTCTCCACTAATCTGATATAAGTAGTGGGAAGGAGCTAATGTGTATTATCAGGATTCGGGTCACCAGTCTGATATAGACAGTGGTACAAAGCTAAGGTGGGTTCTCAGGGATGAGGTCACCAGTCTGATATAGGCAGTGGGAGGGAGGTAAGGTTGGTTCTCAAGCTTAGGGTCACTAGCCTGATATAAGCAGTGGGAGGGAGCAAAGGTGGGTTCTCAGGGTTGGGGGTCAATAGTCTGATATCTGCGGTGGGAGGGAGCTAAGGTGGGTTCTCAGGATTAGGGTCACCACTCTGACATAGGCAGTGGGGGGAAGCTAAGGTGGGTTCTCAGGTTTGGGGTCACCAGTCTGAAATGGGCAGTGGGAGGGAGATAAGGTGGGTTCGCAGGGTTTGAGTCACCACTCGGAATATAGGCAATGTTATATCCTCTACAGGCAATGTGAGGGTGAGGGAGTGAGTGAGTTCACAGTGTGAGGGTCACCAGTCTGATATAGGTGGTGGGACTGGAGCTAAGGTGGATTTTCAGGATAAGGGTCACCAGTCTGATATTGGCGGGGGGGGGGATTCTAAGGTAGGTTCTTAAGCTTAGGGTAGGATAGGCAGTGGGAGGGAGCTATGGTGGATTCTCTGGATTAGGGTCACCACTTTGATATAAGTGGGAGAGAGCTGAGGTGAGTTCTCAAGGCTAGGGTCTCCAGTCTGATGTAGGCAGTGGGAGGGCGCTAAGGTGAGTTCTAAGGGTTGGGGTCACAATTTCGGCCACACTCTTCTTCAAAAAACAGTCTAGGAGTGTTTTTGTTCTTTTTATTTTTGGAGAACATTATAGGGTTGAGGGAAATGAATGTGATGCTCCAGAAACGGAAACGATGTAAGCAGAAGTCCTTGCATATAGCAAATGGCGGACTTGGCTTTCTTTAGAGCACTAAGAGCAGAGTCCCTTCACAGAGAACCAGATAAACTAAACTCCCCAGAGCACCAGGTGATGCTTTCTTTAGACCAGGGGTCTCCAAACTTTCTAAACAAAGGGCCGGTTTACTGTCCTTCAGATGTTAGGGGGACGGACGTTGGTGTCAGTGGAAGGAATAATGCCCAATCATTGGTGTCAGTGGGAGGGATAGTACCCCATTGTTGGTGTCAGTGGCAGGATTAGTGCCCATTCATTGCTGTCAGTGGGAAGAATAGTGCCCCATTATTGGTGTCAGTGTGAGGAATAGTGCCAGTGGCAGTGAGAGGAATACTGCCCCATTGTTGGTGTCAGTGGGAGGAATAGTACCCCATCATTGATGTCAATAGCAAGAATAGTGCCCTATTGTTAGTGTCAGTGGGAGGACTAGTGTCTTGTATCAGTGAGGGGAACACTGTCCTGAAGGCCAGATAAAGGTATGCACAGGGCTGCATCTGGCCCCTGGGGCTGAAGTTTGGAGACCACTGCTTTAGACAAACACACAGCTGACTCTCTAGCACAAGAGGGGGGGCAGCAGGCCAAAAGTATCTAAGATCTCTCAGCAGTCTGTACTTGCAAAGCACCCAGGGACAGTAGGTTGCCTCCTTCCAACTTTCAAGCAACACCGTTCAATGATACCAGACTAGATCTTCAGCAGACAGCCCCTCAGCCAGCTCTCTGTAACTTGAGCATCCAGGCCCTCGGGTCACCCACCTGGGGTCCATGAACTTCAAGTACATGGCAGCACTACCCTGGCTGGACTGATCCTCTGCAGGAGAAGACCCAGAAGCTCAGAGTGTCTTTAGAGAATTTATACAGGCTCCCGGCAGCCTTCAGGGCAATGCTGCCTATGTTCCAGAGAACGCTCACAGCTTTCTAGAAGACAGAGGGAGCTATCAGACTGGCAACAGCTGAGAACACTGAACTGAGCTAATAATTCAGTTGCACTGGTCACAGTGAGGCAAGCTAACTGACTAAATTTACCTTCCGCAATGATCAAAGCCACTCTGGTTACAGTGAGGCAAGCTAAATTTACCTATCAAAATACACCCAGCTCCCCTGAGCCAGCACTAAATCTAACTAATCCTAGCACCTGTCTAGGAGGGTACTACATAAAAAATGCCCAATCTGAGTAGCCTCAAACTTTCAAAGCCTTCCTGAGATTCTTTGAAAGTTTGTGGGTGTCAATCTGGGGAGTGGACAGGCCTAGGTAGGCTGTATTTGCATCAGACCCAAAAAAACAGGCCCGGGTACTTTAGACTAAGTGGACTTTTTTTGTTTTTTTTTAAACCAAATTACAAATAATGACAACTACTGTTCCTCGATGTCTTTTAGTTATATTTAGACTTCAGTCACTGTGAGTGGCAAAGAAGATTCTCACAAACTTACTGTGAGAGGAGGACCAGGACCCCTGCGGGCTTTTTGAAGGGCAGCAGACCAGCACAGCACTGGAGAAGAAGAATAAAGACACACCCATAGTGTATCCTTCCTTACCTAAAGGATAATTAAAAACACTTACAAGAATTAAGAAGATAGCATGGGGTGTCCAGTGGGAGGTTTCCTTTAAAGAGGAAGTAAACCCTGATGAGTTTACTTCCTCTTTCATTCCCTGCAAAGGCAAAGCATAATGGACTACTATGCATCGCATCGCATCACATAGTAGTCCATTATGTGTCACTTACCTGACACAGGAGCCAGCGAAGTCGCCGCTGTCCCCTGTAGTCCGCCGCATCCATCTTGTTGGTGGGGTCTCGCAGCTCCGCCGCTGTCATACGGCGAAGCCGCAATGATGTCACTCCCACGCATGCGCACGGGAGCCGACACGCGCGGCAGCTCCGTCGCTGAGAATGCCGCGCTCAGTGCACCTGCGCGCCGTAGACAGCGGTGCCCGTTTTCGGGCAAATATCTCCTAAACCATATAGGTTTAGGAGATATTGCTTGGACCTACAGGTAAGCCTTAATCTAGGCTTACCTGTAGGTCAAAGGGGTTTGTAAGGGTTTACAACCACTTTAAGATGTAGCAGCAGCAGTTTGTGTCCCAGCTGGCTAGCGGTGAGGATCTGCATGGAATGCACGTACCCGGATGTTATGTCAAAGGAGGCAGTGACGCATTTTGGAGTATGCACAATAGCGCCTTCTTCATGACCATGGCTGTGTTTGTGTTCTGCCTTTTACCAGAGTTTACTTCCCTCTAATGGAGTGCTGCTGAGGTGTAGCTTAAGACAACTCCTACTTGGACTACACTGTGACCTTTTTACCCCTGGAGGATCCATTTTACCTAGAGTGCTCTATATTCCACCTGTTCTAGGCTACCAGCCTAACGTCCTTCCTTGAACGCCGGCATCGTCTACTGAGCACTGGCATCTCTATTAAGCGTTGGCATCTCTATGAGCACCATGAGAGATGACACACTGCAGAGAGAGGATTGCTCAAGCAAGTAAGTTCCTACTCGTGTCACAGTCCATACCTGGAGACCTGCACCACACCTGATATGGCTATGCACAGATTCTGTTTTCTGTCTTTGACACTGGGTTTTTACAGGCAGCTAACACTGAGGGCCAGCATCATGTTCCGCTGTGAGGCCGAAGGAATGACCAATCTGGGAGGACTCAGAGAGTCCTGCTTGGTTGGTGTCACTCCCTAGAGGCCCACAAGGCTTGCGGCAGACAGAGACCCATGGGTGAGAGCCAGGTGCACGAAACATGCAATATAATTACATATTTTATGTCACGGTAAGGTGTCCTGGCACCCTCTGGAGCTTTAGCCAGCCAGCAAATGCCTGGTGTACCCGTTGGTCAGTCTGGTCAGTCTTGTAAACTAGCGTTCGTAATGGGGAATTAACATTTGTGGCGCGGCAAATTATGAAATCTCGAAATGCAGCGCACAATTCTCTTCTTCTTTAATGGGATAATAATGAAGCTTTGCTGGTGATACTGATGGAGTCTTTGCAAAATTTTCAAAGGCTTTTTTTTTCCATTGATATCAAGAAAAATATTATGTTTTTTTTTATTATTATTTGGGCAAGTTACCACAACACCATTATCCTGGAGTTTTTAAGATCAAAGATACAACTATGTAGGTGTCCCTTGTCAATTTTACATATTTTTTTAAATGTAACTGCCTACTCCCAAAATGGCATTTAACCACTTGCTTACTGGGCACTTAAACCCCTCCTCCTGCCCAGACCAATTTTCAGCTTTCAGCGCTGATGCACTTTGAATGACAATTGCGCGGGCATACAACACTGTACCCAAATGAAATTTTTATCATTTTTTCCCCACAAATAGAGCTTTCTTTTGGTGGTATTTAGTTACAGCTGGGAGTTTTATTTTTTGCTAAACAAACAAAAAAAGATGCAAAAAAAAATAAAAATAAAAATCATGTTTAATAGTTTGTTATAAAATTTTGAAAACGGGTAATTTTTCTCCTTCATTGAAGTGCGCCGATGAGGCGGCACTGATAGGCTGCACCGGTGGGCACTGATGGGCTGCATTGGTGGGCACTGATAGGCTGCATTGGTGGGCACTGATAGGCTGCACTGGTGGGCACTGATAGGCATAGTTAAGGCGGCACAAATAGGCACAGATAAGGCAGCACCGATGGGCACAGATAAGGTGGCACTGATGGGCACAGATGGGCACATAAGATGGCACGGATGGGTGACACGGATGGGTGGCACGGATGGGCACTGATAGGTACCACTGATATATGGGACTGATGGGCACTGATAGGTGGCACTGATAGGTGGCTCTGATAGGTGGCACTGCTGGGCACTGATGGGCGGCACTGCTGGGCACTGGTAGATGACACTGATGGGCACGGATATGTGGCACTGGGGTGCAGCACCTTTGTTAAGGCAGATTGTGGGCACTGCTGGGTGGCACTGTGGGCACTGCTGGGTGGCACTGCTGGGTGGCACTGTGGGCACTGCTGGGTGGCACTATGGGCACTGCTGGGTGGCACTGACAGGGGGCACTTACTTTTTTAATGTGGCACTTGCAGGGGGCAGGTGGGCACTGGCAGGGGGCAGGTGGGCACTAGCAGGGCTGATGTCCCAATCACGGCCGCTGTCAGCGCGAGGAGGAATAATAGCCGATTACCGGCTCCGTTATATCACATGATCAGTTGTCATTGGCTGACAGCTTGTCACGTGATAAGGGGTCGGGATCGACCCCTTGCACGGATTGGTGATCAGGCGAGTCTCGTAGACTCACCGATCACAGAGCGCGCCGTGCGCGCCCCTCAGGGGGCGCGCAGGCCGCTCGTGCACAGGACGACGTCAATAGACGTAGTCCCGGAAAAGGAGATCCGCGCTGAAGCCGGCATTTGACTATAGCGCGGATCTCAAGTGGTTAAAGTAAAACACATAGCCAATTATTATTCTCCACAATTTTTTTATTGTGCATTAAAATAAAAAGTAGACATGTTATGTTATGTTTTTTGGTTGAATAATAATGATTTGATTTGGTAAATTTTCTATATTTTTGGATAGAATTAATTTTTTTGGTTATTTTCTATTGGCATAATAGAAAATAACCAAAAAGTTAATTCTATCCAAAAATATAGAAAATTTACCAAATCAAATCATTATTATTCAACCAAAAAATAATTTCAAAGCAATAGCTCCAAGGCCAATAATAAACAACACGTTATCTCCTCCAATTTGGCAACATGTCTGGTTGACGAACGGCCGTTCAGAAACGAACTGAAAAGCACAAAATGAAAAGCGATAAATGAAAGACGCAAAAAGAAAAGCGCGAATCAACACTCAAACTTCTACTAACACGAAATTAGCAGAAAGAGCCAAAAGGGTGGCGCTAAAGAGCTGAAAAATCACGTAGTACGTCTTTACCTTTGTAAATGTTCGCCAACATTTGTGTCACCATGTGTGTGCAAGACAAGTTTGAGCCCACACCCTTCGGACAAAATTCCCCGGTCTCGCTGTCGAAAAGTCTGATCGTGTGTACAAGGCTTTACACTGTTTGCTTTTAGACCATCCCTGAAAACCCTCCTTTTTAGAGAAATCTATCCTGCCCCCACCTAACAACTGTACTTTTATTTTATTTTTCTCCTTTAGATCATCCCTCCCTCTTTAGATTGTAAGTTCTAACGAGCAGGACCCTCTGATTCCTCCTGTATTAAATTGTATTGTAATTCTACTGTCTGCCCTTATGTTGTAAAGTGATGCAAAAATCCTGTAAAATAATATTATCAATAATAACTAAACAGTTCTGCACACTATGAGAAGCTCATCAGAGGAAGCAATTTCAGTATAAGAGGAGAACCTCTACAAAATGTGCAAGGCTAGTGATCAGTTTTTGGATCAAGCTAGATGTCTAATCAGCTTTCATTGCCGGGAGGGCTCTGCCTGTCCATGGCTCCCTCCTTGTCATCTTGTACAGTGATGAGCTGCGCTATATAGACGACATAGCGAGGGAGCCAAGGAATTATTTTAAAATGACATAGTCAATAAAAAAATGAAGAAGTTAGAGCCTATACTTATTTTACAGAGAAGAGACATTCTTCATACGGTTGCTCTCCACTCCCTCCTTCCCTCCCTCTTGGCACGCAGTATAGGAATTAATTGCATCTCTCCCGTGCTTCCAATTCATTCACATGCAGTGCAGTCAGCGCTACAAACTTCAAAGAGGTGGGCACCATATGCCGCCACACTTCATGATTTATTGCTGTTTTTTACACACTTTGATGTGTATCCTCCCCAAAATAGGAAATCACACTTTCCTATAATATTAAGCTGCCTTTAATATTACGAGTGCAGCTGTAAGTGGACGCAAGCCTACGTGTAATGATGATGATGAACTCACCAGCCATATGAGACAGCTAAATGGGAAAGTAAAGTGTATTTAACCGCTTCAGCCCCTGGAAGATTTGGCTGCTGAATGACCAGGCCATTTTTTGCAATTCTTCACTGCGTTGCTTTAACTGACAATTGCGTGGTCCCACAATGCTGTACCCAAGCAAAGTTGATGTCCGTTTCTTCCCACAAATAGAGCTTTCTTTTGGTGGTATTTGATCGCCTCTGTGGGTTTTATTTTTTGCGCTATAAACGGAAAAAGAGCAACAATTTTGAAAAAAAAAAACACATTTTGTACTTTTTGCTATAATAAATATCCCTATTTTTATTTTTTAAAAAGCTCATTTTTTTTCTCAGTTTAGACCGATATGTATTCTTCTACAAATTTTGGTAAAAAAAAAATCACAATAGCTGGCCCACCCTGGCTGCATAACCCTCACATGACCTCTTTTAGCATTACGCCCAGACCAGATAGAGCCGGCAGTGAGAATCACCTGATTGTTGTTCTCTTGTTACTTGTATATTTGTTATAAGTTAGCTAGATTCCACGTGTAGCTCTTAGATATCTTCAGCAGTTACCCTGTAGATATAGAGGGACTACCTTTTACACATTGTCATACTTGTCTCGTCATTGATAGGTGGTGCTGCATCCCCCATGGGCACAGCCCATAGGGGTGTCTGGGGGGGATGGCTCACCTCCGGACTTACCGGACCTTATCACCCACTGCTCACGGATCTTGGCTACAGGGCCCTAAGCCTATGATCCTAGGTACTAGTGACATACATTCTTTGCTGAAAACATATTATGTGACTGTATCTTAGGTCCTACCATTGTATGATTTTCATCATTTGGTGTACAATATGTTCTTTTCGCATGCTTGTTATTGTGATAACTCAATAAAATCTTTTTGAAAATAAAAAAAAATCACAATAAGCGTATATTTATTGGTTTGTGAAAAAGTTAGTGTCAAAAAAATAGGGATAGATTTATAGCATTTTTATTATTATAATTTTTTTAAATAGTAATGGTGGTGATTATCGATTTTTATCGGGACTTCAACATTATGGCGACATTATGGCGGACACGTCGGACACTTTTGACATATTTTTGGGACCATTGGCATTAATACAGCGATCAGTGCTATAAAAATGCACTGATTACTGTAAAAATGTCACTGGAAGGGAAGGGTTTAACACTTGGGGGCGATAAAGGGGTTAACTGTGTTCTCTGTTTGTGTTTCTAACTGTAGGGGGAGGGGACTGACCTAGAGGAAATGACGGATCGTGGTTCCTAGCTAATAGGAACTCACGATCTGTCACGCACACTCATCCCTGTTCTGCCTCTCGTGCTTGCTCGTGGCTGGCGGTCATCGCGATAGTCGGCCACGAGCATCTCACCCCCCGCTGTGCAGTGGGTGCATGCGCACGCCTGCTATCCCAATCCCGCGAGTCGTCGTAGCTAACCTGCAGCAGTAAAATGACGGTGGCTGGTCGGCAAGCGGTTAAACCCCGAACCAAAAATGTAATACACTATATTACTCTTCTGGGAAGGCTGTCCACAAGGTTTAGGAGTGGGAATGTTTCTTCCAGAAGTGCATTTGTGAGGTCAGGAACTGATGTTGGACAGGAAGGCCTGGCTCGCAGTCTCCACTCTAATTCATCCCAAAGGTGTTCTATCGGGTTGAGGTCAGGACTGTGTGCGGGCCTGTCAAGTTCCTCCGCCCCAAACTCACTCATCCATGTCTTTATGGCCCTTGCTTTGTGCACTGGTGCGCAGTCATGTTTTAACAGGAAGGGGCCATCCCCAAATTGTTCCTACAATGTTGGGAGCATGAAATTGTCCAAAATGTCTTGGTATGCCGACGCCTTAAGAGTTCCCTTCACTGGAACTAAGGGACTGAGCCCAACCCCTGAAAAACAACCCCACACCATACCCCACCCCCTCCAACCCCCTCCAACAGAAGAATTGGACCAGTGCCCAAAGCAAGGTCCATAAAGACTTGGATGAGCGAGTCCTGACCTCAACCCGATAGAATACTTTGGGGATGAATTATAGAAAAAGAATGCCCTTGGGGGGGATTTTGCGGGTAGAAGTATAAGTAAGTGCCGGTTCACACAACGGGCGATGCGAGGCGACACGACTCGCCTCGCCTCGCTCTCGCAAGTCGCCCCCGTTCTGTACAATGGAACCGTTCTGAGAGGAGCGACTCGAGTCGCTCCGACTCAGAAAAAAGGTTCCTGTACTACTTTTGGGCGACCTCGGGGCGACTTGCATTGACTTCTATACAGAAGTCATTTGCAAGTCGCCGCTGAGGCCGCGGCAGGTCGCGGCGAGGCATGTCGGAGTCGCCTCGCCTCACCTGCAGTGTGAACCGGCCCTAAGGGATAGATAACAACAGTATATATAAAAATAAACAATTTTATTCCAAAATAATAATGATAACAAATACTGTAAATATTCTTAAAATCATTTAATAACATAAATTAACTTATGCTGTTCTTTTGGGATGAATTAGAGCAGACACTGCGAGCCAGGCCTTCTCGTCCAACGTCATTCCCTGACCTTACAAATGTGCTTCTGGAAGAATGGTCAAACATTCCCATAGAGCCAGTGGGCTCTATAACTTCCCTACAGACTAATATACACCTATTTGGGTTATGTTTTTACCAAAGAAGGTAGAAGAATACATTTTGGTCTACATTTTTGAAGAAAGATTTTTTTTTTTTCAAAATTTTATAACAAAAACCAAGGAAAACATTTTTTTTTATAATTTGTTATTTTTTATATTTTTATTAGGTATATAGAAAAAAAAAAAAAAAAAAAAAAAACACAGTAAGAAAGCTCTATCTCAAAAAATGAAAAAAGAATAATTTGGGTATAGTGTTGCATGCCTGAGTATTTGTCATCCAAAATGTCACAGCACTGAAAGCGGAAAATGTAGGCATTCCAAGGGCATAAATTACGCATCTAATTTCCTGACTTCTTATGACATCTCTTCTTCTTATGGTGTTTACCTTATGAGTAAACACCCACAAAATGAGCACATTTTGGAAAGCAAACACTCCAAGGTATTTTCTGAAAGGCATAGATAGAGAGTCTTTTGAAAATTAATTTTTTGCCACAAGCTTTTGAAAAATGCAGAAAATTAAAATATTTTTACGCAAAATTGACAATTTATTATGCTATTTCTTAACACACAGCATGGGCATACTTTGAATTACAGAATTTAGAATTACACCCCAAAACACATATTGCTAGTTCTCCTATGAGGATACCACATGTGTGAGACGTTTTATACCAGCCACTGTATCTTGTGTATCACACAAATCAACCAATTGTGTCAAAACCTACTATCTACTGTAGTCAGTGGTGGCTGGTGTTCAAAATGTTGGGGGGTGGGGGGTTGTGCAAACAAACTGACAAAAAAAAAAAAACATCAATTGCAGCCACTGTGCCATCAAATGCAGCCACTGTGCCAAACACTGCCACTTTGCCCATTAAACGCTGCCACTGTGCCATCAAATGCAGCCACTGTGCCCATCAAATGCTGCAAGTGTGCCCAACTGCCCATCAAATGCTGCCAGTGGGCCCAACTGCACATCATATGCTGCCAGTGTGCCCATCAAATGCTGCCAGTGTGCCCATCAAATGTTGCCAGTGTGCCCATTAAATGCTGCCAGTGTGCCCCCCGCCCGCTCGCTGTCTGCCTGGCACTTACCCTGTGTCTGTGGGGCAGCGGGTGATAGCGAAGAGCGGGGTCCTTCATGCGTCCTCTGCCTCCTGATAGGCGTCCAATAGCGGCGCCTGTCGTTTCGGCCAACAGGTAACAGACCTGAACACCTGATTGGCAATGAGGCAGTTCAGTGTTAGGAAAGCCAATAGAGTGGACTGTGAGCGGAAGGATGGCACTCGCAGTTCACCTATTTTGCAGCCTTATTTGCCAGCTCAGACTGTGCATTCCATGGAGCTTCTGACATCACTTCTGGTTTCACCTCTAGCATAGGGAAACCGGAAGTAACGTCTTAACTCCAAGAACAAAGCACCGCACGGAAGTTGTTCGGCGCGATGGGATGCGCCACAAAGCAGGTAAAAATCCTGAAGATGAAGCACCTCGTCTGCAATCTCGTGATTGCATTGACATGGCGCTTCCCATAGGGCGCCTAAACACAGTGCCCTTAAAGGATTTTTTTTCCATTTTAAAGGGCCTTTTTAAAAAAATAAATTTTTTTTATTTTATTTTTATTTTTTACTGCTGGGGGGGGGCAGCACCCTATGGACGGACCGCCACTGTCTGTAATGGTTGCCTCTATATGAATGGTCAGAGAATATAGCTTAGTATAACATCACCTATAGCAGTCCCAATTCCTATAAGCCAAGTAAGCCTAGCCTACTGGTACTCATATGAAAATGGCGATCCCACCACACACGTGAGGTATCACGGAAAACATCTGAGTGAGTGAGATAGTTTCAGCACCAGACCTTCTATGTTAAGCCTCATGCACACAAGACGCAGTTAAACGCGCGTTCAGAGGCAGTTGGACACTTTTTTCAACTGCTCCTGAACTCATTCAATGTTATCCTATGTGTCCATGCACACAGTCTCGTTTTTTGCCGTTTTTATGCAGTTGCATTTAACCTCGTTTTTCCAGAAGCAAAAAAATGGGTTCAGACGCAAAAGTTTCCACGTTTCAGACGCAAAACGCGGTAAAATGCGGTAAAACGCGGCAAACCGCCGCTACCGCGTTTTGCCGCGTTTTCGTTTATAAGCGTTTTTAAAGGTGACCTTTTAAGGCCTCATGCACACGGACGTTTTTACAGCCACTTTTTTGAGCTTTTTTTGCAGCTTAAAAACGGCTGTCCATGTTAGTCTATGGCTTCATGCCCACCTAGGCGTTTTTGAGCTGCAAACGGCATAGGCGTTTTTAAGCTGTAAAAAAAACCCAGGACCAGTGCGTTCCGTGGCGTGGAGCTAGAGCTGTAAAAACGCGAATCGCGGGAAAACGCGCAAAAACGCGCAAAAACGCGCATAAACACGCAACATATTTTCTTTGTTTTCTGAGTGCTATAGCCAAGAGATGTGTTTCTTAAAAAACGCTACTTAACGCTAACGCTAAAAAACGCGCAAAAACGCCAATGCAAAACGTGGTAAAAATCACGTTTTTAACAAAGATTTTTCCAGGCATCGGAGCTAGCTTTGCAGCCAGTTTTTTAAAACGTCCGTGTGCATGAGCACTAAAAATCTCAAAAATGATTGCAAATGATGAAAAACCATTAGAAAAATATTTTAAACAATTGCAATTGCAAGTGGACAATCCACAACTTGTGGCAAGTAACATGGCAGGTGGCAAGTGACGTGGCAAGTGGACAATCCACAACTTGTGGCAAGTGACATGGCAGGTGGCAAGTGATGTGGCAAGTGGACAATCCACAACTTGTGGCAAGTGACATGGCAGGTGAAGTGGCAAGTGACGTGGAAAGTGGACAATCCACAACTTGTGGCAGGTGACGTGGCAAGTGACCTGGCAGGTGACGCGGCAAGTGACCTGGCAGGCGACGTGGCAAGTGGAAAATCAACAACTTGTGGCAGGTGACTGGCATGTGACGTGGCAAGTGGACAATCCATAACTTGTGGCAGGTGACGTGGCAAGTGACGTGGCAAGTGGACAATCCACTTGTGGCAGGGGACGTGGCAAGTGACGCGGCAAGTGGACAATCCACTTGTGGCAGGGGATGTGGCAAGTGACGTGGCGAGTGGACAATCCACAACTTGTGTCAGGTGACGTGGCAAGTGGACAATCCACAACTTGTGGCAGGTGATGTGGCAAGTGATGTGGCAAGTGGACAATCCACTTGTGGCAGGTGATGTGGCAAGTGATGTGGCAAGTGGACAATCCACTTGTGGCAGGTGACGTGGCAGGTGGCAAGTGATGTGGCAAGTGGACAATCCACAACTTGTGGCAAGTGACATGGCAGGTGAAGTGGCAAGTGACGTGGAAAGTGGACAATCCACAACTTGTGGCAGGTGACGTGGCAAGTGACCTGGCAGGTGACGCGGCAAGTGACCTGGCAGGCGACGTGGCAAGTGGAAAATCAACAACTTGTGGCAGGTGACTGGCATGTGACGTGGCAAGTGGACAATCCATAACTTGTGGCAGGTGACGTGGCAAGTGACGTGGCAAGTGGACAATCCACTTGTGGCAGGGGACGTGGCAAGTGACGCGGCAAGTGGACAATCCACTTGTGGCAGGGGATGTGGCAAGTGACGTGGCGAGTGGACAATCCACAACTTGTGTCAGGTGACGTGGCAAGTGGACAATCCACAACTTGTGGCAGGTGATGTGGCAAGTGATGTGGCAAGTGGACAATCCACTTGTGGCAGGTGACGTGGCAGGGGACGTGGCAAGGGACGTGGCAAGTGGACAATCCACAACTTGTGGCAGGTGACGTGGAAAGTGATGTGGCAAGTGGACAATCCACAACTTGTGGCAGGTGATGTGGCTGGTGACGTGGCAAGTGTACAATCCACAATCATGTGGCAGGTGACGTGGCAGGTGACGTGGAAAGTGGTGTGGCAAGTGGACAATCCACAACTTGTGGCAGGTGATGTGGCTGGTGACGTGGCAAGTGGACAATCCACATCTTGTGGCAGGTGACGTGGCAGGTGACGTGGAAAGTGGTGTGGCAAGTGGACAATCCACAACTTGTGGCAGGTGATGTGGCTGGTGACGTGGCAAGTGGACAATCCACAACTTGTGGCAGGTGGCATGGCAGGTGACATGGAAAGTGGACAATCCACATCTTGTGGCAAGTGACGTGGCAGGTGATGTGGCAAGTGATGTGGCAGGTGATGTGACAAGTGGACAATCCACATCTTGTGGCAAGTGACGTGGCAAGTGGACAATCCAAAACTTGTGGCAGGTGACATGGCAAGTGACGTGGCAGGTGACGTGGCAAGTGATGTGGCAAGTGGACAATCCCCAACTTGTGGCAAGTGACGTGGCAAGGGACGTGGCAAGTGGACAATCCAAAACTTGTGGCAGGTGACGTGGCAAGTGACGTGGCAGGTGATGTGGCAAGTCACGTGGCAAGTGGACAATCCACAACTTGTGGCAGGTGACGTGGCAGTTGGACAATCCACAACTTGTGGCAGATGACATGGCAAGTGACGTGGCAGGTGATGTGGCAAGTCACGTGGCAAGTGGACAATCCACAACTTGTGGCAGGTGCCGTGGCAAGTGACACGCTAAATACAAGTACACTGCAGCTCTCACAGCTGCTGCTACTCACTCTGGTCTCACAAAATTGCTGAAATAGTTAATAATACAGTTTTTTTGAGCTGGGGAGGGTCTATGATGTTAGCTTAACTAAACGCTTCTAGACGCAAACGCGGTAAAACGCCGCTAAATCGCGGTAAAAATCGCGGCAAAATGCGCGTTTCTAAACGCCGGTTTCAGCTTAAAAACATGTGTCCAGCAGCGTTTGCATCTGCGTCTCGTGTGCATGAAGCCTAACTCCAAGTAGAAATGACGTTGAGCATGTGCACTCAACTTGTATTTATTGATTTTCCAAATTTCCCAAAAGAACAAAACAAAACAACCATAACAAAAAACAGACAAATACAATCCCCTTAAAAAAAAAATAAAAAAAAAATAAATTATCCATAACAGTTCTAAATACAAGTGTTATACAAAAAAAACCTTCCATAGCTCTACAAAAAATGCAGGTGGAAAGAAAAAAAAAAAGAAAAAAGCAGTGGTGTCTAAGGCTGGGTTCACACTGCTGCGGGGGGAGATCCGGATGTGATTCGCACAGCAAATCACATCCGAGCTCCGTAGCACTGCGAGTTCAGCCATACAGATAGTATGGCTGAACTCGCAGCTGTCCCGCAGCAAACTCGCACAGGACCCTTTTTTGGGTCCGCAACGGAATCGGATCGCATGGGGGTTCACACCATGCGATCCGATTCCTGTGCGAGTCGGCAGATCACACTGCGATATGCCGACGGATCTGGGGGTGTCATTAACATAACATTGACACCCCCAGCCGTCCGCATAGGGCAGTGTGAACTGCCGGCGGGAGTAATGCGATGCGGGAAAACGCCGCGGATTCGCGGCGTTCCCGCATCGCAATAGTGTGAACCCAGCCTTACACGAGTATAATGAGTAAAATATAACATTTTCTTCTTCAGCATTTAGGCTAGGTTCACACTATTGCGATGCGGGAACGCCGCGAATCCGCGGCGTTTTCCCGCATCGCTCACCTCCCGCCGGCAGTTCACACTGCCCTATGCGGACGGCTGGGGGTGTCAATGTTATGTTAATGACACCCCCAGATCCGTCGGCATATCGCAGTGCGATCTGCCGACTCGCACAGGAATCGGATCGCATGGTGTGAACCCCCATGCGATCCGATTCCGTTGCGGACCCAAAAAAGGGTCCTGTGCGAGTTTGCTGCGGGACAGCTGCGAGTTCAGCCATACTATCTGTATGGCTGAACTCGCAGTGCTACGGAGATCGGATGTGATTTGCTGTGCGAATCACATCCGGTTCTCCCCCCGCAGCGGTGTGAACCCAGCCTTACTGATTTACTTGCGCTCAGTAAGCTTAGAAAAAAATCCTGATAACTTTGATGGTTCTTTGAACGTTATCCAGGTCAGCCACACCCCTTTAAACTTCTCAGTAGTATCCTTATTTTCGGCTACAAATTCCTCCATACGCATGATACTATTAAGAGTCTAAATCCATTCCGGGATTGAACTAACGATAGAAGATTTCCAATATCTGGGTATCAATTGTCTAACTGCTGAGAGAAAGAAACAGAGAAGATTTTTTTTTAGCTCTTGGCAGTAATCGAGGTATAAAAAAAAAAAAAAGCCAGGTCAACAGAATTAGGAACTAATTAGTCCGTGGCCAATTTATAAAGACAAATTACTTGTTCCCAGACTTTATAAATAGGAGGACAAGCCCACCAAAGATGAGAAAGAGTGCCTATAGAAGTATGGCAACACCAGCATAGATCTGATTGTGATGGAAAGATTCGGTGCAAATTGACTGGAGTACGGTACCATTTTGATAGCAATTTAAAATTGCATTCTTGGGTATCACAAGCTATTGAAAATTTATGAGTGTTGATAAAAATTTGGTCCCACTCCTTCTCTTGTATTGGACAGGGCGAGTTTCACCGCCCATTTGGCCGTATATGGTGGAAGACCTGGTGAATTGAGAATAGATAGTAACATATTAATTTTAGATATAGTGTGTGTTGGTGGCTCCAAAGATATACATAACTGCTCAAATTCTGTGAGTGGTCGATGGATAGCGGATTTTGGTGTTAAAGAGCAGTAAAAACTCTGTCGTTGTAGATAGAGAAACCAAAGGCCTCTCCTCTGATCACATAGAGCAGCCATTCTCAACCAGGGTTCAGTTGAACCCTAGGGTTCCTCCAGAGATGGCTAGGGGTTCCTTGAGCTGTGGCTGATTTACCTCCTGTTTGATGGTGCCTACATACTTCTGAGCCAATGCCACTTGGAGGAGCCAGTGGTATGATACCAATGATCTTTATAGCTCTCGGTAAGAGGGCCATTCTTACCACCACTGTAAAAAAGGGCATTGTTCCCACTGACCACCAATGAGTGGGTTTTATCAAGGGTTCCCCAAGACCTGAATATTATTTTAAGGGTTCCCCTGGGGAAAAAAGGTTGAGAAAGGGGTTTGAAAATTTGAGAATGACATAAATATATCCTCCAAAATCATATGTGTCAGGTCTGCCAGGAGACTATATCTGTCCCTCCAGTTTCCTGACCGGTAGTCTTGTTATTCCAGTATCAGGTGGAAAGACGGTTGAGATCCTGCAGCCAGGAATACGAACAAACTAAATCAAGGAAGACCAAACAAATAACTCACAGTTGGTAGAGAGTGATTGAAACCCAATCAGAGTAATCCAAAGGAGTAGTCCAAGAGGCAAGGTCGGGAACAGGCAGAGTTGGCAACAGATATCCACAAAGTCCAAAGGAGTAGTCCAAGAGACAAGGTTGGGAACAGGCAGAGTCCTCAACAGATATCCATGAAGTCCAAAGGAGTAGTCCAAGAGGCAAGGTCGTGAACAGACAGAGTTGGCAACAGATATCCATGAAGTCCAAAGGAGTAGTCCAAGAGGCAAGGTCGTGAACAGGCAGAGTCGGCAACAGATATCCACGAAGTCCAAAGGAGTAGTCCAAGAGGCAAGGTCGTGAACAGGCAGAGTCGGCAACAGTCAGGGCTCAAGTCCTGCGGGAACGCATGGGAATGGAGTTCCTGTACTTTTTCCACAACAAGAACTCAGGTCCTGTTAGCAGCCGTGTCCTGCAAGACTTTGAAGTATGTGAGCTGTGTGGCAGGTGCTACACCAGCAGCCACCGACACAGCTCGCAATAGTGAGTGCCGCACACCTGACCAGGCATTGCCAGTAGGGGGCCCCATGACAGCTTCCGCTTCGATCTACCTGTCAATCACAGCTAGCTGACGGGTAGATCAGGTCCCTGCTGCTAAGAGATTGTATTTAGTCAGATCTCTCGTGACGCACTCCTCCCCACCAGTCCCTCCTGATTTTCTGTCTCCTCACCCCCCCCCCCCCCCAGTCTCCTGCATACTTGCTCTGTGTGTTCCGCTGAATCCCCCCCCCCCTCCTCTATCTTCAGTGCCATATGATGAGAGAACCCAGAGGAGGAGTACAGCTATTCTGCTCACAGGACATGCAGGGAGAGAGGTGAGCTGAGGGAGGAACATCAGTTGAGGGTAAGCTGGGCACAATACCTGGCAAAGTTTAATGCCAGGAGGGAAGTTTATGTGGAAATATGTGAAGGGTTGGAATAGCAGCGAGTGTGTGTTGGAGCCCCTGCAGAGTTTGCAGCCCCCCAAGCTAACATACATCTCCTAAGCAGGAACACATCTCTATCTCCCCAAGCATTCTGCCCAGATAATGTGCAGTTCATTTATGACCTTTCCGTTTAACCCTGTGTTATCCAAACTCTGTTCAATGAAAAGTGTAAACTCACCACATAAACACTCTATATACAAAATAACATTCCCCAATAAAGATCAGAACATGATGTTCACATTTGCATGGAAGCACAATTGAATTAATGCTGCTTATTCAGAGAATTACCATATTTATGTTTATTGAGGATTGTTTTTTTTGAACAGTTAAGATTCATACACACAATATGAAAATTGGATGAAAAATACCACTTTTGAAGCGTTCGTGCATATGAGCATATCGTTTTTTATTTTTTTGGTGGGCGAGTGGATCTTGGGTGGGAGTTCCCACACTTTTTTCCCCGGGACTTGACCCCTGGCAACAGTGATCAGCGAAGTCCAAGGGAATAGTGCAAGAAGTGTAGTAGAGAACAAGCAGAGGTCAGCAGCAGAAATATAATTTGTTAAACACCAACAACCAGGAAGCAGGACCTATACTAGGGCAAAGACAGGAAGAGGAAGTGATTATTTATAGGGTCACTAGATCAGGTGACTGCCTACAGCTGGTCACGGGATGGAGCCAGCATCCAACTCAAGGAGCAGAACATAAAAAGATCTCTACCTTAAAGAAAGTTCCCTGGTGGCTCAGGCAATAGGAAACCATCCAAAGAACCCCATGTCCCAGGATCGTGACACGGCATGAAAATATGTCTGATCTGCAGCCAATAAGATTTGTTCCAGCTTAAAATAGCATGTGAATGGAAACCAGTAGGGAAGAAAGGATTGTCTATTAAAGGAGAGTGAGGGCCTGGGATGGAAGACAGCATTCTAAAACCATATAGGTGAGCCAGGGCCAAGAAGAGCGCAATCCAATATCTTTGAGAGGGAGCCAGAGGGCAGCTTTAGGATTTAATGGAGAATAGACATGTGCAATTTGTTTCGTTCTAAATAAATTTTTTAACGAATTTCGACAAATCTGAAATTCGAAATCTGGAATCCAAAATCCGAAAATGTTAAAATTGGAAATACGAAAATTTTAAAATCTGAAATAATAACTTCACTATTACTTTATAGGTATGAATTCATAATTCATAATGAATTCATAATGAATACGAATTTATCCGAAGTTACTAATTTTCCAAAACAACGAATGCCATATTTAAACGAATGGAATATAACAAATTAATAATAATAAATAACAATAATAATAAAAACTTTTTATTATTAATTAATAATTTGTTCTGTTCTATTTGATTTCGTTATTTCAGATAATTTCTTTGGATACATTTTTATTTGTTACATTCAATAACAGCCAAATTTGAAAGGAAATTCCAATACCTATATTATAATAGTTAGTTTTTGGTACTTAGTTATTATTTCGAACTTCTGAATTTCAGATTTTCAAATTCTGGATTTTCGGATTTTCAAATTTTAGAATTTAGAATTTACAAGTTTCCAATTTCCGGATTTATGTCGTTTCGAATTTCTGGATTTTTTTAATATTTTAGAATTTTTGGATTTTCAGATTTTCGAATGTACTAATTTATGAATTTTCGAAATTCCAGATTTTCGAATTTATGCATTTAAGAATTTACGGATTTACGAATTTACAAGTTTCGAATTTACGGATTTATATCGTTTCGAATTTCTGGATTTTTTTAATATTTTTGAATTTTTGGATTTTCAGCTTTTCGAATGTACTAATTTATGAATTTTCGAAAATTCCAGATTTTCGAATTTATGCATTTAAGAATTTACGGATTTGCGAATTTTCTAATTTACGAATTTCTGGAATTCTGATTTTTCTAATTTACGAATTAAAAATTTCCAAAATTTCTGAATTTTCGGATTTACAAATTTCTGAATTTTTGAATTTCTGAATTTTTGAATTTACAAATTTAGGAATTTTTGAATTTACGAATTTACAAATTTCTGAGTTTACACATTTACAAATTTCGATCTTAACGAATGACCCGAAGAAAAAAAAAAAGGAATAAAATGAAAACGAACAAATTTTTTTCGGCAGTGCACATGTCTAATGGAGAAGAATCTGTTTCCAGTTGGACTCATTGTTTATTGTGAGAGTGGTGAACCTAATCTAAAATGGGAGAAAATATAACTGCCTTATAATAATGCTCATGGCCATGGGCTTTTAATCAACAAAGTGTTTTCCAATTAATTTGAGGTTTAGTCGTTTTCCAAACAAATTGTGAAAAAAGACTATTTCATTATTTTTTAAATGTTTTAGGTAATTTAAAGTGGTTGTAAACCCTTACAAACCACTTTGACCTACAGGTAAGACTAGATTAAGGCTTACCTGTAGGTCCAAGCAATATCTCCTAAACCTATATGGTTTAGGAGATATTTGCCCAAAAACGGGCACCGCTGTCTACGGCGCATGCGCCGTAGACAGCGGCGCGCGCAGGCGCACTGAGCGCGGCATTTCCAAGAATGGAGCTGCCGCGCGTGTCGACTCCCGTGCGCATGCGCGGGAGTGACGTCATCGCGGCTTCGCCGAATGACAGCGGCGGAGCTGCGAGACGCCGCCAGCAAGATGGATGCGGCGGACTACAGGGGACAGCGGCGACTTCGCTGGCTCCTGTGTCAGGTAAGTGACACATAATGGACTACTCTGCGATGCGATGCGATGCTTTGCCTTTATGCCTTTGCCATTATGCTTTGCCTTTGCAGGGAATGAAAGAGGAAGTAAACCCATCAGGGTTTACTTCCTCTTTAATAGGTAAAGTTTGGAATATGTATAGATATTTTGGAAGAATATCCAAAATATCTTTCGACCATGATGAGCGTTCAGATTGCGTTTGTGATAGGAGATTAAGAAAATGTAACTCGTAGATAAGAGTGAGGTCTGTAGGAATTTTCACTTGTAAATATTCCACAGCTACTTCTTGCCTATGAAAAGGAAATGGCGATGCTAAAAAATAAACTTTCTCCCTAGGTCTTAAAATGCCTAATAGGTCAGATTTGGTTAAATTTACCCTAAAGTTACTTAGGGGTCCAAAAGAATTGACCACTTCAATACCGGGCATTTTCACCCCCTTCCTGCCCAATCCAATTTTCCACTTTCAGCGCTGTAACATTTTGAATGACAATTACGCGGTCCTACAACACTTTACCAAACACAAATAGAGCTTTCTTTTGGTGCTATTCATTAACAAACTGAAGCATAGTCACTTTGGAGTCCCACACCTGCAACAGTGTGAACCCAGGCTTAGTGACAGGGCCAGTGCTACCACCCGGCAAACTAGGCAGCAGCCTATGGTGCACTGCTGCCTAGGGCTCCTGGCCACTGGTGTGTCTACTCTCTTCTCTCTGCAGCAAGCATAGCAGGCATCCGCCGCTCTGTTCGCACATAGTGTCAGAGGCACAGAGGCGGCAGAGGACTGTGTCTGTGTCCTGACTCCCAAATTAATGGAAGCAAGAAAACATTCATTGATGGGTGCTGGTGAGGCTGCATTGATGGGCGCTGATAGGCTGCATTTGATGGGCGCTGGTAGGGCTGATTTTGATGGGCGCTGGTGAGGCTGCATTGATGGACGCTGATAGGCTGCAATCGATGGGCGCTGGTAGGGCTGCAATTAATGGGCGCTGGTAAGGCTGATTTTGATGGGCGCTGGTGAGGCTGCATTGATGGGCGCTGGTGAGGCTGCAATTGATGGGCACTGGTGAGGCTGCATTGATGGGGAATGAGGAGGCTGCATTGATGGGCAATGGGGAGGCTGCATTGATGGGGGCTGGTAGCCTGTATTGATGGGCGCTGGTGAGGCTGCATTGATGGGCAATGGGGAGGCTGCATTGATGGGCAATGGGGAGGCTGCATTTGATGGGCAATGGGGAGGCTGCATTGATGTGCGCTGGTAGGCTGTATTGATGGGAAATGGTGAGGCTGCATTTGATGGGCGCTGGTGAGGCTGTATTTGACGGGCACTGGTGAGGCTGCATTTATGGGTGCTGATAGGCTGCATTTGATGGGTGCTGGTGATGCTGCATTGATGGGGGCTGGTAGGCTGCATTGATGGGCAATGGTGGGGCTGCATTTTTCACGGTACTACTACAGTGAGCCCATAGGCAAGCAGATGACACAGGATCCCCAGAGCGTGGAGACTAAGGGCCAGGGACCCCCACACAAGGGTTTGGGCTTAGCTGCGTGCTGACCTCAGATCACGACCCCCCGTGTTCAGCCTGCTTGCTAGGGGAGTACCAGAAGACACAGTCAGACAAGGATGGATGGATGGATGAAGCAAAGGAAAGCCAGATAGCGAGCCAAGGTAGGATGGGCTGCAGACAACGTAATCAGGACAACCCGAGTTGGTACACAAGAGATCAGTTCACGAGAGGTCAGGTTAAAGCAGGTTACACAAAGGGGGCTCAGAAACAAGCAACCAGAAGCTGATCTAAAAGGAATTTAAATAGAGAAGCACATGCGGGGGCTGGACAGGAAGTAGCAGGAAGGAATGATATAATAAAGCAACAGGTGGAGCCGGCGACACCCATAGCTGCAGAGTGCAGCAGAGCTGAACACAAGCTAGTGGGACAACAGGTGCCAGCCGACCCACAGCAGACACAGATCAGCTCCGCAGCTGATCTGTGACAGCATTGATGGGTGCTGATAGGCTGCATTTGATGGGCGCTGGTGAGGCTGCATTTGATGGGCGCTGGTGAGGCTGCATTGATGGGTGCTGGTGAGGCTGAATTTGATGGGTGCTGGTAGGCTGCATTGATGGGTGCTGGTGAGGCTGAATTTGATGGGTGCTGGTAGCCTGCATTTGATGGGCGCTGGTGAGACTGCATTTGATGGGCAATGGTGAGGCTGCATTTGATGGGCGCTGGTGAGGCTGCATTGATGGGCGCTGGTGAGGCTGAATTTGATGGGTGCTGGTAGGCTGCATTTGATGGGTACTGGTAGCCTGCATTTGATGGGTGCTGGTAGCCTGCATTTGATGGGTGCTGGTAGGCTGCATTTGATGGGTGCTGGTGAGGCTGCATTTGATGGGTGCTGGTGAGGCTGCATTTGATGGGCGCTGGTGAGGCTGCTTTGAAGGGCAATGGTGAGGCTGCATTTGATGGGCGCTGGTGAGGCTGCATTGATGGGCGCTGGTGAGGCTGAATTTGATGGGTGCTGGTAGGCTGCATTTGATGGGTACTGGTAGCCTGCATTTGATGGGTGCTGGTAGCCTGCATTTGATGGGTGCTGGTAGGCTGCATTTGATGGGTGCTGGTGAGGCTGCATTTGATGGGTGCTGGTGAGGCTGCATTTGATGGGCGCTGGTGAGGCTGCTTTGAAGGGCGCTGGTGAGGCTGCATTTGATGGCCAATAGTGAGGCTTCATTTGATGGGCACTGGTGGGGCTTCACTTGATGGTTGCTGGTGGGGCTTCACTTGATGGGCTCCCGTGGGCTGCATTTGATGTGCGCTTCATAAAAAGGTGTGGTATACATTGGTCAGGGCAAAGGGGGTGGGGCCAGGGGGGCGGCAAAACAAGGTTTTGCCAAGGGTGTCAAGAATCCGTGCACCAGCCCTGCTTAGTGATTGGTGTACCTCTATTGCAAGCAACCAGTCAACACTCAGGTATGAATGTGGGGGCTAATAGGGTCACAGGTAGTGAAAAGCCTGACAGAGGATCTAACTCTTCCCGCAATGTAATGTAATTGTAATGTAAATGTAATGTAATGCAAATGTATCCTGTTTCGTCTGGTGATCGGGAAATCAACAACCTCTGCTGATGGTGAAAAGTTTTCAAAAGTTTATTTAAAAAGTAAGAATTTAGATGAAAAAGCAAGGACCTGACGTAAGGAAGAATTTCGGTCCTATTCCTGGACAGTTACCATATATGACTTTTCAAATATAAATATTTGCACACTCATTCACTTGCACAAGAAACATTAATTTCTGTTATTCTGGAATGTCTTATTAGGTTGGCCACAACCCAGACTCTTGCTCCACACAACATGGAAACTCTCTACACCAGTGATGGCGAACCTCGGCACTCCTGATGTTTTGGAACTACATTTCCCATGATGCTCCACTACACTGCAGAGTGCATGAGCATCATGGGAAATGTAGTTCCAAAACATCTGGGGTGCCAAGGTTCCCCATCACTGCTCTACACAATGGCCAACAGGATTTTCCCTAGACGTATGCAGAACGAAAACATTTGTTTTTGTTTCATTTTGTTTCGTTAGTTAGATAAATTTGTTAAGTTAAATTTGTTTTATCAGTTTAATTCGTTTTCGAATTCGAAAAAGTGTTCAAATTTTAATAGTTTGAGATTTGTTTTCAAATCTTCAAAGAGAATAAAATAGAAAAGAAGATAAAGGAATATAATAGAAAAAATAGAATAGAATAGAAAATAATATAAAAGAAAATAAAAGAATAGAAAATAATAGAGTAAAACAGAATAAAAATAGAATAGTAAATAAAAAAAAACAGAATAGAATAGAAACAAATAGAATAGAATAAAAAAAACAATAGAACAGAAAGAATATAACTATTTCCCAAAATTCTGAATTTAGAATCAATTTGAATTTGAATAGAATACAAAAGCAAAGATTAGAATAGAATAGAATAGAATAGAATAGAACCATCTTCCTATTCTAATCTATTCTTTTCTATTCTATTCAAATTTTAATTGATTCTATTAGAATTTTAGGAAATGGTTATATTCTTTATAGCCTATTCTATTTCATTGCATTGTTTTTTTTTTTTTTTAATTATATTCTATTTCTGTTTATTGTATTATATTCTATTCTTTTCTATTCTATTCTTTTATAATCAAAATTCAAATTTCGAAAGATGGTTTATTTGTTCTATTCTATTTTTTTTCTATACTATTCTGTTATTTTCTAGTCTATTCTAATATATTCTTTTCTATTCTATTCAAATTGATTCGTTAAAATTTTGGGGAAATGGTTATATTCTTTCTATTCTATTCTATTCTATTGTTAATGATATTCTTTTCTATTCCATTATAGTCTATTCCATTCTATTTCATATATATTTTTTATTATTTTTTATTCTATTCTATTCTATTCTTATATATTCAAATTCAAATTTAATCTATGTGAAATTTGAATTTCAGAAGATGGTTATATTCTATTTCATTCTATTCTTTTTTTTTTATTCTATTCTTTTCTATTCTATTTTTTCTTTTCTATTCCTTTATCTTCTATTCTATTTTATTCTCTTTGGAAATTGGAAAACAAATTGAAAACTATTCGAATTTGAAAACGTTTCTAGTTCAAAAACTTTTTCAAATTTGAATTTAAAAACTATTTGAAATAGATTTTTTTGTTTAATTTGTGTTTATTAAAGAATAAAATATAAGGAGATAGAGACAGACAGCGTATTGCATACAATATACCATACATAGTGACACCAGAGTTACAGAAGACATAGGACGGGACTTGTAACAGTAAGTCGCTAACAACGCAATACTAAGAGGAAACTTCTGAGGATAAGTGAAGCCCGCCCATGCTGTACGGCAGAAATATTCCCCAACCAAAGATTGGGATAGCAAATGCATAACCATGCAACCCCTGATGTACCATCCAAAGCGCAGTAAACCAAGTCACTAAGAAAAAGAAGAGAGAAGGAAAAAGAAAAAGAAAAAGACTACAGTAAAAGAGGGTAGAGAGGGGGAAGTCAAAGAGAGAAAAGGGAGAAGGGGAGGGAGGGAGGAGGAGAAAAGATAGGGATCTGCCCGGTCCTGTCACCGACCAAAAAATAAATAACACACAGAAAATCACATGAACTTAACCAGTTTGTGCCATAATTTCTGCATAATCCGAGGTATATTTAAAGGCTACCCAGCAGGACCAACTCCGTTTCCCCAAGTCTGCCTTTCTCCGGAGGGAGTACGTAAGGTCCTCCAGTTGATATGTGCGGTCAACCTCCACAAGCCATTGATGTAGAGATGGGATCGTGGGTTGCTTCCAATGACGTCGAATAAGCTCTTTTGCAGCGTTAACCACTTGCTTACTGGGCACTTAAACCCCCCTCAGTCCCAGACCAATTTTCAGCTTTCAGCGCTGATGCACTTTGAATGACAATTGCGCGGGCATACAACACTGTACCCAAATGAAATTTTTATCATTTTTTTCCCACAAATAGAGCTTTCTTTTGGTGGTATTTAGTTACAGCTCGGAGTTTTATTTTTTGCTAAACAAACAAAAAAAGATGCAAAAAAAAAAAAAAAAAAAAAATCATGTTTTAATAGTTTGTTATAAAATTTTGCAAACGGGTCATTTTTCTCCTTCATTGAAGTGCGCTGATTAGGCGGCACTGATAGGCTGCATTGGTGGGCACTGATGGGCTGCATTGGTGGGCACTGATGGGCTGCATTGGTGGGCACTGATAGGCTGCACTGGTGGGCACTGATAGGCATAGTTAAGGCGGCACTAATAGGCACAGATAAGGCGGCACCGATGGGCACAGATAAGGCGGCACTGATGGGCAAAGATGGGCACAGATAAGATGGCACGGATGGGTGGCACGGATAAGTGGCACGGATGGGTGGCACGGATGGGCACTGATAGGTACCACAGATAGATGGGACTGATGGGCACTGATAGGTGGCACTGATAGGTGGCTCTGATAGGTGGCACTGCTGGGCACTGATGGGCGGCACTGCTGGGCACTGATGGGCGGCACTGCTGGGCACTGATGGGCGGCACTGGGGTGCAGCACCTTTGAGGCAGATTTTGGGTGGCACTGTGGGTGGCACTGCTGGGTGGCACTGTGGGTGGCACTGTGGGCACTGCTGGGTGGCACTGTGGGCACTGCTGGGTGGCACTGTGGGCACTATGGGCACTGCTGGGTGGCACTGACAGGGGGGCACTTACTTTATTTCAGGATGGCACTGCGGGTGGCAGGTGGGCACTGGCAGGGGGCAGGTGTCCGCTTAAATTGCTGGCCGTGATCGGGACTGATGTCCCGAACACGGCCGTCGGCGATCGGCTTTTTTTTTTTCTCCTCGCGCTGTCAGCGCGAGGAGGAATACTAGCCGATTACCGGCTCCGTTTTATCACATGATCAGCTGTCATTGGCTGACAGCTGATCACGTGATAAGGGGTCGGGATCGACCCCTTACACGGATCGGTGATCAGGCGAGTCTCACGGACTCGCCGATCACAGAGCGCGCCGCGCGCGCCCCTCAGGGGGCGCGCAGGCCGCTCGTATCCGGGACGACGTCAATAGACGTAGTCCCGGAAATGTGGGTCCGCGCTGTTGCCGTCATTTTGCAATAGCGCGGTACCCAAGTGGTTAAGCAAGTGTGGGGGTCACAGACTTTTTATAGGGTCCTGCTGGGGAGCCTGTGCAGTGAAACAGTATGACCCATGGATCATTTGGAATCTCATAACCCAGAATAATTTTCAACCAATATAAAATTGTTAACCAGTAAGGCCTGATAAAGGGGCAGTACCACCAAATATGGGCGTGTGAGGCACATTCCCCACATCCTCTCCAACAGAGAGGTGATGTTTGCGGGAAGAGTTTATGTAGGATAACCGGGGTTTAATGCCATCTCGTCAACAACTTATAGTTCACTTCTGCCGTGCTAGAAGCCGTAGAAGATAAGTGAGCCATGGACAATATAGTAGATTTTTGTGCCTCCGAAACCGTGCTGTGCAGATCTTGCTCCCAATTGGACAAAAAGGTGGGGTTGCCTTTAATCAAAAGAAGCTGTAGGGTGTGATTAAAAAAAGGACAAGGGCCGCTCCATCGGTTGGTCTTCTAGGAAAGCAGATTCAATTGGTGTTAGGTCAGCTAGGGAGCGAAGAGGCTTCGGGAGGGAGTGTACAAAGTCCACCAGTTGCCGGTAAGTCCAGTGATCCATGGGGGTCACCTGTGAAGGGGGTATAAGGTGAGACAAGGGTGAAATGCCAGCTTGATTGGCGACATGGTGTAACAGGGGTGAATTGTCCAGTTTCCAAGAATATATTCTAGGGTCAATGTTTCCCGGAGGGAAGTAATTATGGCCGGTCAAAGGCATGATGGGGGAATTGGAAAGCCACTTGTGTTTTTTACATATCAAGTCCCAGTTCTGTAGGGTAGAGTGGGTGAGGAGGGAGGTGTTGGGTGCCAGCGACCTATATTTCCGAGGGATCCAAATTTGGGTGTATAGATCTGTGCCGCTGAGCGCCTGGTCAAGGGCAACCCAAAGTTTTGAGTGTTTGTGGTATTTCCAATCCAATATCCTGCATAGGACAGCTGCCAAAAAATACAGTTTAATGTTCGGTAGAGCCAAACCCCCCAGCCATTTGGGCCTAAATAAGAGGGCTCTGGACATTCTCGGACGCTTTCTGTTCCAAACGTATTTGCCAATCAGGGACTCCATAAGCGCGAAAAAACTCGCCGGGATACCCACTGGGACCATCTGGAGGAGGAACAACACCCTGGGCAGGACATTCATCTTAATCACCCCGATCTTACCTAGCCACGAATGAGCAACCTGGGACCAGCGTCGTAGATCTGATCTAATGGCGTTAATAAGGGGAAGGTAATTAGCATTAAAAAGGGCCTGGGGCTTGGATGTGAGATATATGCCTAAATACTTCATTTTGTGGGCTTGCCAGTTAAATGGGAAGGAGGCTTTGAGAAGATGAACAATTTCCACGGGGACGGTGACATTTAAAATTTCCGATTTGGACATGTTAATTTTAAAATTAGATATAAGGCCGAATTGTGAGAAGGCAGACATCAAATTAGGGAGGGTAATCAGGGGTTGTTGGATGTAAAACAGAATGTCATCTGCTAATGCCGCGTATTTATGTTCGGTGGTAGCAACGGTGACACCATGGATGTTCGGGTTGTTTCTAATTGTGGAGAGGAAGGGTTCTAGGGAGAGGGCGAAAAGAATCGGAGAGAGGGGGCATCCCTGACGCGTGCCATTATGGAGCGTAAAAGAGTCACTTAGGGAACCATTGACACAGATTTGGGCCGTTGGGGATTGGTATAATGCTGAGATGTGAGATAAGAGAGTGCGGCCAAGTCCCAAATGGGATAGGGTGGCCATCAGATACTCCCAGTCCACCCTGTCAAACGCTTTTTCAGCATCCGTGGAAAGTAACAGGGTGGACTGGGAGGTCTTCCGCACGTAGTCCATCAAGGAAAGAGTGCGAAGGGCATTGTCGCGTGCCTCCCTGCCCGGAATAAACCCAGTCTGATCATTAGAAACCCAGCGCGGAAGAAGAGGGAGTAACCTATTTGCGATAACTTTGGCGTATAGTTTGGCATCCAAGTTCAGGAGGGATATTGGACAATAACTCCCGCAGAGGCTAGGGTCTTTCTCCGGCTTAGGTATCACTGAGATATGTGCATGCAAGGTTTCTGGGCGAAAAGTTCCTCCCCGCGAAATCGTATTAGCATAGGAGGCGAGGCGTGGCAGCAAGGTCCCCGCAAAGGTTTTATAATACAAGGCCGTAAAGCCATCCGGTCCGGGGGCCTTGCCACTCGCCATAGCCCTCAGTGCCACACTAAATTCCTGGACAGAGAAATCCCCATCTAAGGTATCGAGGACCTCTGAGTCCAGTCTGGGTAAATTAGCTCGCTGCAAGTACTCCCGGATTAGGGTCCTTTTAGTCTCCAAATCCGGCACAGCTGAGGAGACACGGTATAGGCTTTGATAAAATGCATGGAACTCTTTGGCTATTCCAGTAGTCTCATACGTAAGTGCGTCAGAAGGTGTTTTAATTTTTTCAATAAACGCCCTAGTTTTAGCCTGTCGTAGGGAATGCGCCAAGAGCCTCCCCGGTTTGTTACCCCATTCATGAAATTTTTGGGACACTCTACGGGCCTCTCGTTTCCCTTGCTCATGAAACAAAGCTTTCAACTCCTCCCGTTTCTCTGTCAGAGAGCGAAGAGAAGCTTGTGCGAGGCTGGCCTTGTGTTGTGCTTCAAGGGAAGCAATATCCGACAATAGTTTAGCCTGTCTCTGTACTACTTCCCTTTTCCTCCTGGACCCCAACTCCATGAACTTACCCCGTATGTGGGCCTTATGGGCCTCCCAAAGTACACCCGGGGAAATTTCTGGATGGGCGTTGTCAAGGAAATATTGTGTGAGTTCCTCTCGCATAGATATGATGTCTGCCTCCTCGCTAATAAGGTTCTCGTTCAATTTCCAATTGGTGGATTTATGGGGCAGTGACGAAATATTAAGGGTAAGTAAAATAGGGGCATGGTCTGAAAGGGGTGAAGATGCAATACTTGAATTTGACGAAAGGGAAAGATTATGGTGGTCAAGGAAGAAGAGATCAATCCTAGAGTAAGATTGGTGAACACTCGAGAAGTATGAGTAGTCCCTCGCCCGCGGATGCATCGTCCTCCACACGTCCACTAACTGAGCGTCAAACAAGCGTTTACGTATAAACGCGAGGCGCTTTTGGGGAACCGAAGACTTCCCCAGAGAGGTATCGAGTATAGGTTCTAATGGAGCATTAAAATCCCCGGCTAGGACAACGCATCCGCTAGCGAAGTCCCCCAGCTTCCTCAGCGTGGCTGCTATAAAGGTGGCCTGATCCCGGTTAGGTGCATAAAGGGTCGCCAGCGTGCATTGCAACCCACCTAGGCTACCCTTGAGTAACAGAAAACGTCCGAGCGGGTCACACATCATGTCAACCAAATGAAAGGGGGTACCTCTGCGGAACCCAATGGCCACACCCTTCGCTTTGTGCACATCAGAGAGACTATAATACCAGGTGGGGTATTGCGGTGAGAACAACTTCACCGAAGTGGTGTGGGTGAGATGGGTCTCCTGCAGGAAGATCACGTGACCCCGCAGGCGACCCAGTTCCCGGTATAAGTTATGGCGTTTACCAGGGGCGTGGAGACCCCGCACATTAAACGATATTAATTCTATCGTGGCCATGGGGATCCGCCGGAGCCCAACACATACAGACTGATATCACGAGACAGGACCATAGGCAGAGGGGCAGCGAGACAGGGGGGGAAAGAAAGGGGGTGAGAAGAAAAAGGCAGAAAAGAAAAAAAGAGAGTAATGATAAGGTAAAGAGTACAGGTCAGCATTAACAGTAACAACAACCCCTGCGGCACTGGAGGCAAAAACCCCAATCGGGCCGAGGGCAGGATGAACATGCAGCCGCCCGTAATGCAGTGCAGGGGCAGTCGACCAGGTCCCCACCCACAGGCCCCACGCCGGCAACCCGGCAGGGGCCCGGAGGCAGGGACCCACCCGACGCCCCCCCTCCAGGTACAAGGAGGGGTCGGCCAGCAGCAGCCCGCGACCATCCAAAACAGACATTACAGGCCGCAGCCCCGACCCCAACCCCCAAATACCAAACACATAATCGCACTTAGGTAAAAGAGCACCTCGCTTAGGTCAAAGTAACCACCCTTAGTAAATAAAAATAAAACCAAAGGCATAACTAGAAACGGAGAACACTAACCACCCATAGTTATAATAAGGGAACCCCTTGTCATAAGTCTCACATGAAACAGGTCCATCAACCATGTGCTTTCCAAGGTGTCTCCAGCCAAAAGATCCCGGGGACTCAGAGTCCACATGCTGCGCACACCGTGGGCATCTTTGAAAGTGAGGGTGTAAGTGTAAAAAAACGGAACCAAAAAAAAAAAAAAGAAAAAAAGAAAAAACATCATGAAGAAATTATATAGGCAATGTTATGTACTTGCGGAACCAGGAACGACAGGTCAGCAGAACCGTAGAACTGTCAGAAGAGTATCAGCAGGTATGCCGACTACGGATGGCTAGCTGGTGGGCCGAAAGAGCTACTTTCTGCCATGTTGCCTCAGGGGTGTTCTCCAGAGGCGGGATGCCTTCCTGCCAGCCCGGGATCTCCAGCGGGGAAATGTTGACATCTGCATAGAATTTCTCTAGGTCCTCTGGGAATCGCAGGATCGCCGTTTTCCCATCTCTGTGTGCGATTAGGGCAGCAGGAAAGCTCCAGCAATAGTTGATGGAGGCCGAGCGCAGCTTCTCAGTTAGGGGCCGCAGAGCCCTGCGGCGTTCCAGAGTCTCTCTGGCCAGATCGGGGTAGAAGGAAAGCGATGCTCCGTCAAAGTCCAGAACTTGCGTCCCCTTGAGCTTTTGCATAATGCGGTCCTTTTCCTCAAAATAGTGCACCCTGCAGATCACGTCTCGCGGATTCTCCACGGCCATGTTACGCGGCCGAAGGGCCCTATGAACGCGGTCAATTTTTAAAGGATGATCCGCTGCATTCCCTAGGAGACCGTTAAAAATACCCCGGACCGTAGGGAGTAGATCCTCATCACCGGTCGCCTCCGGTAGCCCACGGATGCGGATGTTATTCCGACGATTCCGATTTTCTTGGTCCTCGATCTTGTAGAGGGCCGACCGGTGAGCTATAGCAAGCGAACGGGTGGTCGTTTGTAAGGACCTAATGGCGGTCGCGTGTCTGTCCAGGCGCAGCTCCGTCTCCTCCACACGGTCCAGCACTTGCGCAAGGTCCGAACGGACAGCGGACACCTCCCGCTTGATAGATTTCTCGAGCCCCAAGAGCATGAAGGCCAGCTCAGACTTGGTGGGGAGTCCGCTCACCAGTGCTGCCACTTCCGAGTGTCGCAGTCCACACTCTTCCCCGTCAGAGCCCGCTGACGAGGCCGGGGATTGAGATCTGTGTTCAGGCCTGAGGCGGGGGGCGGGGCCAACCAGCCCGCTCGAGTTCAGCGGAGAGCGGCCTAGGCCATCCATATCTCCTACCTCGTCCGGCTCCGCCAAGAAGCGCTTAATCGAGCCATCGGGAGCGCCCTTTTTCGGCAAGGACTTGCCGGTTCTCCTGCCCATCGTGCCCGGGCGTGTGGCGGTGTTCATGCGGCGAAAAGGTGCGTTGAAAGCGGGGTCAGGGTCAGAGCTCAGAGACAACACGTCTTCACTGCTGCATAGCGAGACCACGCCCATCATTTGAAATTGATTTGAATCGATTTGAATTCTAATTTGGTCCGAATTTTATTCTTTTTCATTATTTCTGATTTGTTTAAATTCGATACTATTGTAAATGAAAATTCAGATACATCTGAATTTCTGAAAATGGAAAATTAGTCTGGATTTCAATTCGGAGCGAAACAAACTGCATGTCTAATGTTCCCAAAGTTAACAACTTGTTCTAATATCTTCTTGTAAAGTAATTTTAGCAAGTGAACCTGTTCCTCTATAACAGGGGGTCTTCAAACTACGGCCCTCGAGTTGTTCAGGAACTACGATTCCCATCATGCCTCGTCATGTATGTGAATGTCAGAGTTTTGCCTCATGGGACGTGTAGTTCCACAACAGCTGGAGGGTCATAGTTTGGTGATCCCTGCTCTATAGGAACCCAACATTAGCATATAAGCACCTATGATTTTTTTATTTAATCATTAATAAAGCATAGAGTAAAAGGTTTTTTCTTTAGTACTGGCATGTTACTTTAAACGCATTGGAGATTTAGTCTCATAGGCTGATAGGAAATGCCTTCTTTTTGATTATTATTTTGCCATTGTAAAAAGTCAGATATAGCGAGTGGCTGTGAGAAATCACAGAGGGTTCGCTTTTCTTATGAAAATTTGCTGATAACAGCTAAGTGAGAAAACGAGAAAAAAAAATACAAAAAAAAAAACCCCCAAAAGAAGATTCGCTTGAGGATTTAATCAATGTGATTAGAATTAGTGATCATTCCACCTAGAGACGGCTGAATTATTCATGATCCCCGACTGATCAGGACGACACGAGCGGCTATAAAATTTCCCAAGTATGTCCTGATTTTCTCTGATTTACAGGTTGGCTCGATTGGGAGGAAGTCTCATCCCGCAAATGGAAACTGAAACTTTTGTGATTTTTTTTTTTTTTTTTTTGGTAGCCATCATTAACATTTACATGAGAGATACATTGTAAGCCCTTGTACACACGATCGGAGATTCCGACGGAATGTGTCCTATCGGACCGGTCCGTCTGAATATCCGTTGAACCCAATTTTCCAACTTGTTGGAAATATTTTCCGACAAAATGCTCCGATCGGACATACTCCGATCATGTGTAGAGAATTTTGATCGGACCAAGTGCCACGCATGCTCAGATCAAATTCCTACATCAAAGCTATTGGCTACTAGCCTGAACGTAGTGTGTATGCAACAGATTCGGACACAATCCGTCGGACAAAATCCAACGGATTTGGTTGGCAGAATGTCTGACCGTGTGTACAAGGGCTAACAGTGTACCTGTGACTTAGCTTAACCACTTGCCGCCCGCCCTATAACAAATAGACGGTGGCAAAGTGGTTGCATAATCCTGACCGGACGTCATATGACGTGATCAGGATTATGAGACGCTGCACGCCCCCGGGGGCGCGCATCGCGGCGATCGTTGTTGCGGGGTGTCAGTCTGACACCCGGCAACTACGATCTCGGTAAAGAGTCTCCGACGGAGACTCTTTACCACGTGATCAGCCGTGTCCAATCACGGCTGATCACAGTGTAAATAGGAAAAGCCGGTGATCGGCTTTTCCTCACTCGCGTCTGTCAGACGCGAGTAGAGGAGAGCCGATCGGCTGCTCCTCTGACAGGGGGGGGTCTGTGCTGATCGATTATCAGCACAGCCCCCCCGAGGATGCCCACACTGGACCACCAGGGATGCCACCAGACCACCAGGGATGCCCAGGACAAGGTATGCCACCCTAGACCACCAGGGATTCCAGTCAGTGCCACAATGGATGCCAATCAGTGCCCATAATGGATACCAATCAGTGCTCACAATGGGCATCACTGATTGGCATGCATTATTGATTGGCACTGATTGGCATCCATTAGTACAATATATTATAATACAATGCCGCCTATCAGTTCCCATCTGTGCCGCCTATCAGTGCCCATCCATGCCCACCTGAGCCGCCTACCCATGCCCACCTGTGCCACCTACCCATGCCCACCTGTGCTGCCTACCCATGCCCACCTGTGCTGACTAACCCATGCCCACCTGTGCCACCTATTCATGCCCATCCATGCCAATCTGTGCCAGCTATCAGTGCCAAATTGTGCCACCTATCAGTGCCCATCCGTGTCGCCCATCAGTGCCACCCATCAGTGCCGCCTATCAGTGCCACATATCGGTGTCCATCAATGCCACTTCATCAGTGCCACTTCATTGGTGCCACCTCATCGGTGCCCATCAGTGCCGCCTTATCATTGCCCATCAGTGTAACCCCATCAGTGCCCATCAGGGAAGGAGAAAACTTACTGATTTGCAAAGTTTTGAAACTGAAACAAAAAAAAACATTTTTTTTTTCAAAATTTTCGGTATTTTTTTATTTGTTTAGCAAAAAATAAAAACCGCAGAGGTGATCAAATACCACCAAAAGAAAGCTCTATTTGTGGGGAAAAAAATGATAAAAATTTCATTTGGGTACAGTGTAGCATGACCGCGCAATTGTCATTCAAAGTGCGACAGCGCTGAAAGCTCAAAATTGGTCTGGGCAGGAAGGTGTTTAAGTGCCCGGTATTGAAGTGGTTAAAGGGGTTCTAAACTCTCAAGGTTTTTTACCTTAGTTAAAGGGATTGTAAAGGTTTTTTTTAAAAATTTGTCATTTATACAGCAATCAGTGCTATACAAATGCACTGATTCCTGTGTAAATGACACTGGCAGTGAAGGGGTTAACCACTAGGTGGCAGAGTAGGGGTTAAGTGTCCTAGGGGGCGTGTTGCTAACTGTGGGGGGTGTGGCTGTGTTTTACACATCACTGATCTCTGCTCCAATCACAGGGAGCAGAGATCAGTGACACTGTTGCTAGGCAGAACAGGGAGATGCTTGTTTACTTTAGAATCTCCCCGTCTTTCTTCCCTGTTAGGCGATCAAGTCCGCAGGATCCGCGATCGGACTCACGGAGGTCCCGACCGGCTGCACGCACGAGATGGTACGGCGGCAAATTTAAAGGGACGTACCTGTACGCCCATTTGCCTGTCCGTGCCATTCTGCCGAAGTACATCGGCGTGTGCAGGTCGGGAAGTGGTTAAAGGGATTGTAAAGGTTCATTTTTTTATTATTTTTTGTTTTTTTATTTTTTTTTTACCTTACTTAAAGGGATTGTAAAGGTTTTTTTTTTAACCACTTAAAGGGATTGTAAAGGTTTGTTTTTTGTTTTTTTTATCACTTAAAGTGATTGTAAAAGATCTTTTTTTTTTAACCACAGAGGGAAAGGTTAGTTTTGTATCTTTTTTTTTTTTTTCTTTTTTTTATTTAACAACTTAAAGGGATTGTAAAGGTTTTTTTTTTAACCACTTAAAGGGATTGTAAAGGTTTTTTTTTGTGTTTTTTTTATCACTTAAAGTGATTGTAAAGGATCTTTTTTTTTTTTAACCACAGAGGGAAAGGTTAGTTTTGTATCTTTTTTTTTTTTTTTCTTTTTTTTATTTAACAACTTAAAGGGATTGTAAAGGTTTTTTTTTTTGTCTTTTTTTTTTTAAAAACACTTAAAGTGATTAAAGGATAATTTTTTTTTTTAACCACTTAAAGGGATTGTACAGGTTCTTTTTTTTTTTTTAATAACCACTTAAATTGATTGTAAAGGATCTTTTTTTTTTTTTTTAATAACGAACATATCATACTTACCTCCACTGTGTCGTTTGTTTTGCACAGAGTGGCCCTGATCCTCCTCTTCTGGGGTCTCCCGTGGCTCCTCACCACATCAGATAACACTCTAGGAGAGGTGCTCTCCCGAGGGGGTTTTATCTTGCGGTTGCTCTCCTGAGTCCAGCATTTGCATCCACAGACACAAATGCCGGACTTGGCCCCCTCCCCCCGGTACTCACATCATTTGATTTGATTGACAGCAGCAGGAGCCAATGGCTGCGCTGCTATCAAGAAATCCAATCAAGTGCTGGGACCCCGTGGACTTGATGTCCGCCCGCAATCGCCTATTACAGAGGCAGAATGGAGATCTGCCTTTGCAAACAAGGCGGATCCCCATTCTGACAGGTGACATGACGGGGATCTCAGTGATTGAGAACAGCGATCTCTGTCATGTTCCTGGTAACCCACCCCCCCTACAGTTAGAACACACTGAGGGAACACAGCTAACCCATTAGCCCCCTAGTGTTGACCCTTCCCTGCCAGTGTCATTTTTACATCGATCAGTGCATTTTTATAGCACTGATGTAATAATGTCATTGGTCCCCAAAAAGTGTCTTTTGGGGTCAGATTTGTCTGCCGCAATGTCTCAGATCGTCGCAGATCGTCATTATAACCAGTAAAAACAATTAATTTTTTTGCACTATAAACAAACAAAAAAAAGACTGACAATTTTGAAAAAAAAATGTTTTTTTTTTTTTACTTTTTGCTATAATAAATATCATCATATATAAATAAAAAAAGTAAAAATGTAAAAAAAAAAATTTCTTCATCAGTTTAGACAGATATGTATTTTTCTACAAAAAAAAAATCGCAATAAGCGTATATTGATTGGTTTGCGCAAAAGTTATAGCGTCTACAAAATAGGGGATATATTTATGTCATTTTAATTATTATTCTTTTTTTTTTTACCAGTAATGGCGGCGATCTGTGATTTTTATCGTGACTGCAACATTGAGGTGGACAGATCGGCCACTTTTTTGGGAGCAGTGACATTTATACAGCGATCGGTGCTATAAAAATGTACTGATTACTGTATAACTGTCACTGGCAGGGAAGGGGTTAAATGTGTTCCCTAGGAGGTGTTTCTAACTGTGGGGGGGATGGGACTGAATGGAGGAGGAGAGAGATCGCTATTCCTGATCACTAGGAACAGACGATCACTCTGTACTTCCCTGTCAGAATGGGGATCTGCTTTGTTTACATTAACGGATCCCCGTTCTGGCTCTCTGTGGAGCGATCGCGTGTGGCCCAGCAGACATCGCGGCCGTCGGCCACGCGCAATCAGCTCCCCTCGCATCCTGCTGTAAAACTGCCGGACATACAGCTACGGCGATTTGCGGGAAAGAGCCGATCTGCCGCAGTATAATGACAGCAGCTGGTGGGCAAACAGTTAATATCCCTTTAATTGACATAATTGCAAAAAAAAAATGCTGGGCTTCCTTATTAGAAAGCCCAGCACACATTTGAAACATGAAGATTGCACCCTGTAATAAATCCTACTTTCGGACATGAAAGCTGTGATACAAATTATTTAAGAAATGCTGTAACAAATAAGAAAAAATAAAAATCAATATATAAACTGACTGAACTTCTCTGACACTATCCGAGCAGTTATTGAGGTTTATTGGCCCTTGAAGGTGTAGAAATGCTTTTAATTGATGAAATGGCCCCATGGGAAATCTGCGGGTACATATGAAGCACGTCAGCGCATGCATGGCTTAATGATCCCATGAAACATTTATTGCAGGAACCTGAAGATCGCGGGACCGTCTGCTCGCAGGAACGCGTGCGCTCGCCGGCTTGTAAGTAATCTCTCCGGCTCCCTGCAGGCAGCGTAACGTTTTCAGCACAAATCTGTTTCTGCTCCGACGCGAAGACCTCTGCCCCCCTGCGTGCAAAGCGAGTCGCAGGACTCGGTGTTGGAGATTTGTATCTGCTCTTTTTTTTTTTTTTTTTATTCCTCTATCCATCTTATTCTATTTTTGTTTTCGGATTGGTTCTGGGTGTTCGCAGTAAATCTCATTTGGTTTTCTGGAAAGGGAGCAAGAGCACAGCTGTTGGGCTCTTCCCGGCAATATATTTGTAATAATTCTTGGTGCACTTGAGAATCTCTCTATGGAGACGGGAAAGGATCGTTGGAGAACGCAAGGCTACTCAATTTACGCTAATTCCCTGCTCAGCCCTTCAGGAAGTTTAGGTGCCTTTGGCGTTATTGAAAATGCGTCCAATTATTATTATTATTTATTTGAGGTTACTGTAAAATTTGGTTGCAGAAAAAACAGTTTTTTCAAACATACATACATTTATTCCCCTTGTATGTGTGTATGTGCATACATGTATGTATATGCATGTGAACCGATCTATACGCATATCTGTACATAATCTACTTCTTAATTAACTTTTTTAATAATCCCTCAATAATTTCTAATGAACTTTCCAATATTTTATCCCTTTTTTTTAATATATGTGCATATGTATATATTTTATTTATTTAACTCCTTCAGATCCACGCTATATCCGAATGACGGGTACATTGCGGATCTGCTTTGCAGAGAGGGCGTCAACAGACCACCTCCCCTTTGCATGCTCCCCACAAGACTCCTGCAGTCACGCTGTGATCACCGAGTCACCGAGACTCCAGGGATCACAGATCGGATTAAGGGGTGGATCCCGGCCCCTTACCATGTGATCAATGACAGCTGATCACGTCATGTAAACAGAAGATCGGTAATCTTTTTTTTTTTTTTCTCCTCACACTGACAGCGTGAGGAGAAAAAAAAACGATCCCCGGCTTCAGTGCAAGGGACATCGGTCCCAAAGAGGAAGAGGTGAAGCCGCCTCATCTGTGCCCAACAATAACACCTTCCAGTGCCACCTGTCAGTATCCACACAGTGCCACAAATCAATGCTCAACAGTGTATAAATGCCAGGAATCAGTGCCACCTATCAATGCCCATTAGTGCCCCCTATCAATGCCCACCAGTGGTGCCAATCAGTGCCTCATCAGTGCTGCCTATCAGTGTCACCTATCATTTCCGATCAGTGCCCATCGCTGCCACCCATCAGTGCCCACCACTGCCAGTTATTAGTGCCACCTATTAGTGCCCTTCAGTGCCACCTATCAATGCCCTTCAGTGCTGCCCATCAGTGCCACCCATCAGTGCCACCTCTCAGTGCCCACCAATGCCACTTACCAGTGCCCACCTGTGCCACCTCATCAGTGCCCACCAGTGCCATCTATTAATGCCCATGAGTGCCGCCTATTAGTGCTCATGAGTGCCGCCTATCAGTGCCCATCAATGCAGCCTAGTGGTGCCCATCAGTGTAGCCTATCAGTGCCCATCAGTGCAGCCTATCAGTGCCCTTCAGTGCAGCCTCATCAGTATACATCAATCAAGGAGAAAAATGACCTGTTTGCAAAATTGTTTAACAAAATTATATAAAACTGTTTTTTTTTTTAAATCTCAGTCTTTTTTATTTTTTTTTAACAAAAAATAAAAAACCCAGAGGTGATCAAATACCACCAGAAAAAAGCTCAATTTGTGGGGAATAAATATGATAAAAATGTAATTTGGATACAGTGTTGCGCAATTGTTGCAAAGTGTGACAGCTCTAAAAGCACAAGCATGATAGTAATCCTGCAGCAAAATCCGGGGGGGGGGGGGGGGGGGGGAAGTTTCTCCTAAACGTCCGTGTCTTTGAAGTGCAGCTGACAGCTCGTGCAGGTGGATTCCAGCATTAGAAGCCTATGACAACAGCAGGTGAACACAGGGGCGATCAGAGATGACGTCACTTCCGGGATGCAGGGTGAGAGGAGGCGGCTTCACGTTTCAGAGCATGCTTGCTCCTTCCTCAGGCCATACAAAACAACATGTTTTGTTTTGGTATATGTGTGCCGGGGAGATAAACCCGCCCAGTCAAATGATCCACTAAGGTGGCACTATGACTGTTTGACATACATTCAACGCTTGAATAAAAGGGGGATGGTTGGTAAGACGGGTATAAAAACCAATTACCAACCACAATATGTAAACAGTGATTGTAGCAGTGGCGGCCCGTCCATAGGGGGCGCCCGGGCGCCGCCCCCCCTTCTGTGTAGTCACAAAAAAAAAAAAAAGTTTAAAACTGTTCCTTTAAAAAAAAAAAAAAAAAAAGTTCTTTAAGGAAGTGCACTGTGTTCGAGCGCCGGACACAGTGCACTATGGGAAGCGCCACGTCAATGCAATCATGAGCCCGCCTTGGGGCGCTTTCTGAAGCGCTGAGTAGTTTCCGCCCAGCGCTGTAGTATGTATTACTACGCTGGGCAGTTTGATTGACATCTTACTGATGTCACTTCCTGTCTTCTCTCTCCCATTGCACCCGAGAGAGGAAACAGGAAGTAAGAGGAGCAGAGCACACCTCAAGAGAGGAGCGGAGGACACCGGAGAGGAGCACACAGTCATCAAGGTAAGTGCTGATGCTCCCATGGAGAAGGGGGGTGGAGGGGGATGGTTTAGGTGGAACTGGCTAGCTGTTGCTGGGCAAGGAAAATGCCAAAAGCGTATCACTAAGCACCGGTAATTGGAAGGGTAGAGTGGCTGCAGGCAGGGGAAAACTTATATTGCATGCAACAGGAGTACCAAGCATGGTGGGGCCTGGCCAGGGTGGGAAAAAGTCTGAACTGCTATAGAGGAGTTGTGCAGTGGATCTGACATGTCTTCTAATATACTGTGTATACAACCAGGGCTCCCAGCACTGCGTCCTACTGTCATCCTCCACAGGTCAGTGTTCTCCCTCTCACCTCTCACCCTGTCTATCTGTCTGTCTGTCTGTCTGTCTGTCTCTATGTATATATATATATATCTGTCTGTATGTCTGTCTGTCTGTCTGTCTGTATATCTATCTATCTGTCTGTATATCTATCTATATGTATATCTATCTATCTATCTGTCTATCTCTATCTACCCATCTATCTGTATATCTATCTATATCTATGTATATCTATGTATATCTATTTATCTGTTTAACTGCATATCTACCTGTCTGTATGTCTATCTTATGTATATCTGTCTATTTGTCTATCTGTCTGTCCTATCCAATCTATCCCTCTGTCTATAGGCCCAGTCACGGCAAGTGAGGTTGGGGGGGGGGGGGGTTGGTTGTGGTTTTTTTTGCGCCCCCCTAAAAAAATGGAGCACCAGCCGCCACTGGATTGTAGTATACACGCAGGGCCGGATCTAGCCTATCTGATGTTGGGGTGCAGTAAAAAATGTCAGGGGGCAGAGGATGAGAGGTCAGCAGGACAGTGTATAGGAGTAGGTAGGGCAATGTACAGGGGATCGGCAGGGCAGAGGATAGAGTCAGCAGTTTGTAGGGTAGTGTTCAGAGGCCATTCGTTTGTAGGGAAGTTTACACTGGGTTATCAGGCCAGTATACAGGGGGCAGCAGGGCAGAGGACAGGGAGTCAGCAGGGCAATGTACAGGACACTAGCAGGGCTAACGACAGGGGTTAACTGAATGGAGAGCAGCGGTTATCAGGGAAGATGGTATGGCAGAAATGAAGGATCTGCAGGGCAGTGTACAGGGATCACCAGGTTGGGGGACAGCGGTCAGCAGGATGGGGGACAGGGGTCAGCAAGATGGGGGACAGGGGTCAGCAGGATGGAGGGCAGGGGTCGGCAGGGCAGTGGAAAGGAATCAGAAGGATGAAGGACATGGGGTCAGCAGGATGGAGGACATGGGTTCAGCAGTCTGGAGAACAAGGGTCAGCAGGGCGAAGGACAGGGTTGTCAAGGCAGAAGACAGGTGTCTGGAGAACAGGGAACAGGGGTTGGCAGGATGGAGAACAGGGGTCAGCAGGCAGGGGACATGGGGTCAGCAGGATGGAGGACATGGTGTCAGCAGGGTGCATGACAAGAGTCAGCAAGGCGGAGGATAGATGTCGGTAGAACAGGGAACAGGGGTTGGCAGGATGGAGAACAGGTGTCAACAGGATGGAGTACAGGGGTCAGCAGGACAGTGGACAGGGGTCAGTAGGCGGAGGACAGGGGTCAGTAAGATGGAGAACATAGTGTCAGCAGTGCAAAGGACATGGGATCAGAAGGGCAGGGTACAGGGAGTCATACCCATTCCCTCTCTTACAAAATACCCCCACCCCCTCTTAGCAAATGCCCTCTTAGAATCGCTCTTACATCGGGCTGTTCACACGCAGTTTGATTATGGTTTGAGGACAGGGGTCAGCAGGACAGAGAACAGGAGTTGCAGGGCAGAGAACAGGGGTCAGCAGGGCAGAGGACAGGGGTCCATAGGGCAGTGGAAAGGAATCAGTAGACGGAGGACAAGGGTCAGCAGGACAGAGGACAGGGGTCGGCAGGGCAGTGGAAAGGAATCAGTAGACGGAGGATGGGGTCAGCAGGACAGAGAACAGGGGTCAGCAGGGCAGAGGACAGGGGTCCGCAGGGCAGTGGAAAGGAATCAGTAGACAGAGGATAGGGGTCAGCAGGACAGAGGACAGGGGTCGGCAGGGCAGAGGGCAGGGGTCGGCTGGGCAGTGGAAAGGAATCAGTAGATGGAGGACAGAGAACAAGGGTCGCAAGCAGGACTGACGAGCGGGATCATCAACGGCTGAATAACTGTGGAGAGAGATAGAAGTTGGCAATTAGCCGACAACTGAGCGGCCAGCTCAGAGAAGGAAGGGCTGAACCCAACACTGACAATGTTAATTGATGTTGGCATCCCCACTGGAGAGACTTGTCCTCATTTGACATTTTGTCACCCCCTGATTCACCTGATTTCCGAGCACGGAAGAGCTTTTATTGCTATTGGCATCCCCACTGGAGAGACTTCCCTTCAAATGATATCTCATCATTCCCTGACTCACATGGGGACCAGAAATGAGAGGACATGTTCCCAATGGGGATACAAACAATAGATTTGAAATATAAATGGAATCAAAATCAAGCAGATTTTTATTTTATTTTTTACTTGGGACAATTTGGACCCATGTCTTTGCCATCATTGGAAACCAATATTTTATTTATTCGCCTTGTGATTTTGATAAAAATTAGAATCGGATGTTGGATAGCTTCATTAAATTGCTGTGTGTATGGTTGGCACATGAAGTAGGAGCTTGTGAACTGCCTGCTGGTTTGCCGGCACCTCCTGGTAGTAAGAATGGAGAGTTTGGCATCAAACACGGCTCTCCTGAATGTAAAAAGATATGGGACAAATTGCAAACACCAAGACTCCGTCAAGTATTTAAATAATTGCCTCTTAGGAAGAAGAGAGAAGGTCACGGTGAGCCAGAAGAGAAGCTTTTTCATGCTGGAAAATGATCCCTTGGGTCCTCATTCCTCAGATTTGTCTTTTAGACATAAATAAGTGACCTAATTGCATAAATAATATGGATGCGGCACTCCACAATGTTCCACTTTTAACAGCAAAATTCCAAGAGTCGTAATTAGTCGCAAATACAAATTACCATGTGACATTTGTTCTTGTTTATGCCACTTCTGCAAACAGGAAAGCAAGCTTTTTCTTATATAAAGAGCCACTTGTTGCTGAGCTGATTGTTTTAAGATGGGATTCTTGTTACTGAGAGAGGGAAAGAGGAAGTCTTTACTTTTTTTGAATTCAAAGCTGAACTCCAGGCAGATATAAAAGAAACAAATGAATCACAAATCATGACTGGGCTGCTTCTCTTTTCACTGTCCAGTCACAGCTTGGGGGCATGTCCAGGACAACCTGGGCTCAGAGGAAGTGAATTAAATGATGCTGAGAATCAACATGAGGACACCTAGTGGCAGAAAAAGGTGCTTCAGCAAAATATTAGAACTGAAACTGAATATTGCCACAAAAGCGGGTTTTGTTATTTTATTTTAATCATTTTTTAATGGAGCTATTTATTTTTATCTTTTTTTTTTTGTCTGAAGTTCAGAATTCAAGGACACCTAAAGGCAAACATTGATTTATTTTTCAATTTATTTATCTACAGTATATAGACTATATTGACAAAAGTATTGGGACACCTGCCTTTACACGCACATGAACTTTAATGGCATCCCAGTCTTAGTTCGTAGGGTTCAATATTGAGTTGGCCCCGCCCTTTGCAGCTATAACAGCTTCAACTCTTCTGGGAAGGCCGTCCACAAGGTTTAGGAGTGTGTCTATGGGAATATTTCACCATTCTTCCAGAAGAACATTTGTGAGGTCAGGCACTGATAATGGATGAGAAAGTCTGGCTCCTAGTCTCCGCTCTAATTCATCCCAAAGGTGTTCTGTCAGGTTGAGTTTAGGCCAGTCAAGTTCCTCCACCCGAAACATGCCCATCCATGTGTACACACCTTTTTGAAAGGCCCCAGAGGCTGCAACACCTAAGAAAGAGGCACCACTAACAAAACACAGCGATGAAGACCAGTGGCGTAACTAGAACCTTCAGGGCCCCGAAGCAAGAAACCATGAAGGGCCCCCCTGAACCCCAGCCAGGGCCCTTCCCTCCGAGTCGGGCGGTGGAACTCCAGAGCGTGGTCACAGGTATGACCTTTGTGAGCCCTGTAGTTCCACCACTGGCATCAGTATTTTTTTTTATTATTTTTATTTTTTATTTTTAGGTGCCCTATTGGGGGACTGTCCCTAGGCAGGATTGGGTCCCCGTCCCCAGAAGAGATGAGGTCCTTTTCTCCAGGGCAGATGAAGTTACTGCCCCCAGGTGAGAAGGGGTCCCTGTCCCCAGGGGAGGTGGGGGTCCCTGTCCCCACGTGAGAAGGGGTCCCTGTCTCCAGGGGGAGATGGAGGGGGTATGTAATGGTGTGTGGGGGATGGGGTCCTCTCACTCACCATGACCAAGCTGTAGGCCGCTCACTCATCCATGTTGGCCTGGGCTCCATCCAGTGTGCTGGACGGGCGATCAGCATATCTCCCAGAAAGACCTTTCATCATCTGTGTATGACGGGGGAGGAGGGGGGCTGGCAGACAAGCCTGCAGTGTCCTCCAGCAAGCCGGCTCTCATAGGGCTGCACTGCATCTGTGTGCTTAAAGTTTGTTTACCCAGGAGAAGTACGCAGTGCAGAGTGGGCCGGACTCGGGGGGGGGGGGGGGGGGGGGGCGGACTCTGGCTGGGAAGAACAGACATTGGACTGAGCGGCAATGCATGGAGCTGGAGAGGGGTACTCTGAGGAGCCGGCCGAGGACACAGGTCATGCGGGGAATGCACAATTAAAGAGCAGCCAGTGCGATAGTCGAGCATGGAGCTCTGCTAGTCACCCTCCACCTCCAGCCACCCGTGTGCATGGTGCACTGGTACCCCTAGCTGCCGGCCATATGTAGAGGGGGCTGCATGGGCCCCCTGCATCACAGGGCCCAGTTGCGGTCGCGACTGCTGCACCCCCTATAGTTACACCCCTGATGAAGACCAAGGAACTCTCCAAACAAGTAAGGGACAATGTTGTTGAGACGTACAAGTCACAGTTAGGTTATAAAAAAAATCCAAATCTTTGATGATCCCTAGGAGCACCATCAAATCTATCATAACCAAATGGAAAGAACATGGCACAACAGCAAACCTGCCAAGAGACGACCGCACACCAAAACTCACGGAGCGGGCAAGGAGGGCACTCATCAGAGAGGCAGCACAGAGACCTAAGGTAACCCTGGAGGAGCTGCAGAGTTCCACAGCAGAGACTGGAGTATCTGTACATAGGACGACAATAAGCCGTACGCTCCATAGAGTTGGGCTTTATGGCAGAGTGGCCAGAAGAAAGACATTACTTTTAGCAAAAAACAAAATGTCACGTTTTGAGTTTGCGAAAAGGCACGTGGGAGACTCGCAAAATGTATGGAGGAAGGTGCTCTGGTCTGATGAGACTAAAATTTAACTTTTTGGCCATCAAAGAAAATGCTATGTCTGGCACAAGCCCAAGACATTGCATCACCCATATAGAACACCATCTCCACTGTGAAACATGGCGGTGGCAGCATCATACTGTGGGGATGTTTTTCAGCAGTTGGGACTGGGAAACTGGTCAGAGTTCAGGGAAAGATGGATGGGTCTAAATACAGGGATATTCTTGAGCAAAACCTGTACAAGTCTGTGTGTGATTTGAGGCTAGGACGGAGGTTCACCTTCCAGGAGGAAAATGACCCCAAACATACTGCTAAAGCAACACTTGAGTGGTTTAAAGAGGAAGTAAACCCTGATGAGTTTACTTCCTCTTTCATTCCCTGCAAAGGTAAAGCATAATGGACTACTATGCATCGCATAGTAGTCCATTATGTGTCACTTACCTGACACAGGAGCCAGCGAAGTCACCGCTGTCCCCTGTAGTCCATCTTCTCGGTGGGTCTCACTGCTCCGCCGCTGTCAATCGGCGAATCCATGATGACGTCACTGCTACGCATGCGCATGGGAGCCGCCACGCTCGGCATATTGCCGTTGACGGTGCCGCGCTCAGTGCGCCTGCGCGCTGCTGTCTACGGCGCATGCGCCATAGACAGCGGTGCCTGTCTTTCGGCAAATATCTCCTAAACCGTGTAGGTTTAGGAGATATTTCTTGGACCTACAGGTAAGCCTTAATCTAGGCTTACCTGTAGGTCAAAGTGTGTTGTAAGGGTTTAAAACCACTTTAAGGGGAAACATGTAAATGTGTTGGAATGGGCTAGTCAAAGCCCAGACCTCCATCCAATAGAAAATCTGTGGTCAGACTGTGGTCACAAGTGCAAACCATCCAACTTGAAGGAGCTGGAGCAGTTTTGCAAGGAGGAATGGGCAAAAATCCCAGTGGTAAGATGTGGCAAGACTCATCGAGACTTATCCAAAGTGACTCTGAGCTGTGATAGCCACAATAGGTGGCTCTACAAAGTATTGACTTTAGAGAGGTAAATAGTAATGCACATTGACCTTTTCTGTTATTTTGTCCTATTTGTTGTTTGCTTCACAATAAAAAAAAAATATTCAAAGTTGTGGGCATGTTCTGTAAATTAAATGATGCAAATCCTCAAATGATCCATGTTAATTCCAGGTTGCGAGGCAACAAAACACGAAAAATGCCAAGGGGGGTGAATACTTTTGCAAGGCACTGTAAGGAAATAATTGTTCAATTGGTGTGGTGAATCACTGTGAGTGTTACAGCAGCTGTAGGGTCTTTTTTCATATAAATTTTTATGTACATTGCACTTTAGATTTTTGGCGCTGATTGTCACTATACACTTCAAATCTGCACTATAGTCGATTAAATCAATAGGTTTTGTGGAAAGCAATAGAAACTCCTTTAGCCTTCTGGACAGGATTAGTAGTATGGAACCTCCAGTTAAAATATCTGCCTGGGCAGGAGGGAAGAGAATCAGTCTGAAAGTGAGTTTCTTGTAGCAAGAGTAAATTGACTTTATATTTGTGCATTTGGTACAAGATTTGCCCTCTCTTGGAGGCAGTATTTAAACCTTTAGCATTGTGAGGCCTCGTACACACGGGCGGACTGTTCGCCCAATCTTGTCCGCTGAACAGTGTTTGGGCGGACAGTCCGCTCGTGTGTGGGCTTTCAGCGGACAGTTTCAGCGGACAGTTGGACGGACAAAGTCTTTCGGAAATTCCGAAAAACTGTCCGCTGAAACTGTGTTTGAGCGAACAGTCCGCCCGTGTGTAGGCTACTTTCGAAATGAGCAAACTGTTCCCGCTCGGAAAGTCCGCCCATTTCGAGCGCGTGTACAGGTAGGCGGGGCCCGCGAAGGAGACGTCGCGGGCTCCGCCGCCTGGAATGGGCTTAAAGGGGAACCCCAACGCCGAAAAAAATCGGCGTGGGGGTTCCCCCAAAGTCCACACCAGACCCTTGTCCGAGCACGCTACCCGGCCGGCCAGGAAAGGGGGGTGAGCGAGCGCGCCCCCCCTCCTGAGCCGTACCAGGCCGCGTGCCCTCAACATGGGGGGTGCCTTGGGGAAGGGGGGGCCGCACTTTTTGTTGCTGCTGATTTTTAACAAACTGAAAAAAGACTGGAACTCCGCTTAAAGGATTAACGTATAACACAACTTAAAATGCATTGAGAATGGCTCACAGAAAATGGCAGCCTGCCAACTTCCAGTTTAGAGGTGTGTTGTCATAGGCTCCTCCCAACATGTTGCGTCACAGAGTTACATGACTGCCTTAGGTAAAGGGTTTTTTTTTTTCCCTGAGGAAGTCACGCGATTCTGTTATGCAACGCATTGTGAGGATATAGAGGGGTGGATCCTGCGCAAATCGTGCCACTCAAATAAAATACACAAATTCAAACTAATATAAATATGTGCATACATATAATGCCGTGAAAAATATAGTCCATAAAACAGCACGGATAAAAATATAAAAAATGGAGAAGGGATCAATGATAGAATAATGATAGAATGTCCGCTACTCAAGGCTCCCAGAACTCTCACCTTCAAACGAAGTGAATAAGCAAATCAAACAAACTCCAGGATTCTCTTATTTCATTCATAAATAATAGCCATCAGGAAATCCAAAGGAGGGATGTAGTGATACAATTCCGCCACTAGAGGGCCAGTCCCAGCTTATAGAATAGGTAATATGGATAATATGGATATTCACTTCTATTCCACACTGTATGGCTCAAAATAAGAGAGAGGAGGGGGAGAGAGAAAAACAGGAGACTTCCATAGTGTAGTAGTTTAAAAAACGGCAGGTAGATTTATTAAGAAGCAGTAAAGACTCTCACATTTTGATTGCAAAAAACAAACACAATCAGGAAGAGGGTGTAATGCCGTCTTACTCTACTTCCGGTTCGTCCTCTGGCCAATCCCTACGCGTTACGTCATGTGACTTCTTCATGGGGATCATGAAGCAATCCATGAAGCATTGTGAGGACCCTCTTGCACTTATTGCCAGGCCGTCTTTAATATTAATTAGACCCTGGGCAAAAACATTTTCTTTGGCCCTCCCAAATTAAATGATTAACTATTTGTGGGGCAGTGCGGGTTCAAGGGGCAGCTGCTTTGGGCCCTACAACCGTGACTGGGCCCGGGGCATCTTCCCGTTTTGCCCTGCGTTAAAGATGGCCCTGCTTATAGCGAGGACTTTTTTTTTTTTTTCACTAGCTTTCTTTTTAAGTATTGTATCCTAGATGCTGACCATGCACAGTGTACTTTTTGCCTCCATACAAAAGATGTGAGCCTTGCTTTGTGATTAGTAGTTGTAGAAGTCACAAACAAAAGTGCCTCAAACTTTCGATGCCCCTATCACAGACATCCGTCGGGTGTTTATTTTCATGATCTCTTCTTGAGAGCCAGAAAACACTTCACAGGTGAAATTACAGTGCCCGGCCTTCCAGGCGCCACAGGCTGCATCTTGTACGACGCGGCTCCTTGGGAATTTATAGGCCGTGTACTCTGTCATTTTCTCCAAAAAGGTTTCTCATGCTACTCCCTTAAACTCCAGACGATTGAGCAGAAAGTGCTTTACATCCTCATGAACAACCCAATTGCTGGGAGTGGGAAAACATTTCACGGAAAGGTCTGCGGGAACTCTCAGCAGATGCAACAATGTTTTTTTTTATTTTTTATTTTTTTTACAATGATTCTCTAAAAACCGTTTATCTGAAGAAATCTTAAACGCATGTTATTTGTAATGACCCTTGTTCCAGGGCTGGACTGGGAAAGAAATTTGGCCCTGGACTTCATCCAGACCAGCCCACTTACATTTTGAGTGTCCCATCAGAAGCCCCTTACATCAGAGTGTCTCATCGGCACCCCCTTACATCAGAGTGTCCCATCAGTGCCCCCTTACATCAGAGTGTCCCATCAGCACCCCCTTACATCAGAGTGTCTCATCGGCACCCCCTTACATCAGAGTGTCCCCTGAGCAGCCCCCTTACATCAGAGTGTCCCATCAGTGCCCCCTTACATCAGAGTGTCCCATCAGCACCCCCTTACATCAGAGTGTCCCATCAGTGCCCCCTTACATCAGAGTGTCCCATCAGCACCCCCTTACATCAGAGTGTCCCATCAGCGCCCCCTTACATCAGAGTGTCCCATCAGCACCCCCTTACATCAGAGTGTCTCATTAGCAGCCCCCTTACATCAGAGTGTCTCATTAGCAGCCCCCTTACATCAGAGTGTCCCATCAGCGCCCCCTTACATCAGAGTGTCCCATCAGCACCCCCTTACATCAGAGTGTCCCATCAGCGCCCCCTTACATCAGAGTGTCCCATCAGCACCCCCTTACATCAGAGTGTCTCATTAGCAGCCCCCTTACATCAGAGTGCCTCATTAGCAGCCCCCTTACATCAGAGTGTCCCATCAGCACCCCTTACATCAGAGTGTCTCATCAGCACCCCCTTACATCAGAGTGTCTCATCAGCACCCCCTTACATCAGAGTGTCCCATCAGCACCCCCTTACATCAGAGTGTCTCATTAGCAGCCCCCTTACATCAGAGTGCCTCATTAGCAGCCCCCTTACATCAGAGTGTCCCATCACCGGCCCCCTTACATCAGAGTGGCCCACTGAGCCATCGGCCCACCGGGAAACTCCCTGTAGTCCCAATGGCCAGTACATGCCTGCCTTGTTCAATGTTACAGGTTAATAAAATCTATGAAACTCATAGTGCAAAAAAGTAAAGCTGTAAACAAGCTACCATAAGTGTGCCCAGCCTATTGCATTAGGGTGTGCACCCCAAAGTTCAAACGCGTGCGTTTGTGTGTTTATATATACAAAGAGAAAAAAAAAAGTATTTGATCCCCTGCTGATTTTGTACGTTTGCCCACTGACAAAGAAATGATCAGCCTATAATTTTAATGGTTGGTTTATTTTAACAGCGAGAGACAGAATAACCACAAAAATATCCAGAAAAACGCATTTCAAAAAAGTTATAAATTTATTTACATTTTAATGAGTGAAATAAATATTTGATCCCCTATCAGTCAGCAAGGTTTCGGGCTCCCCAGGTGTCTTCTATACAGGTAACGATCTGAGATTAGGAGCACTCTCTTAAAGGGAGTGCTCCTAGTCTCAGCTTGTTACCTGTATAAAAGATACCTCTCCACAGAAGCAATCAATCAATCAATCAGATTTCAATCTCTCCACCATGAACAAGACCAAAGAGCTGTCCAAAGATGTCAGGGACAAGATTGTAGACCTACACAAGGCTCCAATGGACTACAAGATCATCGCCAAAGCAGCTTGGTGAGAAGGTGACAACAGTTGGTGCGATTATTCGCAAATGGAAGAAACACAAAATAACTGTCAATCCCCTCGGTCTGGGGCTCCATGGAAGATCTCACCTCGTGGAGTTTCAATGATCATGAGAACGATGAGGAATCAGCCCAAAACTACACAGGAGAAGCTTGTCAACAATCCCAATGCAGGTGGGACCATAGTCACCAAGAAAACAATTGGTAACACGCTACGTTGTAAAGGACTAAAATCCTGCAGCACCCGTAAGGTCCCCCTGCTCAAGAAAACAAATGTACAGGCCTGTCTGAAGTCTGCTAACCCAATGGTCATCAACCCTGTCCTCAGAGCCCACTAACAGGCCAGGTTTTATGTATTACCTTGGGGAGATTTCAGTTATATTGCAAACCTGGCCCGTTAGTGGGCCCTGAGGACAGGGTTGATGACCACTGTGCTAATGAACATCTAAATGATTCAGAGGAGAACTGGGCAGTGGCGGCTGGTGGTCATTTTTTTGGGGGGGGGGAGGCGGCAAACACATACACCATTCCCGGTCCAGTCATTCGTTCAGGTTTGGAGCACTTACCCCTTTTAATGACAGGCAGCACTTCACTCAGGTGGCAGGCATTACTGGTGGCTTCCTTTTCCCCTGCGGGCATCATGGCAGCTTCCGTCTCCTTCCTCCTCGGCCAATTGGAATGCTTCTACTTTCAGCCAATTGGGAAAAGGGTTCCTGATTGGCCAAGAGGCTCTAATCAGGTGCTTAGTGGATGGGCCACCCCTGGAACTGGGTGAAAGTGTTGTGGTCAGATGAGACCAAAATAAAGCTCTTTGGCATCAACTCAACGTGCCGTGTTTGAAGGAGGAGGAATGCTGCCTGTGACTCCAAGAACACCATCCCCACTGTCAAACATGGAGGTGTAAACGTTATGCTTTGGGGGTGTTTTCTGCTAAGGGCACAGGACGGAGAAGCTTCCAGAAGTAGAGGTTGGCATTTAGGAAGAGCTGCTTGGAGTATTGATGAGGCCCCCAGGCAATCCCCAGCCAAATGGGTTGGCAAGGGGTTGGCACCTCTTAAATACTCTCGAGTCATGCCAGCAGGGGCAGTCAGGTGGAAGATGGAGAAGGAGTGCTGATGAAGCTGTCGGCCTTGAAGGTGCTCTCTAGTCTGGGGGGTAACCTCACTCTAGTCTGGGGGGTAACCTCACTCTAGTCTGGGGGGTAACCTCACTCTAGTCTGGGGGGTGACCTCACTGAGACCTCCCTCTTTCTTCTAGAGGATTCTAGAAGGAGCGGAGAAGAGGAGAGGAGAGGTGGAGCTGCCTGGAGTGTTCTATGGAGGTCTGACCAATCCCAACCTGGATTGGCAGGGGGCAGGCCTCCTTAATTACCTAAAGTCAGCCTAGTAGGGGAGGAGTTGTTGGCTGAAAGAACTGGAGATGGAGTACTAGGCTGTCAGGACCTTTAAGGGAGCCCCCCAGTCTGGGTTGTGTGACCTTGAGATTGGGGCTCGGGTGCATGATGGAGCCCATCAGGAAAGCATGAAAGTTCTGGACAGGAGGAGCCAGAGGGGACAGCAGAAACTAGTAATTCAGGAGGGAACAATCGGTTGCAGCCAGGAGTGCTGGTGAGTGGCATGCACAGTCAGGAGGACTGCAGAGGCATGCCAGAGAGGACAGAGAGGAAACAGTCAGAGATAAGTGCAGAGGGTGAAGTGAGGCCTGCAATGTCAAGGGCAGTGAAGTCAGGCAGCTGCAGCCATGAGGGCTGGCAGGTCCTGAAGATGGCTGACTGGGAGCAGTAGTCCACCTATAGGACAGCACTATTTCTGCTACACTTTAGGGGCTTGCGGTTCCTGCCTGCAAAGGGCAATTGCTGAGGCCTTCGTGAGCCGGTGTCAGGCCTAATCTTACATGTGCTTGCTGGTCCTGGGGATAAAGAGTTGTGCAGGAAGAAGCAAGAGGAATAGTCTGCAAGCAAGGAAAGTGCTGGAGTAGACTGAAGTAGTAACTTGTACAGAGGAGTCTACATAGTTGTCCCAGTTGATTGATATACAATCCGCCAATTGATTGATATACAATTCACCAGCCATCCCATGTTTCCCTCACCCCATCCAAGTTAAATTCCCTCAATAAAACAAACAAAAACAAGTACATGGACTGTTCATTGTCTTAACGTGACTGAGAAGTGAATGCCGGGCTGGGCCGGGTGACAGGTGGGCCAAAACACTCAGCGGCTCCTACAGGGGCACCGCTACATACACAACCAAAGGGGTCCAGGGGCCCTGACTGTACAGGGCATTTGCTTGATCTGGCTGAGTGCTTTGCCAGATTAATAAAAAGTGCCTCATCTGAGTATTTTTTTGTTCAAGCAAGTGAAGGGAGAAGAAAAAGGAATGAAGAGAAAGGAGTGTATATAGACTGTATACAGGAGAGTTGTCCCTGAAGAGCTCTGAAGTCAAGTGGGCATCCCATAACACCCCTACACCCCATTCAAGTTTTATCCCTCCCTATAAAACAGAAAAAAACAAGCACTGGACTGTTTTTTCCTGACTCAAGTGTGCCTGTTGGAATTTGGTGTGCAGGGTGGGGGTTCCCATTTCACCAGTGGCTCCTATGTGGGGTTGTGCTGCCTTTAGAACCACTTTAAAGCGGAGTTCCCACTGTTAATTTTTTTTTTTTTTTTTTTTTTTAGGATGCATAACTTTTGTTTCTTATGCCCTGTACACACGGTCGGACATTCTGACGACAAAATCCGTCTGATTTTTTCTGACGGATTTTGGGCCAAACTTGTCTTGCATACACACGGTTGCACAAAGTTGTCGGAAAATCCGATCATTCAGAACGAGGTGATGTACAACACGTACGTAGGGACTATAAAGAGGCCAGTAGCCAATAACTTTTGTCTCGTAATTTATTCTGAGCATGCGTGCCACTTTGTTCGTCGGAATTGTCAACACACGATCGGAATTTAAACGATCGGATTTTGTTGTCAGAAAATTTTAGACCCAGCTCTCAAACTTTGTGTGTTGGAAATTCCAACGGAAAAAGTCCAATGGAGCCCCACACACAATCGGATTTTCCGACAACACGATCTGATCGCACATTTTCCGTCGGAAAGTCCGACCGTGTGTACAGGGCATAAGGCTTATTTAGAGCACTCACGTTTGTGTGATTAATCGGCGCTTGATTGCCCATTTCATAGAGGAATATATAGAAGAATATATGTTATATTCCACTTTTGTGGCAGTTTTCCATAGTGCTTGTGGGCATATGAAGCCCACAAACACTATCTTCCGGGCTCTGGTGCAGCTGAGCGACCAGCATCTCCCAGGAACACTAGCGAGCACCGGCGCCAAGGGAAATTACATTGGACGCCTTGGAAAGGAAAAGGCAGATTACGACGTACCCCCTAGCAACAGACCTGAAAAGGTGAGTAAAAAAAGGTGGTTATTTGTATTTAATGCAGCTGAATAATGTATTTTTATTTTATGACTGGAACTCCACCTTAAGTTTAAGTGGTCATCTGCACCACCTTTTACCAATTTTCAAGCGTACTAGAACAGTTCCCTGGCAGATTTTCCATCATTTGCTGATCTCTGCCACTGTTGAGTCCCATCACTATTCTGTATGAAGATCGAGCTGCTGAACTATAATGGCCCCTCTCTACGTTTCCACCAAAATGCCCTTTGCCCTTCATAATAATGGCCCATCTCTACATTTCCCCCACAATGCCTTTTGCCCTTCATAATAATGGCCCCTCTCTACGTTTCCCCCACAATGTCTTTTGCCCTTCATAATAATGGCCCCCTCTATGTTTCCCCCACAATGCCTTTTGCCCTTGATAATAATGGCCCCTCTCTACGTTTCCCCCACAATGTCTTTTGCCCTTCATAATAATGGCCCCCTCTATGTTTCTCCCACAATGTCTTTTGCCCTTCATAATAATGGCCCCCTCTACGTTTCCCCCACAACGCCTTTTGCCCTTGATAATAATGGCCCCTCTCTACGTTTCTCCCACAATGTCTTTTGCCCTTCATAATAATGGCCCCCTCTATATTTCCCCCACAATGGCTTTTGCCCTCATAATATTGGCCCCTCTCTACGTTTCTCCCACAATGTATTTTGCCTTTCATAATAATGGCCCCCTCTATGTTTCCCCCACAATGTCTTTTGCCCTTCATAATAATGGCCCCTCTCTACGTTTCTCCCACAATGCCTTTTGCCCTTGATAATAATGGCCCCTTTCTACGTTTCCCCCACAATGTCTTTTGCCCTTCATAATAATGGCCCCTTCTCTACGTTTCTCCCACAATGCCTTTTGCCCTTCATAATAATGGCCCCCTCTACGTTTCTCCCGCAATGCCTTTTGCCCTTGATAATAATGGCCCCTCTCTACGTTTCCCCCACAATGTCTTTTGCCCTTCATAATAATGGCCCCTCTTTACGTTTCTCCCACAATGCCTTTTGCCCTTCATAATAATGGCCCCCTCTACGTTTCTCCCACAATGCCTTTTGCCCTTAATAATAATGGCCCCTCTCTACGTTTCCCCCACAATGTCTTTTGCCCTTCATAATAATGGCCCCTCTCTACGTTTCTCCCACAATGCCTTTTGCCCTTGATAATAATGGCCCCTCTCTACGTTTCTCCCACAATGTCTTTTGCCCTTCATAATAATGGCCCCCTCTCTATGTTTCTCCCACAATGACTTTTGCCCTTGATAATAATGGCCCCTCTCTACGTTTCCCCCACAATGTCTTTTGCCCTTCATAATAATGGCCCCTCGCTACGTTTCTCCCACAATGCCTTTTGCCCTTCATAATAATGGCCCCCTCTACGTTTCTCCCACAATGCCTTTTGCCCTTAATAATAATGGCCCCTCTCTACGTTTCCCCCACAATGTCTTTTGCCCTTGATAATAATGGCCCCTCTCTACGTTTCCCTCACAATGTCTTTTGCCCTTCATAATAATGGCCCCTCTCTACGTTTCTCCCACAATGCCTTTTACCCTTGATAATAATGGCCCCTCTCTACGTTTCTCCCACAATGCCTTTTGCCCTTGATAATAATGGCCCCTCTCTACGTTTCCCCCACAATGTCTTTTGCCCTTCATAATGATGGCCCCTCTCTACGTTTCTCCCACAATGCCTTTTGCCCTTCATAATAATGGCCCCCTCTACGTTTCTCCCACAATGCCTTTTGCCCTTAATAATAATGGCCCCTCTCTACGTTTCCCCCACAATGTCTTTTGCCCTTGATAATAATGGCCCCTCTCTACGTTTCTCCCACAATGTCTTTTGCCCTTCATAATAATGGCCCCTCTCTACGTTTCCCTCACAATGTCTTTTGCCCTTCATAATAATGGCCCCCTCTACGTTTCTCCCACAATGCCTTTTGCCCTTGATAATAATGGCCCCTCTCTACGTTTCCCCCACAATGTCTTTTGCCCTTCATAATAATGGCCCCTCTCTACGTTTCTCCCACAATGCCTTTTGCCCTTGATAATAATGGCCCCTCTCTACGTTTCTCCCACAATGTCTTTTGCCCTTCATAATAATGGCCCCCTCTCTATGTTTCTCCCACAATGCCTTTTGCCCTTGATAATAATGGCCCCTCTCTACGTTTCCCCCACAATGTCTTTTGCCCTTCATAATAATGGCCCCTCGCTACGTTTCTCCCACAATGCCTTTTGCCCTTCATAATAATGGCCCCCTCTACGTTTCTCCCACAATGCCTTTTGCCCTTAATAATAATGGCCCCTCTCTACGTTTCCCCCACAATGTCTTTTGCCCTTGATAATAATGGCCCCTCTCTACGTTTCCCTCACAATGTCTTTTGCCCTTCATAATAATGGCCCCTCTCTACGTTTCTCCCACAATGCCTTTTACCCTTGATAATAATGGCCCCTCTCTACGTTTCTCCCACAATGCCTTTTGCCCTTGATAATAATGGCCCCTCTCTACGTTTCCCCCACAATGTCTTTTGCCCTTCATAATGATGGCCCCTCTCTACGTTTCTCCCACAATGCCTTTTGCCCTTCATAATAATGGCTAGTGATGGCCGAACGGTTCGCCCGGCGGTCGTTTCGCGGCGAATTTCCGACATTCGCGGTCCGCACGTTCGAACGCCTTTTTCCGTCGTTCGCCGCGGCGGACTTACGTGTTTAATGTATACAAGAGCTTTAACCTTTGGTGACACGTTTATCATGTGATACAGGACAGCCAATTGAGACATGACAGCACATGGACACTTGTACATTCCCCCTAACCTATAAATACACCCGATCCGGTGGCCATTTTACATTCTTTCTTCTGTTAAGATAGGGACAGGTTCCTGTGTGGAGTAGGGAGAGATAAACCACTAGCTATTTGGTACACAAAAGTTCTTTTCAGGACTGGTATAGGTGTTAGGTGTTGATAGGTTTGCTGTGCTGCTGATTCTTGCAGCAGCCTGAGTGTCTTTTGTTAGTTTAGAGAAAGGGAAAGGACGGTGTATGCTACAGGGACAGCCAGATTAGTCTTTCATCATCATCATCATCATCATCATCATTAGCTGTTACTATCAAGGTCCACAAAAGAGCTGTTCCAGTAACCACTAATCGTTCTCTTTTTTTGCCAATTTGTATAGGGACAGGAAGGAAGCAGTGTTGTCAGGCAGTGAGGGTAATTTTAAAGACTTGCTGTTATTATTAGTTCCACAAAGGTTCTTTTCAGGACTGGTATCAGTGGTACAGTAATAGGCTTGTACATGTATAATATTCTTTCTTCCAAATATAGAAAGGATATTATACTTGACTGCTGCCCTTCTGCTGCAGTCTGCTAAACATTCACAACTCACTTGTTCCACAAAAGTTCTTATAAGGACTGGTAACTTGGTATAGGGTGCTACGGTACATAGGCTTGAGTGCGGTACAGTCTGCTGTTCTGTAAGGACCGCTATCGGTCCACAATAGATAGGGTTGACGTGCACCACTGCTGACCGCTGCCCTATACTGCAGCAGTCCTTCAGCGGTATAGGGACTGACGTACAGTCTGCTAATCACTAACACACAACCTGCTTGTTCCACAAAAGTTCTTATAAGGACTGGTAACTTGGTATAGGGTGCTACGGTACATAGGCTTGAGTGCGGTACAGTCTGCTGTTCTGTAAGGACCGCTATCGGTCCACAATAGATAGGGTTGACGTGCACCACTGCTGACCGCTGCCCTATACTGCAGCAGTCCTTCAGCGGTATAGGGACTGACGTACAGTCTGCTAAACACTAATACACAACCTGCTTGGTCCACAAAAGTTCTTATAAGGACTGGTAACTTGGTATAGGGTGCTACGGTACATAGGCTTGAGTGCGGTACAGTCTGCTGTTCTGTAAGGACCGCTATCGGTCCACAATAGATAGGGTTGACGTGCACCACTGCTGACCGCTGCCCTATACTGCAGCAGTCCTTCAGCGGTATAGGGACTGACGTACAGTCTGCTAAACACTAATACACAACCTGCTTGGTCCACAAAAGTTCTTATAAGGACTAGTAACTTGGTATAGGGTGCTACGGTACATAGGCTTGAGTGCGGTACAGTCTGCTGTTCTGTAAGGACCGCTATCGGTCCACAATAGATAGGGTTGACGTGCACCACTGCTGACCGCTCACCTATACTGCAGCAGTCCTTCAGCGGTATAGGGACTGACGTACAGTCTGCTAATCACTAACACACAACCTGCTTGTTCCACAAAAGTTCTTATAAGGACTGGTAACTTGGTATAGGGTGCTACGGTACATAGGCTTGAGTGCGGTACAGTCTGCTGTTCTGTAAGGACCGCTATCGGTCCACAATAGATAGGGTTGACGTGCACCACTGCTGACCGCTGCCCTATACTGCAGCAGTCCTTCAGCGGTATAGGGACTGACGTACAGTCTGCTAAACACTAATACACAACCTGCTTGGTCCACAAAAGTTCTTATAAGGACTGGTAACTTGGTATAGGGTGCTACGGTACATAGGCTTGAGTGCGGTACAGTCTGCTGTTCTGTAAGGACCGCTATCGGTCCACAATAGATAGGGTTGACGTGCACCACTGCTGACCGCTGCCCTATACTGCAGCAGTCCTTCAGCGGTATAGGGACTGACGTACAGTCTGCTAAACACTAATACACAACCTGCTTGGTCCACAAAAGTTCTTATAAGGACTGGTAACTTGGTATAGGGTGCTACGGTACATAGGCTTGAGTGCGATACAGTCTGCTGTTCTGTAAGGACCGCTATCGGTCCACAATAGATAGGGTTGACGTGCACCACTGCTGACCGCTCACCTATACTGCAGCAGTCCTTCAGCGGTATAGGGACTGACGTACAGTCTGCTAAACACTAATACACAACCTGCTTGGTCCACAAAAGTTCTTATAAGGACTGGTAACTTGGTATAGGGTGCTACGGTACATAGGCTTGAGTGCGGTACAGTCTGCTGTTCTGTAAGGACCGCTATAGGTCCACAATAGATAGGGTTGACGTGCACCACTGCTGACCGCTCACCTATACTGCAGCAGTCCTTCAGCGGTATAGGGACTAAGAGTTTTGTCACAGGGTCATTTAAAAAATGACATGCAGAGGAAGAGGCAGGCCCTTCCGCAGGGGTGGTAGGGGTAGGGCAGGAGCAACAGGCTTGAGCCAAAGTGGGAAGTTGCAGAAGGTGCGTTCAATTACTTTAAAGGATGCACCAGACTTGGTTGAGTGGCTCGCTCAGCCTTACTCTTCTGCACCCTCCTCATCCTCTCGATCTGCACCCTCTTCTTCACTCTCTGCTATGTGCACCCCCAAAGACACTACCACCAACAACACGACCACCACCACCACCACCACATACCTTCCGCTTGAGTCACTGGAATTATATTCCGATCCATATCAAGAGGACATTTCTGATGCGCAGCCACTCTTGGTATTGGATCAGGAAGAGGAGGTAGCAACAAGCGCTACTCAGCAGTCTGACGCCAGTACCCAGATCAGCCCAAGGAGGAGGTTGGTCCCCGGTGTTGCTGCCTACTCCGAGATCTCTACTTATAGCGGTGGGGAAGGTGACGTTGATGATGACGTGTCTAGTGATGTCACGTGGGTGCCCACAAGAGAGGAAGAGGAGGGGAGTTCAGAGGGAGATATGGACCAGCAGATAGGGAGGAGAAGCAGCAATGACTTACATTGCACAGCAGGGACAAAGCAGACTGCAAATGTATCAGGAGCGAGTCATCGACCATGTACGGTCACATCTGGCGCTCCCAGGACACCGGCACATGGCTCCGCAGTGTGGGCTTTTTTTAACGTGTCCGCTGCTGACAATAGCGTTGCCATCTGCAATCTTTGCAGTCAACGCGTTAGTCGCGGTAAGCCCAATACTCACCTAGGGACGACCGCCTTAAGAAGGCACATGAGCAGCCATCACCGAGCCCAGTGGGAGCAACGGAACACACAAAGCCACACTGCAGGCTCTCACCGTCCAGCCTCGTCTTCTACTTCTCCTTCTCCTCTCTCCTCACAATTGTCCTCCACTCCACCTTCCATCACGCCAAGCTCACATTTTTCTGCAAAAAGGCAGGCTTCCGTGGGCCTAATGTTTGAGCGTAAAAAAATGATGATGCCGGATAACCCTCTTGCCCAACGGTTGGCGGCTGGCTTGTCAGAACTCATAGCCCGCCAACTACTGCCATATAAACTGGTGGACTCGGAGGCCTTTCGCAAATTTGTGGCCATTGGAACACCACAATGGAAGGTCCCAGGAAGGAAGTATTTCTCAGAGAAGGGCATCCCAGAGCTATATGGCCATGTTCAGCGGCAAGTGAATGTATCTCTGGCACACAGTGTCGGTGCCAAGATACATCTGACCACAGACACGTGGTCTAGCAAACACGGGCAGGGAAGGTATATCAGTTTTACTGCCCACTGGGTGAACCTTCTGACGGCCGTCAAGCATGTAACCCGTGGCACCCGTGTAGATTTGGTTTTACCGCCACGGATTGCATGCAGGCCTGACTCTTCTTCTCCTCCTCCTACTCCATCCTCCTCCCTCTCCTCCTCAGCTGCCTCCTCCTTTTCCGCTGCTAGCGTCTCTTCCACTGCACCGCCCAAGCTCCCCAGAACCTATTCCACATGCCAGGTGAGACGTTGCCATGCCGTGCTGCGTCTGTTGTGCCTGGAAGCAAAGAGCCACACTGGCCCGGCACTCCTTTCAGCTTTGCGTTCACAGGCAGATGAGTGGCTAACACCGCTCAATTTGACAGTTGGTAAAGTGGTGTGTGACAACGGTGCCAATCTGCTTAGCGCATTGAAACAGGGCAAAATCACGCACGTGCCGTGCATGGCACACGTCTTAAACTTGGTCGTGCAGCGATTCCTTGTCAAATACCCTGGGGTCCAGGACATCTTGCGGCAGGCAAGGAAAATCTCGGCCCATTTCAGAAGATCTTACACGGCCATGGCTCGCCTTGCTGACATTCAGCGGCGACACCATCTGCCGGTCAGACGTCTTATTTGCGATTGCCCGACGCGATGGAACTCAACCTTCTATATGCTTGATAGGCTGCTCCAGCAGAAACGTGCAGTTAACGTCTACCTGTATGAACTCTGCGAAAGAAACGGTTCTGGGGAGCTGGGTTTTTTTTCACCGCGCCAGTGGCTGCTCATGCGCGACACATGCAGACTTCTGCGGCCATTTGAGGAGATCACCAAACTGGTCAGTCGCAGCCATGGCGCCATCAGTGACATGGTACCTTATGCCTTCTTTCTGGAGCGTGCATTGCGTCGTGTCATTGATCAGGCTGTGGAGGAGCAGGAGCGGGAAGATGAGGAAGTCGCAATGCTGGATGAATTCCCAGGGGGGGCTACTCTATCTGAGACAAGTCAACAACAGGAGTCTGATGAGGAGTCAGAGGAGGATGGTGCCGGGGCGGATGAGCAGGAGCAAGAAGAGCATGCTTTAAACCTTTCTGGGATCCCTGTTGTGCGAGGATGGGGAGAGGAGAATGAAGAGGACGACATTATCCTGGATGATGAGCAGGAGCCAGGCCACCACACCGCTTCCACTTTAGTGCAAATGGGGGCCTTCATGCTCCAGTGTTTTAATAGGGACCCCCGTATAAAAAGCATGAGGGTCAAGGACCAGTACTGGGTGGCAACGTACTTAGACCCCCGGTACAAACACAAAATGGCGGAAATGTTACCGCCGTCGCAGAGGGCTGTCAGAATGCAGCACTTCCAGGCCTTGCTTCGAGAAATGCTGCATTCTGCTTTTGCGTGCGCTGGCAGAGGAGCAATTCCCACTCCCAGAGAAGGATTTGCGGGTACCAATCCAACAGCGCCTGCAAGAAGAGGCCGGTTTGAAGATGTGTTGGTGACTTCGGATATGAGGTCATTCTTTCAGCCGACCCATCGACAGGTGTCATCCGGATCCAGCATCAGGGAACGCCTAGACCGTCAGGTGTCCGACTACATTGGGTTAACGGCCGATGTGGACGCTCTGAGGAGTGATGAACCCCTAGACTACTGGGTGGGCAGGCTTGACCTCTGGCCAGAGCTTGCCCAATTTGCAATCGAACTGTTGGCTTGCCCCTCATCCAGTGTCCTGTCCGAAAGGACGTTCAGCGCAGCAGGGGGGATTGTGACCGATAAGCGTACTCGCCTAGCTCACCACAGTGTTAACTACCTCACATTTCTAAAAATGAATGAGGCATGGATCTCGGAGGAATTCAACACATGTGACCAGTAGACCATGTATATGTCTATAAACTATTTTTTTAATCAAGCACACAGACCTTCTTAATTCATTTGGCTCACTTCCTTGACCCAAAAAAGCACACCGTACTATATGCCCCTACCCTCCTCTTTGAAGAGGTTGAGCGGTGTCATATTTCTACTGGGGCTGCTTATGATATCCCTGTGCTGTGCTGACTTCCTCCTGGGGGTTCTTATTATGAAGGGATCACACTATCCCTGTGCTGTGCTGACTTCCTCCTGGGGGTTCTTATTATGAGGGGATCACACCATCCCTGTGCTGTGCTGACTTCCTCCTGGGGCTGCTTACGGTGCTGCTGTCAGTGCTGTATGTCACGGTGCTGCTGTCAGCGCTGTATGTCACGGTGCTGCTGTCAGCGCTGTATGTCACGGTGCTGCTGTCAGCGCTGTATGTCACGGTGCTGCTGTCAGCGCTGTATGTCACGGTGCTGCTGTCAGCGCTGTATGTCACGGTGCTGCTGTCAGCGCTGTATGTCACGGTGCTGCTGTCAGCGCTGTATGTCACGGTGCTGCTGTCAGCGCTGTATGTCACGGTGCTGCTGTCAGCGCTGTATGTCACGGTGCTGCTGTCAGCGCTGTATGTCACGGTGCTGCTGTCAGTGCTCTGTATTACGGTGCTGCTGTCAGATGCCTCTATCACGGTGCATGTGTCATTCCGGTATGTCACGCTGCTGGTGATCATCTCCTGCACCCTCTTCTTTGCCTACCCTGGTCCCTGACCTTCCCTCTCCTCCATTGCCTTCATTAACTCCATAGTCCTGAATTGTTAGAACAATTTCCCAAATAAAATAAAAATGCTTGTAGTTATCGATCCCAAATTCACCTCATACATGTATTATGTCATTGTCCAGATGGTGGGACTACGTTTTACCCCCTAATAATTACCACGTGGCCGCAAATTCGACATGAAGGTTTGCAAAGTTCGCCTCCCATTGAAGTCAATGGGGCCCGCGGCGAACGGTCGGTTTCGCGAACGTTTGGGTCCGTTCGCATTTCGCGTTCGCGAAACGTCCCGTCGGAAGTTCGTCCATCACTAATAATGGCCCCCTCTACGTTTCTCCCACAATGCCTTTTGCCCTTAATAATAATGGCCCCTCTCTACGTTTCCCCCACAATGTCTTTTGCCCTTGATAATAATGGCCCCTCTCTACGTTTCTCCCACAATGTCTTTTGCCCTTCATAATAATGGCCCCTCTCTACGTTTCCCCCACAATGTCTTTTGCCCTTCATAATAATGGCTCCTCTCTACGTTTCTCCCACAATGCCTTTTACCCTTGATAATAATGGCCCCTCTCTACGTTTCTCCCACAATGCCTTTTTCCCTTCATAATAATGGCCCCTCTCTACGTTTCCCCCCACAATGCCTTTTCCCCTTGATAAGATGTTGGCGCTTTTCTCCCATGAGCCTCTCTGCTCCGATTGCACCCAGGCAAAAGCAGTCAGCTGTCTTGTGTATTTTTCTTCAAACATGGAACCAGGATTGTGTTCGGCTTGTTATAACCGGAGACTGGAATCTTACAAGACATGGCTTCCTTCCCCAATTAGCAGACCCTTTGTCAGCCTCCCTCACACAAACTTCAGTACAACTTCATGGCAATGAATGGAAGCTCCAGACCTCATCACCTCCTTTTAAGCGGCAGTGTTCTCTCTTCCAGGCAATTCACCTTCTTTTGTGGCTTCCAGGAGGTCCCATTACTTCTCTGTTTCCTTCAACATTAACCTACTAAGTGAATATCCTTTCACTGACTAAATGATGAACTTTTATTCCATATAATTACTACCCTTTTTTTCTTGGCTACAATGGGGTGTCTCATCTCCGCCCCAGTCTCTTTGCTTACATTTGTTACAGTTCTGCCAGCCCAGATCACACTATTCTGAGTTCCTTTGTATTCGATAAGACCCTTTGTCCTCCTACAAATGCTGCCCAGTTGCTGAATGTCTCCTTTTTTTCTACCTACAAAAATTTAACTGCATCCATAACCGGCCTAAACTACGTGTGCCCAGTGCAATCAGAGAGGGTGGTATTCAGTGGGGGGTACTCGGTGGGGGGAGTCAGACTTTCAACTGGGTCCCCAAAACCTCTCCTAGTCTCCTCAGCATTACAGTCAAATTTTTATGTTTATAACCCCCTTCAATACCGGACACTTTTACCCCCTTTCCTGGCCAGACCAATTTTCAGCACGTTGAATGACAATTGTGCGGTCATGCTACACTGTACACATTTTTATCATTTGTTTTTCACACCGTCTCACCTGCGGACCCGCCCGCTGTCACCTGCGGAGCCACCCGCATACCCGCCCACGGTCCTCACCGGGCCCCACTCGGCTACGGGCCCCATAGCGCCCGCCTGTGTCGCTATGGCAGTTGTTCCGCCACTGAGTCTTAGGAATTTAGTAAGAGGCATGTTGAGTTTTTTGAAGTTGCAATTTGTTGTAAATCGAAGAAATAATAACAAAAAAAAAATTCAAAATTTTTTAAAAATGTTTACATACTGTCACCAGTGCAATAAAACACTGATCAGAGACACTGACTGGTAACAGTATTTAAAAAATAATAATAATAAAAAAAAAATTATTTATTCCTACATATTTTTTCTTTTTCTACATTTTTTTTATTTTTCTTTACAAACAGTGGCCAGAGCAATACAGTGTTACTACACTAATGCCCCGTACACATAATCGGACTTTCCGACAACAAAACCGTGGATTTTTGTCTGAAGGTTGCTGGCTCCAACTTGTTTTGCGTACACACGGTCACACAAATGTTGGCCAACAATTAAGAACATGGGAACGTGGTGACGTATAGCACCGTGTACACACGGCCGGACTTTTCGTCAGCAAAGGTCAGAGGGAACGAATCCGTCTGACAATTCGTCCGTGTGTGGGCTTCATTGGACCTTTGTGTAGAAAAGTCAGACGGACTTTAGATTTAGAACATGTTTTAAATCTTTCCGATGGACTCGAGTCCAGTCGAGAAATCCGTTCATCTGTATGCTAGTCCGACGGACGAAAACTGAAGCTAGGGCAGCTATTGGCTAGTGGCTATGAACTTCCTCATTCTAGTCCGGTCGTACGTCCTCACGGTCGAATCCGTCAGACTTTAGTGTGATTGTGTGTGGCCAAGTCCGTTCGGAAAGTCAGTCGGAAGTCCGCCAAAAGTCCGTTGGGAAAACCGCCAGACCCAGTCTGCCAGAAAGTCCGGTCGTGTGTACAGGGCATAAGACATACGACAAGCCGAGAAAAAGGAAGTTCAATAGCCAATGTGGCTCCTTCTGCTTGATTCCGAGCATGCGTGAACTTTTGTGTGATGGACTTGTGTACACACGACCGGAAATTCCAACAACAAACTTTTGTTGGCGGAAAATTTGAGAACCTGCTAGCAAACATTTGTTGGCGGAAAGTCCAACAACAAATGTTCGATGGAGCATACACACGGGAGAACACATTGATTATTGCTAGCGGCTATAAAATTGCCTTACCCCCCCCCCCCCCCCCACTTCCTGGTCTGCCGTGCTGCTTGCTCGGATAGGGGACTAATATGGATTTTAGTGGTGACCCCATTTATTTTTCTTTTTCATTTCGGTGTGGGGTTCCTTTTAAAATCCACGCTAGATATGGATTTGGAATTCATTATAAAATGTATAACTGTAACTAACCACTTCCCGACCAGCTGCGGCAGTTTCACGGGTGGGCGAAGCGCCGTCATGTTACATCGATTCGGCTTGTGGCCACTAGAGACGCTCCCGCTGCTCGCCCCTGGAGCCGATGCGAGTGCCGGGCGGGCATGACAACCGCCAGGCTCCCACGAACGCTCGTGACAGATCCCGGTTCTCTGAGGGGAGAAGAGACAGATCGTCTGTTCATACTAAGTATGAATAGTGATCTGTCATCTCCCCTAGTCAGTCCCCCCTTCAGTTAGAACACACATGAGGCAACGCAATTAACCCTTTGTGTTAACTTCTTCCCTTCCATGGAAATTTTTACAGTAATCAGTGCATTTTTATAGCACTGATCGCTGTATAAATGACAATGGTCCCAAAAATGTGTCAAAAGTGTCCGATGTGTAATGGTGAATGAAAGATTATCAGCAATACTAACTGATAGAATGGCTTGGTTCAACAGAGTGTGGGGTCCGTGGATTAGGGACCTGGTAACGGTCTAATAGGCCTACCTGGTCCGCCGGGGTCAGGAGTTCCCCTGGAGCTGGAGTGCATCCCCTCTTCTTCTATCCCTTTTCTTTCTCTTTCCTCTCTCTACTCTTTATTCACTCATCTCAGTCTATGATAGCTATCTTTTTTTGCTTTCCCCTCTCTACCGGGGGGGTTTTTTGATCGCATATGTGCCATTGCTTACTGTAAGGTTATTACGTTGTACTGACTATGGTACTGGAGCCGGAATTGAGGGTTGGATGGCGGGGACCCAGTGCTTGCCATGTCGCTCTCATATGGAGTAAGACAAACACTAGATTTCAGTATGTGTTGATCTAACTATTCTTTGAGTTACCTTCTAAGCCACGCATGTGCGGACCTACCTTTTTCCTTATGGTTGCTGTTATGCTACTTAACTTGTTCTATATGATTTCTGATCCTATGTGTCTCAATGATGTTAAATACTGAGATTGTATTTTCTGAGTGGAAAAACTTGAATAAAAATATTGAAAGAAAAAAAAAGTGTCTGATGTGTCCGCCATAATGTCACAAAAAAAAATAAGATCGCCACCATTACTAGTAAAAAAAAAATAATAATAATAAAAACGCTATAAATCTATCCCCTATTCTGTAGACGCTATAACTTTTGCGCAAACCAATCACTACGCTTATTGTGTTTTTTTTTTACCAAAAATATGTAGAAGAATACATATCGGCCTAAACTGAGAAAAAATAGCTTTTTAAAAAAATAAATAAAAATGGAGATATTTATTATAGCAAAAAATACAAAATATTATTATTTTTTTTTTAATTGTCTCTCTTTTTTTGTTTATAGTGCAAAATAAAAACTGCAGAGATGATCAAATACCACCATAAGAAAGCTCTATTTGTGGGAAAAAAAGGACATCAATTTTGTTTGGGTGCAACTGTCAGTTAAAGCAGAGCAGTGGCGAATCGCAAAAAAAAAAAAAAAACGGTCCCGGTCATTCAGCTGTCAAATCTTCCGGGGCTGAAGCGGTTACACAAAATGAGACTAAATGAATTTCCGAAAAGGAATCAATGAAACAAAATTGGTAACACAACGATCTATCCGAAACTAAACCAATTTTTCCATCCTGCACATGCCTAGTAATTATGATTTAGGATGATTTCATTGCCTGTTACCCATTACAAACACATAGTAAAAATACCAAACTATTAGTGAAACCTGTGACTGCAGCCGTTCTGCTGTTATTAACGCTCAAATAATTATTAACGCTGAAATCCCAGTTTAATTTCCTCGCTGCGGCGTACGTGTTTTTGTTCACACAAGCGGTAAGACAGGTGAGACGGAAGGCAGGCAGGAGGCCGTGGACCGCAGTTTGTTTCCATCTCAAGTTTTAATTTGAGAATTATACGAAATTGCTTAATTAATTTGTAAATCAATAACTTTGGAGCAATGCGATTCAAACCTAATTAACTATTCAAATATCCCATTGCTAAATCTGCTTCAATTAATGACTACAAAACTCAAGAGTATAACAGTGATCATCTTAAATCTTCCTCCAGCATCTGCCTCCCAGAACAATTTGCGCTTCCCGTGTTTACACGGATACTATGGTATGTGATGGGTTTATTTTAAGTGACCCGCGAATCGGGATCAACAACGTGGAAAAATACAACTACAATAAGACAGGTATCATAAGTTGTCTAAAGTCGCGTACACACGGGCGGACTGTATGGCCTACTTAGTCCGTCATACAATCCGACGGACAGTCCGTCCTACTTTCGAATGAACGGACTTGACCACACACGGATGCACAAACAGTCCGTCGAAAGCTTGCGCGATGACGTGTACAGCACGTACGACGGGACTAGAAATAGGAAGTCCAATACACAGCAATGCAACCTTTCGCCGTGTAAATCCTTTCTGGGCATGCGCCATACTTAGTCCGTCGAACTAGCCTACTGACGAGCGGACTGTCCGCTGAAACCAAAGTTGGACGGACAGTATTTCGAAAAATCCGAAATACTTAGTACGCCAGACTGCACGCTGAAAAAGTCCGCTGAAGCCCACACACGAGCGGACTGTCCGCTGAAATGTGTTTCGACTGACTAAGTAGGCCATACAGTCCGCCCGTGTGTACGCGGCATCAGCTTTACCTTGACAAAGTTGCCGTGATTCACAACCGGATCCCCAGAAATATATTTCTGATGGCTACTCTTTCCATAGAACTAGGCACGCCTCCCTTCCCCCACAGGATACTGCTCAGGTGTGTCTATAGGTATGGAGCAAGTTAACAGATCTGACAGCCTTGATGAAGGGGAAGGCATTTTCCCCTGAAACACATTCACTTCTCTAGATACTCTGTCAAATAAAAATCTGGACTAAAACTCTTGAAGTGTGCTAAACTTTTGTACTCAACACTCATGCAGGGCCGTCTTTAAAGCAGGGCAAAAGGGGCAGCTGCCCTGGGCCCTATCATTGTTGTGGGGCCCAAAGCAGCTGCCTCATACTTGACAACTATTCCAGTTTAAATTCCCTTGTCCCTTGAAGTTTTAGTCCTGTGCTGTGTCCCGATATCCCAGTGTGAAGTGCTGGTACTAATACTGCCCAGCTCTGCCCTATTGTTGTGTACAGATGACTCACCTGCAGACCCTGTTTTTACATGTAAATAACCGGCATTTATAAGTAAATAGCGGCAGCATTACTAATAAATAGCTGCGGCCGGCTGCATTGATATGTCAATAAAGGTGGCGTTCCTATGTGTATCAGGCTCCCCTGCAGTGAGGAGATGCTGTACAGTAATTTCTAGCAACCAATTAACAAGCAGAAATCATTTGCTGTAACCTCTAGCAACTAATCAGTGAGCCATAATGTGTGCTGCAACCTCTAGCAACCAGTCATTAAGCAGTAATGAGATGCTGTAACCAATGGCAACCAATCACAATTGCTGCCTGATCTGATACAGTAAACTGATTTTAAGTCTAGCTGCTATTGTATTGTCTCAGAGCAGGTAGAAATTGCATGGGGGGGGGGGGGGGTTTGGCCCAAGACATTTTTTGCCCAGGGTCCAATCAATATTAAAGACGCCCAGCACTCATGCCAAAGCTTGATATATACTGAAAGTACTATTTTGAGATCAGAAAGGCAGCAGCCCAGGATCAGAATAAGGTCCTTTCTACACAACACAGCCAGCCACTGTTGGTCAGTCCCTTAGAAGGAGGACTCGCTCAAAGTCAATCCCAAAAGTACTAGTATCCCACCACCTTGGTCCAGCAATATCACACATACACACACAATAGGTACGTAGGCATGGAACAAGGCAATGTGGTTGACAGCTGTGGCCCATAACTGAAAGTTCCCTTGGAAGGAGGACTCACCAGGGGTCAATCCCAAAAGTACTAATATTCCACTTCTATTGGTCCAGCGTTATTACACACATGGACCAAGGCATTGCAAGTGACAGCTGTGACCCATGGCTGGAAGCTCTCCTGGTCCATTGGAGGCTCTCTTGTTCCATATGAAGCTCTAACCCTCTTAGGAGCTGCTAGAAATGTTGGGTTCCCCTGCCCTTCCCAGTGGTGATTTGACTCAGGGGACTTTAAAGAGTAGACTCTTGAAACGTCATGAACGTTTGCACTGGGTGCTCCTCCACACTCACACCAAAGGTCGATATCTACTGTAAGTCCTCTTATCAGAGGGGCAGTAGCCTAGGTCCAGAACAAGGTTCTTTTTAAATGACAAAGTCACTGCTTGTCAGCCACTTTAAAGAAAGACTCATTCTAGGTCAATTCCAAAAGTAGGGGACTTAAAAGAGTAGGCTCTTGAAGTGTCATGGACTTTTGCACTGAGTGCTCCTCAACGCTCACCTCAAACATGATATATACCATTGATCTGCAATTAGCGGACCTCCAGCTGTTGCAAAACTACAAGTCCCATCATGCCTCTGCCTCTGGGTGTCATGCTTCTGGCTGTCAGAGTCTTGCTATGCCTCATGGGACTTGTAGTTCTGCAACAGCTAGAGGTCCGCTAATTGCAAATCTCTGATATATACTTTAAAGAGTAGACTCCTGAAGCGCCATGCACGTTTGCACTGGATGCTCCTCAACACTCACACCAAAGGTCGCTATCTACTGTAAGTGCTCTTTTAAGACTATTAGAACGGCAGCAGCCTAGGTCCAGAACAAGGTTCTTTTTAAACGACACAGCCACTGCTTGTCAGCCCCTTTAACCACTTCCCGACCAGCGCACGACGATGTACGTCGACAGAATGGCACGGGCAGGCATATTGGCGTACAGGTACGTCCAATATTCAATGCCGCCCTGCCATCGGGAGCGTGCCGCCGGCGGCGCGCTCCCGTGCTGGTCGGGACCCCCGTGAGTCCGGTCGCGGGACCCGGGGACTCGATCGCCGCGATCGTCTCACGGAGCGGCCGAATGGAGGAAATGCTGTGTAAACAGCATTTTTCCATTCTGCCTAGCAACTAGTGACGCTGATCTCTGCTCCATGTGATTGGAGCAGAGATCAGTGTTCACTAAATGAAAGCCCAACCCCCCCCACAGTTAGTAACACACCCCTAGGAACACTTAACCCCTACACTGCCACCCACTGGTTAACTCCTTCACTGCCAGTGTCATTTACACAGGAATCACTGCATTTATATAGCAGTGATTACTGTATAAATGACAATGGTCCCAAAAATGTGTCAAAAATGTCCGATGGGTCCCCCACAATGTCGCAGTCACAATAAAAATCGCTGATCGCCGCCATTACTAGGTAAAAAAAAAATAATAAAAAATTATTAATAAAAATGCTATAAAACTATCCCTATTTTGTAAACGCTATAACTTTTGCGCAAACCAATCAATAATCGCTTATTGCGATTTTTTTTTACCAAAAATATGTAGAAGAATACGTATCGGCCTAAACTGAGTGAAAAAAAATGTTTTTTTATATATTTTTGGGGGATATTTATTATAACAAAATTTTATTTTTGTTTATAGCGCAAAAAATAAAAACCGCAGAGGTGATCAAATACCACCAAAAGAAAGCTCTATTTGTAGGAAAAAAAGGACATCAATTTTGTTTGGGAGCCACACCGCACGACCGCGCAATTGTCAGTTAAAGCGACGCAGTGCCGAATCGCAAAAAGTGGTCTGGTCTTTGACCAGCAAAATGGTCCGGTCTGCAAGTGGTTAAAAGAGGACTCATTCTGGGTCAATTCCAAAAGTAGTGCACTTAAAAGAGTAGACGCTTGAAGTGTCATGAACTTTTGCACTGGGTGCTCCTCAACACTCACCTCAAATCTACTGTAGGTCCTCTTTTGAGACTATCAGAGAGGCAGCAGCCCAGGACCAGAACAAGGTAATTTCTGCACGACACGGCCACTGTTTGCCAACTCTTTTAAAGGAGGACTCATTCTAGGTTAATTCCAAAAGTACTAAGATCTCACCTCTATTGGTCCAGATCTGTTACACACACACACACACACCAGGTACGTAGGCATGGAGCAAGACAATGTGGGAGACAGCTGTGGCTCATAGCCGGAAGCTATCCTGTATTATTGGAGGCTCTTTTGTTTCATGTGAATCTCTGACTCTCTAAGGAGCTGCTGGATTTGTTGGGTTCCCCCGTTTTTCCCTATAGTGACTTGACTCAGAGGCCTTTAAAGAGTAAACTCATGAATGTTTGTACTGGGTGTTCCTCAACACTCACCCCAAAGCCTGACAAATCCTGTAATGCCGCGTACACACGATCAAACAATCGGGTGGAAAAGTCCGGCAAACTGAAGTCCGCCGGACAATCCCCCCGTGTGTAGCCTCCGGCATACTTTTTTGACCCGAAAGTACGGCAGACTTAGGCCGCGTACACACGCGCGGACTGTTTGCCCAACCTTGTTCGTCAAACAGTTTCGGCAAACAGTCCGCTCAAAATTTGCATGAGCGGACTTGCCCACACACGAGCGGACTGTTTCAACGAACTGTTTGCCAAACAGTCCGCTCAACTTTTGAAATGAACGGACTCGCCCACGTAAGGCGGAGGCAAATCCGCCCATTTGGAGCGCGTGTACAGGTAGGCGGGGCCCGCGAAGGAGACGTTGCGGGCTCCGCCGCCTGGAATGGGCTTAAAGGGGAACCCCAACGCCGAAAAAAATCGGCGTGGGGGTTCCCCCAAAGTCCACACCAGACCCTTGTCCGAGCACGCTACCCGGCCGGCCAGGAAAGGGGGGCGAGCGAGCGCGCCCCCCCTCCTGAGCCGTACCAGGCCGCGTGCCCTCAACATGGGGGGGTGCCTTGGGGAAGGGGGGGCCGCGCGGCCCCCCCACCCCAAAGCACCTTGTCCCCATGTTGATGAGGACAAGGGCCTCTTCCCGACAACCCTGGCCGTTGGTTGTCGGGGTCTGCGGGCGGGGGGCTTATCGGAATCCGGGAGCCCCCTTTAAGAAGGGGGCCCCCGGATACCGGCCCCCCACCCTATGTGAATGAGTATGGGGTACAATGTACCCCTACCCATTCACCTGTGAAATAAAGTACAAAAAAAAACACAACACAGGGAAAAAATATTTTATTGCACAGCTCCGGGGGTCTTCCGTCTTCGGGGGTCTTCTCGCCGGACTCCTCCGCTATGTGTGTGTAGCTCTTTTACTAGCGGAGGAGTCCGGCTTTCTTCCTCCCCGCCGCCGGCCTCTTCTCCCGACTTCGGGGGTCTTGTCCCCCTCTTCGGTTCTTCTGCCGGGCCACCGCGCCTTCTTGTAGCTCTTTTACAGGCGGTGGCCCGGTCTTCTGTCGCCGCTGTCGTCGCCGCCGCCGCCGCCTTCCGTTCTTGTTCTTCTTCTTGTTCTTCTTCTTCTTCTCCTGGAGATGTTGACTCGACGAGCTCTCCGGCCGGAATGCCAGAGCCGCGCTGTGCGGTCACTTATATAGTGACTATGGGGCGGTGTCACATGGTATATGTCACATGGGTTGGTCACATGGTGACCCCGCCCCCTTACGATGTCATAGTCCCCATGTGACATCAACCCATGTGACCAACCCATGTGACATATACCATGTGACACCGCCCCATTGTCACTATATAAGTGACCGCACAGCGCGGCTCTGGCATTCCGGCCGGAGAGCTCGTCGAGTCAACATCTCCAGGAGAAGAAGAAGAACAAGAAGAAGAACAAGAACGGAAGGCGGCGGCGACGACAGCGGCGACAGAAGACCGGGCCACCGCCTGTAAAAGAGCTACAAGAAGGCGCGGTGGCCCGGCAGAAGAACCGAAGGCGGCGACAGAAGAACGGAAGGCGGCGGCGACAGAAGACCGGGCCACCGCCTGTAAAAGAGCTACAAGAAGGCGCGGTGGCCCGGCAGAAGAACCGAAGGCGGCGACAGAAGAACGGAAGGCGGCGGCGACAGAAGACCGGGCCACCGCCTGTAAAAGAGCTACAAGAAGGCGCGGTGGCCCGGCAGAAGAACCGAAGAGGGGGACAAGACCCCCGAAGTCGGGAGAAGAGGCCGGCGGCGGGGAGAAAGAAAGCCGGACTCCTCCGCTAGTAAAAGAGCTACACACAGATAGCGGAGGAGTCCGGCGAGAAGACCCCTGAAGACGGAAGACCCCCGGAGCTGTGCAATAAAATATTTTTTCCCTGTGTTGTGTTTTTTTTTGTACTTTATTTCACAGGTGAATGGGTAGGGGTACATTGTACCCCATACTCATTCACATAGGGTGGGGGGCCGGTATCCAGGGGCCCCCTTCTTAAAGGGGGCTCCCGGATTCCGATAAGACCCCCGCCCGCAGACCCCGACAACCAACGGCCAGGGTTGTCGGGAAGAGGCCCTTGTCCTCATCAACATGGGGACAAGGTGCTTTGGGGTGGGGGGGCCGCGCGGCCCCCCCTTCCCCAAGGCACCCCCCCATGTTGAGGGCACGCGGCCTGGTACGGCTCAGGAGGGGGGGCGCGCTCGCTCGCCCCCCTTTCCTGGCCGGCAGGGTAGCGTGCTCGGACAAGGGTCTGGTGTGGACTTTGGGGGAACCCCCACGCCGATTTTTTTCGGCGTTGGGGTTCCCCTTTAAGCCCATTCCAGGCGGCGGAGCCCGCGATGTCTCCTTCGCGGGCCCCGCCTACCTGTACACGCGCTCGAAATGGGCGGACTTTCCGAGCGGGAACAGTACGCTCATTTCGAAAGTACAGCGGACAGGCCCACACACGGGCGGACTGTTCGCTCAAACACAGTTTCAGCGGACAGTTTTTCGGAATTTCCGAAAGACTTTGTCCGTCCAACTGTCCGCTGAAACTGTCCGCTGAAAGCCCACACACGAGCGGACTGTCCGCCCAAACACTGTTCAGCGGACAAGGTTGGGCGAACAGTCCGCCCGTGTGTACGCGGCCTTAGAAAGTAGTTTTGCACTCCAATCTTCCCGCCGGACTCGCATTTCGGCGGACAATCCATGTGTGTTCCAGTCCGCCGTACTTTTGAAATGAACGGACTTTTCCCGCCCGGAGAAAAGTCCACTCATTTTGAGCGGGTCTCCAGGTAGGCGGGGCCCGCGAAGGAGACGTCGCTGGCCCCGCCACCTGGTATGGACTTAAAGGGGAACCCCAACGCCGAAAAAAATTGGCGTGGGGGCCCCCCCTGGTCCACATCAGACCCTTGTCCGAGTACGCTACCCGGCCAGCCAGGAAAGGGGGGGGCGAGCGAGCGCCCCCCCTCCTGAGCCGTACCAGGCCGCGTGCCTTCAACATGGGGGGTGCCTTGGGGAAGTGGGAGCCGCGCGCCCCCCCACCCCAAAGCACCTTGTCCCCATGTTGATGAGGACAAGGGCCTCTTCCCGACAAACCCTGGCCATTGGTTGTCGGGGTCTGCGGGCGAGGGGCTTATCGGAATCCGGGAGCCCCCTTTAATAAGGGGGCCCCCGGATACCGGCCCCCCACCCTATGTGAATGAGTATGGGGTACAATGTACCCCTACCCATTCACCTGTGAAAAAAGTACAAAAAAAAACACAACACAGGGTAAAAATAGTTTATTGCACAGCTCCGGGGGTCTTCAGTCTTCGGGGGGTCTTCTCGCCGGACTCCTCCGCTATCTTCTTCTAGCTCTTTTGCTAGCGGAGGAGCCCGGCTTTTTTCCTCGCCGCCGCAAAGCTCGCTCGTCCCCCCCTTTCCTGGCCGGCCGGGTAGCGTGCTCGGACAAGGGTCTGATGTGGACCGGGGGGGGGGGCCCCACGCCGATTTTTTTCGGCATTGGGGTTCCCCTTTAAATCCATACCAGGTGGCGGGGCCAGCGACGTCTCCTTCGCGGGCCCCGCCTACCTGGAGACGCGCTCGAAAAGAGCGGACTTTCCTCCGCGTGTGTGGGCGAGTCCGTTCATTTCAAAAGTAGGGCGGATAGTACGGCGGACTTAGTACGCCGTATTAGTCCGCTGAAAAAGTGCCGTGTGTGGGCAAGTAGCCCGTTCGGAAAGTCCGACGGACAGTCTGGCGGGAAGTCCGCCAGACTAAGTCCGTCGGATAGTCGGCTACGTGTGTACGCGGCATTAGTCGTCTTTTGAGACTATCAGAGATGCACCAGCCCAGGTCTGGAACAAGGTCATTTCTACATAACACAGCCATTGATTGTCAGTCCCTTTGAAAAAAAAGACTCATTCTGGCTCAATCAAACAAGTACTAATATCCAACCTCTGTTGGTCCAGCACTATCAAATACAGGAACCAAATATGTAGGTATGGAGCATGGCATTGCAGATGCCACCTGTGGCCCATACCTAGAGGTTTCCTTGGAGGCTCTCTTGTTCCATGTGAATCTCTTTACTCTCTAAGGAGCTGCTGGAATTATTGGGTTCCCCTGCCCTTCCCAGTGGTGACTCGAATCGGGGGACTTTAAAGAGTAGACTCTTGAAGTATCATGAACTTTTGTACTGGGTGCTCCACAACACTCACCCCAAAGCTTGATATTTATTGTAAGTCCTCTTTTGAGATTATCAGCGAGGCAGCAGCCCAGGACCAGATCAAAGCAATTTCTACATGATACAGTCACTGTTTGTCACCCCTTTAATGGACGACTCATTCTGGGTCAATTTCAAAAAGACTAATATCCCACTTCTATTGGTCCAGCACTATTATCACACACAGGCACCAGGTACATAGACATGGAGCACAGCGTTGGGGGAGACAGCTGTGGCCCATAGTTGGAAGTTCTTTTGTTCCATTGGAGCAGTGTCAATTATGTTGACGAAAATATTTTTATCTACTATAATACGCCTAAAAACTAAAATGGCATTTTATGCCGGCCATACACGGTTCGAATTTCGAAAGAATTTTCTTTCGAAAATCGTATCTAAGAATTTTCGTATGAATTTCGCACCATTAGTGGGGCTGCAGCAACAGCCGATTTTCGTGCGGAAATAAAATTTGAGGAATCGGACATGTTGGAAATTTTTAGAAAAACTAACGATTTTCTAATCAATGATGGGAGAATCGTGCGAGAAACGTAATAAGAAAAGAAAATGTACGGAGATAAAAGAAAATTTACGGAGAGAAAAGAAGATTCCCGGCCAAGAAAATTCTTTTCTGTAGCAACATGAGGTGAAATTGAAGGCTTGGTCGGCCGAATTTCGAAAAATCAATGGTGGCGCCATCGGATCACAAAAAAAACGAATTTTCTGATTTTGAAAAGAAAATTCGTTCGAAATTCGACCGTCTATGGCATTAGTCAAAAGATTAAATATGACTAAAAGTAAAAATGACATTTTAGTCCATAGAATATGACTAAAACTAAATTGAAATTTGAGGGCAAGCTTAAAGCGGGAGTCCGCGTTTTTTTTTTTTTTTTTTAAAGTCAGCAGCTACAAATACTGCAGCTGCTGACTTTTAAAATAGTGACACTTACCTGTCCAGCGCGCCCGCGATGTCGGCACCCGAAGCTGATCTGTAGATCGACACTCGAGTGCTGCCGCCGCCATCTTGGGTATGGGAATTAGGAAATGGAGCCTTTCGGCTTCATTTCCCGGTTCCCTACTGAGCATGCGCGAGCCGCGCTGCGCAATGAGGATGGTCCCCGCTGCCTCTGGGATCTGTGTGTTTCCCAGCAGGCAGCGGGGCACTTGCGGAAGGGGGCGGGCACTTGCGGAAAGGGGCGTAATGTACGCCCCTTTCCGCAGAGAGCTAGCCGGGAAGTGGGTGCAGTTACCTGGATTATCCAGGTAACTGCACCCCCCTCCCCCCTGAAAGGTGCCAATTGTGGCGCCGGAGGGGGGGAGGAATCCGATGAGCGGAAGGTCCATTTTAGGGTGGACCTCCGCTTTAACACTGCACTACCACAATAAGTAAGGACATCTACTAAGCTACTGAAAGAAAAAAAAATAGGAAAAAAGGCTTTTCTTATTTTTTCCTAATATTTATTGCTGGTAATATATTCAGGTAATATGTGTAATGGCATTACAGCCAATAGAGTTTACAGTTTTTTTTTTTTTTTTTTATATCTTGCACTTCTGTTAGTCAAAATGCTATATTTTCACACCTTCTAGTATCGGGTTTGACCCCTTTTTGCCTTTAGAACTGCTTTCATTCTTCGTTGCATAGACTCAACAAGGTGTTGGAAACATTCCTCAGAGATTTAGCATCGCGCAGTTGCTGCATATTTGTCGGCTTCACATCCATGATGCGAATCTCCCTTTCCGTCACATCCCAAAGGTGCTCTATTGGATGAGATGTGGTGAGTGTGGAGGCCATTGGAGGACAGGGACCTCATTGTCTGGTGGTGAGATGATTGGAGATTTGTGACATGGGGCATTATCCTGCTGGAAGGAGCCATCAGAAGATGGGGACACTGTAGTCATAAAGGGATGGACATGGTCAGCAACAATACTCGGGTAGGCCGTGTTGTTTAAACCATTCTCAATTGGTACTAAGGGGCCCAAAGTGTGCCAAGAAAATATCCTCCACACCATTACCATCACCACCACCAGCCTGAACCGTTGATACAAGGCAGGATGGATCCATGCTTTCATGTTGTTGACGATAAATTCTGACCCCACCATCTGAATGTCGCAGCTGAAATCGAGACTCATCAGACCATACAATGTTTTTCCAATCTTCTATTTTCCAATTTTGGTGAGCCTGTGCGAATTGTAGGAGTGGCACTTGGTGTGGTCTTCTTCTGCTGTAGTCCATCTGCTTCAAGGTTGGATGTGCTGTGTGTTCAGAGATGGTATTCTGCATACCTTGGATGTAACGAGTGGTTATTTGAGTTACTGTTGCCTTTCTATCACCTGGAACCAGTCTGCCCATTGTCCTCTGACCTCTGACATCAACAAGGCATGTTCCTCCACACAACTGCCGCTCACTGGATATTTTCTCTTTTCCCACCCTTCTCTGTAAAACCGGGGGATGGTTGTGTGTGAAAATCCCAGTCAATCAGCAGTATTTGAAATACTCAGACCAACCCGTCTGGCACCGACAACCATGCCAACTTCAAAGTCACTTAAATCCCCTTTCTTCCCTATCCTGATACTCGGTTTAGACTTCAGCAAATCATCTTCACTAGGGATGAGCCAAACATCCCCCCCCCTGGCAAACAGGCAAAAAGTTTCTATGTCTATAAAAGTCTATGGGACACGAAAAATCAAAAGTGCTAATTTTAAGGGTTAATATGCAAATTATTTTCATGAAAAGTATTTGGGGACCCGAGTTCTGCCCCAGGGGACATGTACCAATGCAAAAAAAGTTTTAAAAAAACGTTTTTTTTTCTGGAGCAGTGATTTTATTAATGCTTAAAGTGAAACAATAAAAGTGAAATATTCCTTTAAATTTCGTACCTGGGGGGTGTATATAGTATGCCTGTAAAGTGGCTAATTTTTCCCCTGTTTAGAACAGTCCCTGCACAAAATGACATTTCTAAAGGAAAAAAAGTCATATAAAACTACTCACAGCTGTAATACAGTCATTGAAAAAAACGGCATGGGGATCCCCCCAAAAATCCATGAGGCCCTTTGCGTCCGGTATCAATATTCAATTCCATACCAGGCCTTCCAGGTAGCCCCCCCCCCAAAGCACTTTGTCCCCATGTTGATGAGGACAAGGGCCTCATCCCCACAACCCTTGCCCAGGGGTGTGGGGGAATGTGGGCGGGGGGATTATCAGAATCTGAAAGCCCCCTTTAACGAGGGGACCCCCAGATCCCGGCTGCCCCCCCGTGTGAAATGGTAACAGGGTACAAATGTACCCCTACCATTTCACAAAAAAAGTGTCAAAATGTTAAAAAAAACACAAGCCACATCTTGGGACAAGTCCTTTATTAAAAAATAAAAAAATAAAAATGTTCCACGAAGTCCATTCATCTTCTTCTCTTGCTTTGGGGGGCGACTCCAAAGCATCCTCCCCACATTGAGGGCATGTGGCCTGGTACAGTTCAGGAGGGGGGGAACTCTCTCATCCCCCCCTCTTTTCCTGCGGCCTGCCAGGTTGTGTGCTTGGGAGGACTACCACGCCATTTTTTTTTTATTTTGGTGTTGATTTCCCCTTAAAATCCATACCAGACCTGAAGGGTCTGGTATGGATGTTGAGGGGGACCCCTATGCCATTTTTAAAAAATAAATTGGCACAGGGTTCCCCTTAATATCCATACCAGACCTGAGTGGCCTGGTATGAAATTTGGGAGGACCCCCAGGCAATTTGTTTTAAAATTTGGTTCGGGGGTTCCCCTTAATATTCTTACCGGACCCAAAGGGCCTGGTATGGATTTTTGGGGAGACCCCCATGCCGTTTTTTTTAATTACTTTTATCTGTATTGCAGAGACCCGACAATTCATTATAGCCGCAAGTAGTTTTAAATTACTTTTTTTCCTTTAGAAATGTAATTTTGTGCAGGGACTGTTCTAAACACGGGAAAAATGCGCCACTTTACAGGCATAATATAGACACCCCCCAGGTATGAAATTTAAATGAATATTTCACTTTTATTGTTTCACTTTAAGCATTATTAAAATCACTGCTCCTGAAAAAAAGGCAGTTTTTAAAACTTTCTTATTGCATTGATACATGTCCCCTGGGGCAGGACCCGGGTCCCCAAACACTTTTTATGACATGCATATAAGCCTTTAAAGTGGTTGTAAACCCTTACAAACCACTTTGACCTACAGGTAAGCCTAGATTAAGGCTTACCTGTAGGTCCAAGCAATATCTCCTAAACCTATATGGTTTAGGAGATGTTTGCCCGAAAACAGGCACCGCTGTCTACGGCGCATGCGCCGTAGACAGCGTCGCGCAGGCGCACTGAGCGCAGCATTCTCAACGACGGAGCTGCCGCGCATGTCGGCTCCGGTGCGCATGCGCGGGAGTGACATCATTGCGGCTTCGCCGAATGACAGCTGTGGAGCTGCGAGACCCCACCAAGAAGATGGATGCGGCGGACTACAGGGGACAGCGGCGACTTCGCTGGCTCCTGTGTCAGGTAAGTGACACATAATGGACTACTATGCGATGCGATGCGATGCGATGCATAGTAGTCCATTATGCTTTGCCTTTGCAGGGAATGAAAGAGGAAGTAAACTCATCAGGGTTTACTTCCTCTTTAAAACTAGCACTTTTGATTTCTCCCATAGACTTTTAAAGGGTGTTCCTCAGCTTTCGAATTTTCTGCGAGCACCCCAAATTGTTTGCTCTTCGGTGAACATGCGAACACCCGATCTTCGAGTCGAACATTGGGCTCATCCCTAGTCTTCACCACGTCTAGATGCCTAAATGCATTGAGTTGCTGCCATGTGATTGACTGATTAGCAATTTGTGTTACCAAATAATTGAACCTAATAAAGTGGTGGTTGAGTGTAGATTCCCTTTAAGTCCAAATTTAGTGCATCTATGTTTTTTTTTTTTTCATGTTTCGCAACATACCTAAAATAAAAACTGAAATTCTCTTTAATGCTAATCTATTTTCAGATATATAAAGTTCCCCACAATGCCCTTTATGATATCGAAGAACCTGGGAAATGTCAGCCATACATAATCATTGTTACGACGCCGCGCTTATCCGTGTTGCGCCTACATCTGCTTTATGATGTGGTGGAGGTGGAAGCGGCCTCCACTCTCATTATAACTAACAGCCTCCTAATCCTCGGTAACAGGGATATTCTCTGGAGCAGTTTTAACCAAATGATTATTAAAACAGAACTTATGTAAAGACAATTTGCTCGCCTTTCCTGCTGCCTTAAGTCGGCTATAATTTAGCGTTCCCTCCTCGCCGGCGATCTAATCCGCGCTTATTCTGTGTCGCTGTGCTTTGTTAGGGATTGAGAGTTTAGATTTCCCGGGTGTCCCCGCGTCCTTCTAATGTCTTCTCTTTCTCTCAATAGAACACTCCGAGGTGCAGATTTAGGGGGGGAAATCCTCTTTTCAAAGGTTGTAAAAGTTCATTAGAAAAAGAAACTTCATTTAGTCTTCATAATAATAATAATAATAATAATAAAAAAGAGACAAACTTGAATGTATGTGAAAGGATAGCAGTGCGCTTCATATTGGATTTGAAAAAAAAATTGATTATTTCACAAATTAATATGTAAATAAAATAAATAATAAAAAAAATAAAGGAATAGCTCACCACTCTAAATTGTAGATGTGGCCACACTGCATAGTGGGAGGGGCTTAAGGCCATCCTTAACCACTTGCAGACCGGACCATTTTGCTGGTCAAAGACCAGACCACTTTTTGCGATTCGGCACTGCGTCGCTTTAACTGACAATTGCGCGGCCAAACAAAATTGACGTCCTTTTTTCCCCACAAATAGAGCTTTCTTTTGGTGGTATTTGATCACCCCTGCGGTTTTCATTTTTTGCGCTATAAACAAAAATAGAGCGACAATTTTGAAAAAAACGCATTATTTTTTACTTTTTGTTATAATAAATATCCCCCAAAAATATATAAAAAAACATTTTTTCCCTCAGTTTAGGCCGATACGTATTCTTCTACATATTTTTTGGTAAAAAAATCGCAATAAGCGATTATTGATTGGTTTGCGCAAAAGTTATAGCGTTTACAAAATAGGGATAGTTTTATAGCATTTTTATTAATAATTTTTTATTATTTTTTTTTTACTAGTAATGGCGGCGATCAGCGATTTTTATTGTGACTGCGACATTGTGGGGGACCCATCGTACATTTTTGACACATTTTTGGGACCATTGTCATTTATACAGTAATCACTGCTATATAAATGCACTGATTCCTGTGTAAATGACACTGGCAGTGAAAGGGTTAACCAGTGGGTGGCAGTGTAGGGGTTAAGTTTTCCTAGGGGTGTGTTACTAACTGTGGGGGGGTTGGGCTTTCATTTAGTGAACACTGATCTCTGCTCCAATCACATGGAGCAGAGATCAGCGTCACTAGTTGCTAGGCAGAATGGAGAAATGTTGTTTACACAGCATTTCCTCCATTCGGCCGCTCCGTGAGACGATCGCGGGGATGCCCGCGGCGATCGAGTCCGCGGGTCCCGCGACCGGACTCACGGGGGTCCCGACCAGCGCGAGAGCGCGCCGCCGGCGGCGCGCTCCCGATGGCAGGGCGGCATTGAATATTGGACGTACCTGCACGCCAATATGCCTGCCCGTGCCATTCTGTCGACGTACATCGTCGTGCGCTGGTCGGGAAGTGGTTAAATAAAACCTGAGGCTACCCCTTTTATACACAGCGCACATATAGTACTTGTACCTATGTTATCAGAAGGGGAAAATGCACAGTGCAGGGCTCAGGAGTAGGTAACAGAGAGTGTAGGGCTCAGGAGTATATAACATAGCGAGTGCAAGGCTCAGGAGTATGTAACAGTGCAGGGCTCAGGAGTATGCAACAGAGAGTGCAGGGCTCAGGAGTATGTAAGATAGTGCAGCCCTCAGGAGTATGAAACATAGAGAGTGGAGAGCTCAGGAGTGGGTAACATAGAGAGTGCAAAGCTCAGGAGTATGTAACATAAAAAGTGCAGAGCTCAGTAGTATGTAGCATAGAGAGTGCAGAGCTGAGGAGTAGTGATGGACGAACTTCCGACGGGACGTTTCGCGAAACGCGAACGGACACAAACGTTCGCGAAAACGACCGTTCGCCGCGGGCTCCATTGACTTCAATGGGAGGCGAATTTCGCAAACCTTTAGGTCGAATTTGCGGCCACGGGGTAATTATTAGGGGGTAGCACGTAGTCCCACCACCTGGACAATAGCATAATACATGTATGAGGTGAATTTGGGATCGATAACTACAAGCATTTTTTTTTTATTTGGGAAATTGTTCTGACAATTCAGGACTATGGAGCTAATGAAGGCAATGGAGGAGAGGGAAGGTCAGGGACCAGGGTAGGCAAACAAGAGGGTGCAGGAGATACAGAGCACTGACAGCAGCACCGTAATACAGAGCACTGACATCAGCACCGTGACATACAGCGCTGACAGCAGCTCCGTGACATACAGCGCTGACAGCAGCTCCGTGACATACAGCGCTGACAGCAGCTCCGTGACATACAGCGCTGACAGCAGCTCCGTGACATACAGCGCTGACAGCAGCTCCGTGACATACAGCGCTGACAGCAGCTCCGTGACATACAGCGCTGACAGCAGCTCCGTGACATACAGCGCTGACAGCAGCTCCGTGACATACAGCGCTGACAGCAGCTCCGTGACATACAGCGCTGACAGCAGCTCCGTGACATACAGCGCTGACAGCAGCACCGTGACATACAGCGCTGACAGCAGCTCCGTGACATACAGCGCTGACAGCAGCTCCGTGACATACAGCGCTGACAGCAGCTCCGTGACATACAGCGCTGACAGCAGCTCCGTGACATACAGCGCTGACAGCAGCTCCGTGACATACAGCGCTGACAGCAGCTCCGTGACATACAGCGCTGACAGCAGCTCCGTGACATACAGCGCTGACAGCAGCTCCGTGACATACAGCGCTGACAGCAGCTCCGTGACATACAGCGCTGACAGCAGCTCCGTGACATACAGCGCTGACAGCAGCTCCGTGACATACAGCGCTGACAGCAGCTCCGTGACATACAGCGCTGACAGCAGCTCCGTGACATACAGCGCTGACAGCAGCACCGTAAGCAGCCCCAGGAGGAAGTCAGCACAGCACAGGGATGGTGTGATCCCCTCATAATAAGAACCCCCAGGAGGAAGTCAGCACAGCACAGGGATGGTGGGAGCCCCTCATAATAAGAACCCCCAGGAGGAAGTCAGCACAGCACAGGGATGGTGGGAACCCCTCATAATAAGCAGCCCCAGTAGAAATATGACACCGCTCAACCTCTTCAAAGAGGAGGGTAGGGGCATATAGTACGGTGTGCTTTTTTGGGTCAGGGAAGTGAGCCAAATGAATTAAGAAGGTCTGTGTGCTTGATTCCAAAAATTGTTTATAGACATATACATGGTCTACTGATCACATGTGTTGAATTCCTCCGAGATCCATGCCTCATTCATTTTTAGAAATGTGAGGTAGTTAACACTGTGGTGAGCTAGGCGAGTACGCTTATCGGTCACAATCCCCCCTGCTGCGCTGAACGTCCTTTCGGACAGGACACTGGATGAGGGGCAAGCCAACAGTTCGATTGCAAATTGGGCAAGCTCTGGCCAGAGGTCAAGCCTGCCCACCCAGTAGTCTAGGGGTTCATCACTCCTCAGAGCGTCCACATCGGCCGTTAACCCAATGTAGTCGGACACCTGACGGTCTAGGCGTTCCCTGATGCTGGATCCGGATGACACCTGTCGATGGGTCGGCTGAAAGAATGACCTCATATCCGAAGTCACCAACACATCTTCAAACCGGCCTCTTCTTGCAGGCGCTGTTGGATTGGTACCCGCAAATCCTTCTCTGGGAGTGGGAATTGCTCCTCTGCCAGCGCACGCAAAAGCAGAATGCAGCATTTCTCGAAGCAAGGCCTGGAAGTGCTGCATTCTGACAGCCCTCTGCGACGGCGGTAACATTTCCGCCATTTTGTGTTTGTACCGGGGGTCTAAGTACGTTGCCACCCAGTACTGGTCCTTGACCCTCATGCTTTTTATACGGGGGTCCCTATTAAAACACTGGAGCATGAAGGCCCCCATTTGCACTAAAGTGGAAGCGGTGTGGTGGCCTGGCTCCTGCTCATCATCCAGGATAATGTCGTCCTCTTCATTCTCCTCTCCCCATCCTCGCACAACAGGGATCCCAGAAAGGTTTAAAGCATGCTCTTCTTGCTCCTGCTCATCCGCCCCGGCACCATCCTCCTCTGACTCCTCATCAGACTCCTGTTGTTGACTTGTCTCAGATAGAGTAGCCCCCCCTGGGAATTCATCCAGCATTGCGACTTCCTCATCTTCCCGCTCCTGCTCCTCCACAGCCTGATCAATGACACGACGCAATGCACGCTCCAGAAAGAAGGCATAAGGTACCATGTCACTGATGGCGCCATGGCTGCGACTGACCAGTTTGGTGATCTCCTCAAATGGCCGCAGAAGTCTGCATGTGTCGCGCATGAGCAGCCACTGGCGCGGTGAAAAAAAACCCAGCTCCCCAGAACCGTTTCTTTCGCAGAGTTCATACAGGTAGACGTTAACTGCACGTTTCTGCTGGAGCAGCCTATCAAGCATATAGAAGGTTGAGTTCCATCGCGTCGGGCAATCGCAAATAAGACGTCTGACCGGCAGATGGTGTCGCCGCTGAATGTCAGCAAGGCGAGCCATGGCCGTGTAAGATCTTCTGAAATGGGCCGAGATTTTCCTTGCCTGCCGCAAGATGTCCTGGACCCCAGGGTATTTGACAAGGAATCGCTGCACGACCAAGTTTAAGACGTGTGCCATGCACGGCACGTGCGTGATTTTGCCCTGTTTCAATGCGCTAAGCAGATTGGCACCGTTGTCACACACCACTTTACCAACTGTCAAATTGAGCGGTGTTAGCCACTCATCTGCCTGTGAACGCAAAGCTGAAAGGAGTGCCGGGCCAGTGTGGCTCTTTGCTTCCAGGCACAACAGACGCAGCACGGCATGGCAACGTCTCACCTGGCATGTGGAATAGGTTCTGGGGAGCTTGGGCGGTGCAGTGGAAGAGACGCTAGCAGCGGAAAAGGAGGAGGCAGCTGAGGAGGAGAGGGAGGAGGATGGAGTAGGAGGAGGAGAAGAAGAGTCAGGCCTGCATGCAATCCGTGGCGGTAAAACCAAATCTACACGGGTGCCACGGGTTACATGCTTGACGGCCGTCAGAAGGTTCACCCAGTGGGCAGTAAAACTGATATACCTTCCCTGCCCGTGTTTGCTAGACCACGTGTCTGTGGTCAGATGTATCTTGGCACCGACACTGTGTGCCAGAGATACATTCACTTGCCGCTGAACATGGCCATATAGCTCTGGGATGCCCTTCTCTGAGAAATACTTCCTTCCTGGGACCTTCCATTGTGGTGTTCCAATGGCCACAAATTTGCGAAAGGCCTCCGAGTCCACCAGTTTATATGGCAGTAGTTGGCGGGCTATGAGTTCTGACAAGCCAGCCGCCAACCGTTGGGCAAGAGGGTTATCCGGCGTCATCATTTTTTTACGCTCAAACATTAGGCCCACGGAAGCCTGCCTTTTTGCAGAAAAATGTGAGCTTGGCGTGATGGAAGGTGGAGTGGAGGACAATTGTGAGGAGAGAGGAGAAGGAGAAGTAGAAGACGAGGCTGGACGGTGAGAGCCTGCAGTGTGGCTTTGTGTGTTCCGTTGCTCCCACTGGGCTCGGTGATGGCTGCTCATGTGCCTTCTTAAGGCGGTCGTCCCTAGGTGAGTATTGGGCTTACCGCGACTAACGCGTTGACTGCAAAGATTGCAGATGGCAACGCTATTGTCAGCAGCGGACACGTTAAAAAAAGCCCACACTGCGGAGCCATGTGCCGGTGTCCTGGGAGCGCCAGATGTGACCGTACATGGTCGATGACTCGCTCCTGATACATTTGCAGTCTGCTTTGTCCCTGCTGTGCAATGTAAGTCATTGCTGCTTCTCCTCCCTATCTGCTGGTCCATATCTCCCTCTGAACTCCCCTCCTCTTCCTCTCTTGTGGGCACCCACGTGACATCACTAGACACGTCATCATCAACGTCACCTTCCCCACCGCTATAAGTAGAGTAGGCAGCAACACCGGGGACCAACCTCCTCCTTGGGCTGATCTGGGTACTGGCGTCAGACTGCTGAGTAGCGCTTGTTGCTACCTCCTCTTCCTGATCCAATACCAAGAGTGGCTGCGCATCAGAAATGTCCTCTTGATATGGATCGGAAAATAATTCCAGTGACTCAAGCGGAAGGTATGTGGTGGTGGTGGTGGTGGTCGTGTTGTTGGTGGTAGTGTCTTTGGGGGTGCACATAGCAGAGAGTGAAGAAGAGGGTGCAGATCGAGAGGATGAGGAGGGTGCAGAAGAGTAAGGCTGAGCGAGCCACTCAACCAAGTCTGGTGCATCCTTTAAAGTAATTGAACGCACCTTCTGCAACTTCCCACTTTGGCTCAAGCCTGTTGCTCCTGCCCTACCCCTACCACCCCTGCGGAAGGGCCTGCCTCTTCCTCTGCATGTCATTTTTTAAATGACCCTGTGACAAAACTCTTAGTCCCTATACCGCTGAAGGACTGCTGCAGTATAGGTGAGCGGTCAGCAGTGGTGCACGTCAACCCTATCTATTGTGGACCTATAGCGGTCCTTACAGAACAGCAGACTGTACCGCACTCAAGCCTATGTACCGTAGCACCCTATACCAAGTTACCAGTCCTTATAAGAACTTTTGTGGACCAAGCAGGTTGTGTATTAGTGTTTAGCAGACTGTACGTCAGTCCCTATACCGCTGAAGGACTGCTGCAGTATAGGGCAGCGGTCAGCAGTGGTGCACGTCAACCCTATCTATTGTGGACCGATAGCGGTCCTTACAGAACAGCAGACTGTACCGCACTCAAGCCTATGTACCGTAGCACCCTATACCAAGTTACCAGTCCTTATAAGAACTTTTGTGGACCAAGCAGGTTGTGTATTAGTGTTTAGCAGACTGTACGTCAGTCCCTATACCGCTGAAGGACTGCTGCAGTATAGGGCAGCGGTCAGCAGTGGTGCACGTCAACCCTATCTATTGTGGACCGATAGCGGTCCTTACAGAACAGCAGACTGTACCGCACTCAAGCCTATGTACCGTAGCACCCTATACCAAGTTACCAGTCCTTATAAGAACTTTTGTGGACCAAGCAGGTTGTGTATTAGTGTTTAGCAGACTGTACGTCAGTCCCTATACCGCTGAAGGACTGCTGCAGTATAGGGCAGCGGTCAGCAGTGGTGCACGTCAACCCTATCTATTGTGGACCGATAGCGGTCCTTACAGAACAGCAGACTGTATCGCACTCAAGCCTATGTACCGTAGCACCCTATACCAAGTTACCAGTCCTTATAAGAACTTTTGTGGACCAAGCAGGTTGTGTATTAGTGTTTAGCAGACTGTACGTCAGTCCCTATACCGCTGAAGGACTGCTGCAGTATAGGGCAGCGGTCAGCAGTGGTGCACGTCAACCCTATCTATTGTGGACCGATAGCGGTCCTTACAGAACAGCAGACTGTATCGCACTCAAGCCTATGTACCGTAGCACCCTATACCAAGTTACCAGTCCTTATAAGAACTTTTGTGGACCAAGCAGGTTGTGTATTAGTGTTTAGCAGACTGTGCGTCAGTCCCTATACCGCTGAAGGACTGCTGCAGTATAGGGCAGCGGTCAGCAGTAGTGCACGTCAACCCTATGTATTGTGGACCGATAGCGGTCCTTACAGAACAGCAGACTGTAACGCACTCAGGCCTATGTACCGTAGCACCCTATACCAAGTTACCAGTCCTTATAAGAACTTTTGTGGACCAAGCAGGTTGTGTATTAGTGTTTAGCAGACTGTACGTCAGTCCCTATACCGCTGAAGGACTGCTGCAGTATAGGGCAGCGGTCAGCAGTGGTGCACGTCAACCCTATCTATTGTGGACCGATAGCGGTCCTTACAGAACAGCAGACTGTACCGCACTCAAGCCTATGTACCGTAGCACCCTATACCAAGTTACCAGTCCTTATAAGAACTTTTGTGGACCAAGCAGGTTGTGTATTAGTGTTTAGCAGACTGTACGTCAGTCCCTATACCGCTGAAGGACTGCTGCAGTATAGGGCAGCGGTCAGCAGTGGTGCACGTCAACCCTATCTATTGTGGACCGATAGCGGTCCTTACAGAACAGCAGACTGTATCGCACTCAAGCCTATGTACCGTAGCACCCTATACCAAGTTACCAGTCCTTATAAGAACTTTTGTGGACCAAGCAGGTTGTGTATTAGTGTTTAGCAGACTGTACGTCAGTCCCTATACCGCTGAAGGACTGCTGCAGTATAGGGCAGCGGTCAGCAGTGGTGCACGTCAACCCTATCTATTGTGGACCGATAGCGGTCCTTACAGAACAGCAGACTGTATCGCACTCAAGCCTATGTACCGTAGCACCCTATACCAAGTTACCAGTCCTTATAAGAACTTTTGTGGACCAAGCAGGTTGTGTATTAGTGTTTAGCAGACTGTACGTCAGTCCCTATACCGCTGAAGGACTGCTGCAGTATAGGGCAGCGGTCAGCAGTAGTGCACGTCAACCCTATGTATTGTGGACCGATAGCGGTCCTTACAGAACAGCAGACTGTAACGCACTCAGGCCTATGTACCGTAGCACCCTATACCAAGTTACCAGTCCTTATAAGAACTTTTGTGGACCAAGCAGGTTGTGTATTAGTGTTTAGCAGACTGTGCGTCAGTCCCTATACCGCTGAAGGACTGCTGCAGTATAGGGCAGCGGTCAGCAGTAGTGCACGTCAACCCTATGTATTGTGGACCGATAGCGGTCCTTACAGAACAGCAGACTGTAACGCACTCAGGCCTATGTACCGTAGCACCCTATACCAAGTTACCAGTCCTTATAAGAACTTTTGTGGACCAAGCAGGTTGTGTATTAGTGTTTAGCAGACTGTGCGTCAGTCCCTATACCGCTGAAGGACTGCTGCAGTATAGGGCAGCGGTCAGCAGTAGTGCACGTCAACCCTATGTATTGTGGACCGATAGCGGTCCTTACAGAACAGCAGACTGTAACGCACTCAGGCCTATGTACCGTAGCACCCTATACCAAGTTACCAGTCCTTATAAGAACTTTTGTGGACCAAGCAGGTTGTGTATTAGTGTTTAGCAGACTGTACGTCAGTCCCTATACCGCTGAAGGACTGCTGCAGTATAGGGCAGCGGTCAGCAGTAGTGCACGTCAACCCTATGTATTGTGGACCGATAGCGGTCCTTACAGAACAGCAGACTGTAACGCACTCAGGCCTATGTACCGTAGCACCCTATACCAAGTTACCAGTCCTTATAAGAACTTTTGTGGACCAAGCAGGTTGTGTATTAGTGTTTAGCAGACTGTGCGTCAGTCCCTATACCGCTGAAGGACTGCTGCAGTATAGGGCAGCGGTCAGCAGTAGTGCACGTCAACCCTATGTATTGTGGACCGATAGCGGTCCTTACAGAACAGCAGACTGTAACGCACTCAGGCCTATGTACCGTAGCACCCTATACCAAGTTACCAGTCCTTATAAGAACTTTTGTGGACCAAGCAGGTTGTGTATTAGTGTTTAGCAGACTGTGCGTCAGTCCCTATACCGCTGAAGGACTGCTGCAGTATAGGGCAGCGGTCAGCAGTAGTGCACGTCAACCCTATGTATTGTGGACCGATAGCGGTCCTTACAGAACAGCAGACTGTAACGCACTCAGGCCTATGTACCGTAGCACCCTATACCAAGTTACCAGTCCTTATAAGAACTTTTGTGGACCAAGCAGGTTGTGTATTAGTGTTTAGCAGACTGTACGTCAGTCCCTATACCGCTGAAGGACTGCTGCAGTATAGGGCAGCGGTCAGCAGTGGTGCACGTCAACCCTATCTATTGTGGACCGATAGCGGTCCTTACAGAACAGCAGACTGTACCGCACTCAAGCCTATGTACCGTAGCACCCTATACCAAGTTACCAGTCCTTATAAGAACTTTTGTGGACCAAGCAGGTTGTGTATTAGTGTTTAGCAGACTGTACGTCAGTCCCTATACCGCTGAAGGACTGCTGCAGTATAGGGCAGCGGTCAGCAGTGGTGCACGTCAACCCTATCTATTGTGGACCGATAGCGGTCCTTACAGAACAGCAGACTGTATCGCACTCAAGCCTATGTACCGTAGCACCCTATACCAAGTTACCAGTCCTTATAAGAACTTTTGTGGACCAAGCAGGTTGTGTATTAGTGTTTAGCAGACTGTACGTCAGTCCCTATACCGCTGAAGGACTGCTGCAGTATAGGGCAGCGGTCAGCAGTGGTGCACGTCAACCCTATCTATTGTGGACCGATAGCGGTCCTTACAGAACAGCAGACTGTATCGCACTCAAGCCTATGTACCGTAGCACCCTATACCAAGTTACCAGTCCTTATAAGAACTTTTGTGGACCAAGCAGGTTGTGTATTAGTGTTTAGCAGACTGTACGTCAGTCCCTATACCGCTGAAGGACTGCTGCAGTATAGGGCAGCGGTCAGCAGTAGTGCACGTCAACCCTATGTATTGTGGACCGATAGCGGTCCTTACAGAACAGCAGACTGTAACGCACTCAGGCCTATGTACCGTAGCACCCTATACCAAGTTACCAGTCCTTATAAGAACTTTTGTGGACCAAGCAGGTTGTGTATTAGTGTTTAGCAGACTGTGCGTCAGTCCCTATACCGCTGAAGGACTGCTGCAGTATAGGGCAGCGGTCAGCAGTAGTGCACGTCAACCCTATGTATTGTGGACCGATAGCGGTCCTTACAGAACAGCAGACTGTAACGCACTCAGGCCTATGTACCGTAGCACCCTATACCAAGTTACCAGTCCTTATAAGAACTTTTGTGGACCAAGCAGGTTGTGTATTAGTGTTTAGCAGACTGTGCGTCAGTCCCTATACCGCTGAAGGACTGCTGCAGTATAGGGCAGCGGTCAGCAGTAGTGCACGTCAACCCTATGTATTGTGGACCGATAGCGGTCCTTACAGAACAGCAGACTGTAACGCACTCAGGCCTATGTACCGTAGCACCCTATACCAAGTTACCAGTCCTTATAAGAACTTTTGTGGACCAAGCAGGTTGTGTATTAGTGTTTAGCAGACTGTGCGTCAGTCCCTATACCGCTGAAGGACTGCTGCAGTATAGGGCAGCGGTCAGCAGTAGTGCACGTCAACCCTATGTATTGTGGACCGATAGCGGTCCTTACAGAACAGCAGACTGTAACGCACTCAGGCCTATGTACCGTAGCACCCTATACCAAGTTACCAGTCCTTATAAGAACTTTTGTGGACCAAGCAGGTTGTGTATTAGTGTTTAGCAGACTGTGCGTCAGTCCCTATACCGCTGAAGGACTGCTGCAGTATAGGGCAGCGGTCAGCAGTAGTGCACGGCAACCCTATGTATTGTGGACCGATAGCGGTCCTTACAGAACAGCAGACTGTACCGCACCCAAGCCTATGTACCGTAGCACCCTAGACAGACCAAGTTACCAGTCCTGATAAAGAGCTTTGTGGAACAAGTGAGTTGTGAATGATTAGCAGACTGCAGCAGAAGGGCAGCAGTCAAGTATAATATTCTTTCTATATTTGGAAGAAAGAATATTATACGTGTACAAGCCTATTACCGTACCACTGATACCAGTCCTGAAAAGAACCTTTGTGGAACTAATAGTAACAGCAAGTCTTTAAAATTATCCTCACTGCCTGACACACTGCTTCCTGCCTGTCCCTATACAAATTGGCAAAAAAGAGTAGGCTGGAACGATTAGCTGGAATAGCTCTTTTGTGGACCTGATAGTAACAGCTAATGATGATGATGATGATGATGATGAAGAAAGACTAATCTGGCTGAGCTGTCCCTAAAATAGCAGCATACAGCGCTCTGTCCCTTTATCTAAACTGACAAAAGAAACTCAGGCTGCTGACCTAACACCTATACCAGTCCTGAAAAGAACTTTTGTGTACCAAATAGCTAGCGTTTTCTCTGTCCCTACTCCACACAGGATCCTTTCCCTACAGTGACAGAAGAAAGAATGTAAAATGGCCACCGGATCGGGTGTATTTATAGGTTAGGGGGAATGTCCAAGTGTCCATGAGCTGTCATGTCTCAATTGGTTGTCCTGTAACACATGATAAACGTGTCACGAAAGGTTAAAGTTCTTGTATACATTAAACACGTAAGTCCGCCGGGGCGAACGACGGAAAAAGGCGTTCGAACCCGCGGACGGCGAAAGTCGGAAATTCGCCGCGAAACGACCGCCGGGCGAACCGTTCGGCCATCACTACTGAGGAGTATGTAAAACGTTATATTTGCCATAATTCCCCGATATGGATTTCTAAACGTTGGTTTGACAAGATTGACTCTCAGTTCAGGGAATTAATATGGTGCAGAAAGACAGCCAGACTTACGCTACAATATAAGAAGGAAGAGGGGGGTCTGGCAGTGCCCCATGCTAGAATGTATTTTCTGGCCTCGCAGCTACAGCAGCTGGGTGGCTGGGGATTGGATGATCCCCTGGACCCAGTACGTAGAATGCTTGGCATTTCTGACGATCCAGACATAGCATTATCTAATCTGGAGGCAGGGTACACTCACATGGACAGGGGCTCCCCAACCATCACCTTGTTAAATACCCTGTGGTCACACTTTAAGCGGTTGCTACAGATGCGTGTTTTTTTAACGCTCACCCCTATCTGGGGGAATGCTAATTATGGCAAACTTTTCAAACTTAGGGGCGAGAGAGATATTCGATACCTTCCACAATTATACAGTGGACAGGTGTTGAAGTCATTTATGGAAATGCAGGCAGAATGCGGCATACCACGCAGAGACTTTTTCCAAGTATTTACAACTGTGACATGCGCTACAATTGCAATCTCGGTGTATGCCACTTCGCCTAACTGACCATACCATGGTGCAAGGGATCCTAATGGAGAAAGAGGAAAAAAAAGATATGATTTCTAGAGGGTATGACATTATTCTTAATGCAATACAAGACTCGGCCGGTCTGCCATGTCGGCGGAAATGGGAGGCGGATCTGGGACCGATGGATGTGGAGACATGGAATCTTTGCCTGGCCTAAGCCCCCTTGGTTTCGGTTTCGGCCTCCCACAAACTGTGGCACCACTATTTATTACACAGGGTTTACAGGACACCTGCCTAATTGCATAGCTGGGGTATCCATGACACACCCTTATGCCCTAAGTGCATGAGGGACCATGGCAACCTCCTGCATATGTTCTGGAAGTGCCCAAAACTGGTACGTTATTGGAATGGGATCATTGAGACTATTTTTCAAGTGTTTTCGGGTCGCCATTCCAAGAAACCCCGCGGTTTGCCTGTTGGGAGCCCTGGACGAAGAGCTGCTGACGCCAGCCGCTCACACAGCGATAATCCGTTTACTCTATGTAGCTAGAAAATTAATAGCACGACTGTGGATTACGCACAGGGTCCCCACTCGGCAACAGTGGATTGATCAAGTGAACAATATGCTAATCAGGGAAAAGTTGACTTCATAGGAATGCACCACACAAATTCTACACAATGTGGCAGAGTTGGCTGGATGTTCCAGGGCTAGCACCTCATCAACTAGTAAAATACAGATTGTTACAGGGATAGATCACATGTAACCGGCCCCATGCTCTGGGGGAAATAAAAAGGTTTTGTTTTCTTTCTTTACTTATTGATTGAGCATGGATGGAACAGAGATTGGCATCATTTTGTATTTGATAGTCGGGAGATATTTCTGATCCTATGATCCATGTGTGTTATGTGTTCTGAAGGATTGCTCTTCCTTTTTGTTCTGTTTCTTTTCTTTTTCCTTTTTCCTTTTTTTTTTTTTCAAACATAAGATATGTCATATGTGATGCACTGCCATTAGTACTGAATTGATCTACTGTATCGAGTGGACTATTGGACTGTGTTTGGCCGAGGTTTCAGCCTTATTGTACTTTTACACTCTTTGTCTTTGTATGGCTTGTAACATTTTAATATTCAATAAAAACCTACTTGATTTAAAAAAAAAAAACAGAAGTATTAGGAGAGGAGTCAGCTGGTAAATCTGAAGAAGTTATAGGGGAGCTCTGGCTTGTACTAAGACTCAGGTTGGCAGAGCTCACAGGGGTTTAGCAGGACTATGCATAGAAGCAAACAGCTGTATGGGCACATAGGGCACGCAGGTACTTGACTATGGTGTGGAGGAGAAGCAGAGGGCAGAAGTCACGGATCAAGTCGAGGTCAGCAACGAGCAGTCAATAAAGTACTGAATCAGGACCCGGATTGTTTAGGAAATATTCACATGGGATGCAGCCGGTGACATCACTGGCTCATGCCCACTATGCTCTGAATAGATTGCACACTGGAATATACCATCCGTTTAGAATGCTGTGTTGTAACTGTGGCTCACAGGCAGTGGCAGCTGGTGTTTTTTTTTTTTTTTGTAGGGGGGTGGTAAACAAATCCACCCCCCCGAGCAGCTGGCTGCACCTCCCACCCGCTGTCTGCTGGTCAGTCCGGCACTTACCCCATTTAGGCAGGTAGTAGCTCTTGTCCTCTCCTCAAATGGCAGCTTAAAGTGTGCGGCTCCTCCCCTCCTTCTAGGCGTCCAGAAGGATTGCCTGTCCTTTCAGCCAATCGGGTTCTCAAAACCCACTTCCTGCTTGGCCAGGAGGAGGATCAGTAATACAACAGCGAATATGCATTCAATATTCAACACACCTGGGTGCAGTGGCGTTGGGCACAGTAGGAGCATTCAATGGCACAGTGGGAGCATTTGATGGCACAGTGGCTTTATTCAATGGGCACAGTGGCATCATTTGATGGCATAGTGGGAGCATTCGATGGGCACAGTGGCAGAATTTGATGGGCACAGTGGCTGTATTCAATGGGCACAGTGGCAGCATTTGATCGCACAGTGGCAGAATTTGATGGCACAGTGGCATCATTTGATGGCTACAAACAAACCTAAGGATAAACTGAGACAACCAAATAACCTGTCTAACAGTATGCATTAAAAGCAAGGGTTTAGTCTGCACACATTTGCAAAGGCATGCGTAAGCCACAGAGCCCCACCAAGGCACCCCTATATCTGTGGTACCTAACACTAACTTATAAGTGTCCCCACAGTGGAGGCACATGCATTCTGATGGATAGGTGAGAGCAGGTGGACTGAAGGGGAGCCAGCCTTCTTAACCACTTGCTTACTGGGCACTTAAACCCCCCTCCTGCCCAGACCAATTTTCAGCTTTCAGCGCTGATGCACTTTGAATGACAATTGCGCGGGCATACAACACTGTACCCAAATTACATTTTTATCATTTTTTTCCCACAAATAGAGCTTTCTTTTGGTGGTATTTAATTGCAGCTGGGAGTTTTATTTTTTGCTAAACAAACAAAAAAAGATGCAAAAAATAAATAAAAAATAAATCATGTTTAATAGTTTGTTATAAAATTTTGCAAACAGGTAATTTTTCTCCTTCATTGAAGTGCGAGGATGAGGCGCACTGATGGGCTGCACTGGTGGGCACTGATAGGCTGCACTGGTGGGCACTGATAGGCATAGTTAAGGCGGCACTAATAGGCACAGATAAAGTGGCACCGATAGGCACAGATAAGGCAATACTGATGGGCACATATAAGGCGGCACTGATGGGCAAAGATGGGCACAGATAAGATGGCACGGATGGGTGGCACGGATGGGTGGCACTAAGGGGCACTGATAGGTACCACTGATAGATGGGACTGATGGGCACTGATAGGTGGCACTGATAGGTGGCTCTGATAGGTGGCACTGCTGGGCACTGATGGGCGGCACTGATGGGCACTGGTAGATGACACTGATGGGCACGGATATGTGGCACAGGGGTTCAGCACCGTTGTTGAGGCAGATTGTGGGTGGCACTGTGGGTACTGATGGGTGGCACTGTGGGCACTGCTGGGTGGCACTGTGGGCACTGCTGGGTGGCACTTACGGGGGGCACTTATTTATTCCTGAGGGGGGCAGGTGGGCATTAGTAAGCTGGCCGGTGATCGGCTCCGTTGTATCACATAATCAGCTGTCATTGGCTGACAGCTGATCACGTGGTAAGGGGTCGGGATCGACCCCTTGCTCGGATCCGTGATCAGGCGAGTCTCATAGACTCGCTGATCACAGAGCGTGCCGCGCAGGCCCCTCGTGCACGGGACGACGTCAATAGACGTCGTCCCGGCAAAGGAGGTTCGCGCTGTAGCCATCATTTGGCTATAGCGCGGATCTCAACTGGTTAAAGGTGCAGGAGCACACTGAACACCCAACACAATGGCAACAAAGGTGTCAGTGAGATGCCTGACCAAAAAACATGACAGTGATACAAAAAGACGCCACTTGCTCACACTTATAGCTGGCTATCGCAGTAAGAAGCTTGGAAGGCATCATTTGATGGCACAGTGGGGGCATTCGATGGGCACAGTGGGAGCATTTGATGGGCACAGTGGCAGCATTTGATAAGATAGAGATGTGAGGGGAGCTGTGGTCACCAGAGCTCCCCCCCAAAACAAAAGCACAGTGCAAAGAGACCCCGATTTAAAGGGGAACTCTGATGTAAGATGGAACACTGTGGACCCCGATCTAAGGGGGGACACTGCTGACTGTAATGTAAAGGAAGGGGACTTTGGTGACCAGAGACCACCTTACATCAGAGTTCCTCTTTGCATCACAGTCTGCAGTGCCCCCCTTACATCAGAGTTCTCCTTTACATCCGGGTCCACAGAAGTCCCTCTTGCACTGTAAGGGGGGAACCATGCAGATTCTGATGTAAAGGAGAGCTCTGAGGACTCTGATGTAAGGGGAACTCTGGGTAAGCTGTGTAAGGGTGGGGGGGGGGGGGATTCTGGTGACCAGAGACCCTCTTACTTCAGAGTTCTCCTTTACATCAGGGTCTGCAGAGGTCCCTCTTGCACTGTAACAGAGGACCATGCAGATTCTGATGTAAAGGAGAACTCTGGGAACTCTAATATAAGGGGAACTCTGAGGACAGTTGTGTAAGGGGGGCTCTGGTGACCAGAAACCCCCTTACATCAAAGTTCTCCTTTACATCAATATCTGCAGCATTCTCCATTACACATATAAAAATCATTTATTAACCACTTGCTTACTGGCCACTTAAACCCCCCTCCTGCCGTATTGGACCCTGAACGTTCACCCCGTGTCACCAGTTGAGAGGTGCGGATCTGGAGGCGGTCTCATCTGGATTTTTACAATACGCCTGTTATCGTCAAGTGCTTGTGAGTATATTGTTATTTGCTTAACTAGACTGTGTGATTTTTTTTTGGGAGACGCACAGCGCTTTAGCAAAATAAATGTCATCTATTTACGGCTTACATCTACTTTAACATCCGCTCCCGCCTTGGAGTTGCTTACCGCATGTAGATTATGCACAGAGGAAGCAAAAAAAAAACGCCGACTCCAGCGAGCGCAAACTACGCACGTGGGAAGAAATATCCACCCGCCGAAGTCCATGTGGGAATGATATGGATGGTTTATGAACTAATTCGATGTTTGATATACTTTTCAGGGAAGTCATTTTTCACTCCCTTTGCTGGGCCCTTCCTTCCATGTGACACTTCTGGGCTTAATGAAGAAAAATGCAATTGCAGGTAATGACTTGGAAAAAAAAACAGCTTTATCAGTGAGGGGAAACGCCGATGATGACAGACCGGAGGGTTTTGTGAATTTTCTGTACTTATTAGAGGAGTAGTTAAGATTTATATAGTCTTTTTCACCGCTATAATCGGTCGAGGGATAGGCGTTATAGCAACGGAGGAGAAAAAAAAAAAACGTGTACGTGTCACGGCTCGACTAAATCAGAAGCTAGTGCCCCGGTTATTGGAGGAATGAGGATAAATTGCCAAAGTAGATACTCTCGTACACTTTTCCTAACACATTAAATGTTATAGGAAAAAAAAAAAAGTCTGGGTAAGTTTTAAAAGGCTCCATTCATCAATGGTGTGTAGATGTTAAAAGTAAAGTGGAGCTCCGCTCCAAAGTTTTCAACAGGGGGCGAGAGTATCTTTCAGGTTTTTATTGCTTGGGTGAATCGATTGCACTGGAACTCTTGTATTATCCTATTATTATTATTATATTCCATAGTGTTCATGCAAAGGTGTAAAATCAAGTGGGAGACGATATTAAAAAAAACACGTTTCAGGCTGAACTTGCCCCTTCATCGGGGCTAAAGAATAAAGGATATATGGATTGGTATAATAATCAATATATATATATATATATATATATATATACACACACACACACACACACTGTATATATATATATATATATATACACACACAGTATCTCACAAAAGTGAGTACACCCCTCACATTTTTGTAAATATTTTATTCTATCTTTTCATGTAACAACACTGAAGAAATGACACTTGTCTACAATGTAAATTAGTGAGTGTACAGCTTGTATAACAGTGTAAATTTGCTGTCCCCTCAAAATAACTCAACACACAGCCATTAATGTCTAAACCGCGGGCAACAAAAGTGAAAATGTCCAAATTGGGCCCAAAGTGTCAATATTTTGTGTGGCCACCATTACTTTCCAGTACCACCTTAACCCTCTTGGGCATGGAGTTCACCAGAGCTTCACAGGTTGCCACTGGAGTCCTCTTCCCCTCCTCCATGATGACATCACAGAGCTATTGAAAGTTAGAAGCCTTGCGCTCCTCCACCTTCCGTTTTAGGATGCCCCACAGATGCTCAGTAGGGTTTAGGTCTGGAGACATGCTTGGCCAGTCCATCACCTTTACCCTCCTGCAAGGCAGTGGTCGTATTGGAGGTGTGTTTGGGGTCGTTATCATGTTGGAATACTGCCCTGCGGCCCAGCTTCCAAAGGGAGGGGATCATGCTCTGCTTCAGTATGTCACAGTACATGTTGGCATTCATGGATCCCTCAATGAATTGTAGCTCCCCAGTGCCGGCAGCACTCATGCAGCCCCAGAGCATGACACTCCCACCACCATGCTTGCCTGTAGACAAGACACACTTGTCTTTGTACTCCTCACCTGGTTGCCGCCACACACGCTTGTCACCATCTGACACCAAATAAGTTTATCTTGGTTTCATCAGACCACAGGACATGGTTCCAGTAATCCATGTCCTTAGTCTGCTTGTCTTCAGCAAACTGTTTACAGGCTTTCTTGTGCATCATCTTTAGAAGTGGCTTCCTTCTGGGATGACAGCCATGCAGACCAATTTGATGCAGTGTGCGGCGTATGGTCTGATCACTGACAGGCTGACCCCCCCCACACCTTCAACCTCTGCAGCAATGCTGGCAGCACTCATATGTCTAAATGACATCAATGGCTGTGTGTTGAGTTATTTTGAGGGGACAGCACATTTACACTGTTATACAAGCTGTACACTCACTACTTTACATTGTAGCAAAGTGGAATTTCTTCTGTGTTGTCACATGAAAAGATAGAATACATTTTTTACAAAAATGCGAGGGGTGTACTCCCTTTTGTGAGATACTGTGTATATATAGATATAGATCTACATTTATATCTAGCTACATATAGACATAGATATATCATTTTTTATATCTTTACATTATATTTATGTATGTGTTCATGCAGGGTGTATGGATTCCATTCTTGTGTCTCCTACATACCTAAGAGTTTGTAATGCAAATAAATAAATCTGCAATTAAAGCACCACACCACAAGGTAATAGTCCAGATGTCAATTTATTCCAAAGTAAAATGCAGTGGAAAACGTAATAAAAACATGTTTCAGGCTAAAGAATAAAACATAACGGATTTATATATGGTGTTAATGTAGGGTGTCTGGATTCCATGCTGGCAGGTTCTATATACCTAAAGGTTTGTAAATAAAAAAACGAAATCTGCACTTAAAGCACAACACCACAAAGAAATAGTCCAGATCTCAATTTATTCCCAAGTAAAATCAAGTGGAAAATATATTTTGGATGTAAACTTATCCCTTTATCAGGGCTAAAGGATAAAACATAAAGGATTCATATATGGTGTTCATTCAGCATGTCTGGATTCCATTCTGGCTGCTTCTACATAATGAAACAAATTAGATCTGTGATTAAAGCACCACACCACCAACTAATAGTCCAGCGGTCAACCTATTCTAAAGAAAAATCAAGTAGTAGACTATTTTTTTTTAAAACGTGTTTCGGGGGTAAACTTGCCCCTTCATCGGGGCTAAAGTATAAAACATAAATGTTATTTGGATTAGTATAGTAATCGGTACATATATGAATAAATGAATTTGCAAACATAATTATAATATGTTAACATTATAGTGATTTATATAAGGTGTTCATACAGGGCGTCTGGATTGAATGACGGTGGCTTCTACATACCTAAGGGTTTGTAATGCAAATAATGGGATTTTTATATACAGCTTACCTGTAAAATCCTTTTCTTGAGAGTACATCACGGGACACAGGAGCTTCATTACATAGTGGGTTATATAGGCACCTCTGGTGATTGGACACTGGTTGACCCTAATTAAGGAGAATTCCTCCCCTATATAACCCCTCCCATCTGGGAGGCACCTCAGTTTTGTAGCAAAGCAATAAGAAACCACGTAAAACCCAAGAGGGGCGGGAGCCCTGTGTCCCGTGATGTACTCTCAAGAAAAGGATTTTACAGGTGAGCTGTATATAAAAATCCCATTTTCTTGATCATACATCACGGGACACAGGAGCTTCATTACATAGTGGGATGTCCCATAGCAATGCTCAGATTGAGGGGAGGGAGACACAGATCATAAACATAGACCGCCAGGGACCTGAGGACCTAAACTGCAGCCTGCAGTACACTGCGCCCGAAGGCGATATCCTCTTGCCCTCTGACATCCACCTGATAGAATCTGGTGAATGTGTGGACTGATGACCAAGTCGCAGCCTTACAGATCTGAGCCAGGGAGGCCTGGTGATGCACTGCCCAAGAAGCACTGACAGCCCTAGTAGAGTGCGCTTTCACCTGAAAAGGAGGAATCTTCCCCTTTAAGCCATAGGCCTGAGAAATAACTTGTCTGATCCACCTTGAGAGGGTGGACTTTGATGCTGCCTGACCCTTTCTGGGGCCTTCCGGCAGAATAAATAAACAATCAGTCTTTCTTATCTCAGAAGTTGCTTGAAGATAAACACTGATTGCTCTAACCACATCCAAAGTGTGTAAAGACTCTTCCTCTGTGGACTGAGGGTCTGGAAAAAAGGATGGTAGGATTACATCCTGATTTAAATGGAAACCCGAAACCACCTTAGGTAGAAAGGACCTGTTGGGACGCATAACCACCCGGTCCTTATGGATAATTAAATACGGCTCTTTACTGGAAAGAGCTGCCAATTCTGATACCCTTCTAGCCGTGGATATGGCTACTAAGAAGACCAGCTTTTTAGTCAGGAGAGCTAAAGAAGCTAGATGCAAAGGTTCAAATGGTTGCCCCTGTAAGGCCGAGAGAACCAAATTCAGATCCCATGGGCCTACCGGAGGTTTAACTGGCGGTTTTGTCCGCATAGCCCCCTGGATAAAAGCCCGTACCAGGGAATGTGATGCAAGCGGTTTTTGAAAAAATACCGACAGGGCCGAAATCTGCACTTTGATAGTGCTTATGGCCAAATTCATTTCTAGGCCTGACTGGAGAAAGGCCAAGATTCTGTTAATGACATACTTTCTAGGATGCCTCTTCCTGAGTTCACACCAGGAAACATTTGTCCTCCAGATTTTGTAATAAATACGCCTGGAGGCCGGCTTTCTGGCATTGACCAGAGTAGAAAGGACTGGCCCCGAAAGGCCACGGTCTCTCAGAATGTGGGTCTCAGCAGCCAAACCGTCAAATTCAGACTGCGTAAAGCAGGATGGTAGATTGGACCCTGTGAGAGCAGATCTGGCCGGAGAGGGAGGGTCCATGGCCTGCCTACTGCCAACTTCATGATTTCTGCATACCATGGTCGCCTGGGCCAAGCCGAGGATAATGCATGGAAAACCTTTTGGGAGGAGTAAACAGTTTATCGGGATGTCCCCAATCCTCATACATCAATTTATCCATTAAAGGATGAATTGGGAAGGAATAAGCAGTCTGTGGGGCTTTCCTGACTCCCAGGGAAGAAACAGAGGACGTAGCGACTTCAGCAGCAGGCATTCTGAATGTGGTACGCACCAATTCAGTATAATACTGCACCTGCCTTCTGAGTGCCTGGGAGGAGGGGACCATCTCCTCTTCCTCTGACTCATCCGACTGCTCATGATCCCTATCCAAAGATAGGGATCCCTCCTCATTTTCAGAAAAACTATCCGAGAGAGGGATTTCAGCAGAGGGAGGGGATCTACCCCTTTTCCTGCTATCTTTTAGGGAAGCAGAAATAAAATTCATGATTCTCCCTTCAAAACCCTCCAATGTAGCCCTAAGGGAGTCCTCAGTGACATAAACCGGGGCTGCGACATTAGGAGAGGCTGCAAAACCTGACAGGTGCACTGACTCGTCTTGAGAGGCTGGCTCCAGTCTTGCAGAGGGGGATGGTAATTTACAGGCACTTTTGGAACCCCTGGACCTAGGCGGTGACTTGCCAGTGCTTTTATTACCTCCCCCTGAGATCCTCTTACAAGGAGACATAGTACTAAGCTACAAAGCAGAGGTACTAGTACAAATGCGATCACTGTTGCGCTTAAAGTCTCACAATAAATAAATATATGCTTAAACTGCACAACCTGACGCTGAGTAGGTGTCTTAAGGTTTGCCTGGATCCAATCCCCACGGATGCTTTCTGCCCACAGCTCCTGTGTCTCCAGTTACAGTCCCCTGACGCTCTGGGCTTTTAAAACTGCTGCCTGGCGCCTGCGCAGTACAGCGTCGTGCACACTGACGTGCACGGCTCGCAACCACATCCCCCCCCCTCCTCCATAAGGCCGGGAGCGCGCCCGGCACGCGTGCACGAGGACCGCGGAATCCGGGGGGGAGGAGAACCCAAAACGGAGCAGCGTGGGACCCCTGAACTGTGTGGGACCCCTGTTTACCTTCATCTGTGGCAGGGACTGTAATGGAGACGTGAGTAGCTGGAGAAACCAGGCTTTCACTGAGCGTGTTGTATTGAAAGGCATGTAAGTATGCATCAGGCTGCTCTTACTCCCTCTAGTGGTGGAAACCAGGTAAGACATACAACTACTCACAATGAAGAAATCCATTAATATATTTAAATATACAGGATGACTTCCCTTACCTGTCCCCGCCGCAGGAATTGCTGAACCAGACCAATTCCAGCCTTCACCCATCACGGCGGGTATTGCTAGCCAACCTTCAGGTATATCTGGGGCTCTTACGAAAAGAACCTCCCACCTGGGCCATGTAGAAAGCTCTGCCAGAAACTTTCGGGCGCTCTGTATAAACAGTACCCCAAGTCTGGTTTTCCCAGAGCCCAGTCTTCCAATGGAGAGGACTTACAGGCAAAACCTCGCTTCTTCGGCAGATGAGGCCCGGGTACCATACCATCTTGGGAGTCAAATATCGGCCCGAGGTATGGATCCGTTTGTTGTAGCCCTTCGGCCCTCGCAGGGACCTGCATAGAGCTAAGTTTTACGTGACCATCACCCAGACACTGGTGAAAAAACTGAGGTGCCTCCCAGATGGGAGGGGTTATATAGGGGAGGAATTCTCCTTAATTAGGGTCAACCAGTGTCCAATCACCAGAGGTGCCTATATAACCCACTATGTAATGAAGCTCCTGTGTCCCGTGATGTATGATCAAGAAAAATAGATCTGCAATGTAAGCATCACGCCACAAGCTAATCGGCCAGATGTCAATGTATTGCATTCCAAAGTAAAAATCAAATGGAAGACTATATTTTAAAAAAAAAAACATGTTTCGGGGGTAAACTTGCCCCTTCATCAGGGCTAAAGAATAAAACATAAAGGATATTTGGATTAGTATAGTAATCAATATATATTAATTAATTATAATATAGTAACATTATATTAATTTAGACTGTATGTTGTGTTCATGCAAGGTGTCTGGATTCCATGCTTCTACATACCTAAGCGTTTGTAATGTAAATAAATTAATTAATTTGCTAACATAATTATAATATGATAACATTATATTGACTTTTATATGGTGGTCATGCAGGGTGTCTGGATTCCATTCCGTTTATTTCAAAGTAAATTTAGGTGGAAGACTATATAAAAAAACATGTTTCGGGCTAAACTCACCCCTTCATCAGGGCTAGAATATAGATCAGTAAACTAATCATATATTATAAATAATTATAATAAGTTAACATTATATTGATTTATATAAGTTGTTTATATAGGGCATCTGCATTCCATGTTGGCAGCTTTTACATACCTAAGGGTTTGTAATGCAAATAAATAGATCTGCAATGTAAGCATCAAAACCACAAGCTGATAGTCCAGATATCAATGTATTCTATTCCAAAGTAAAATCAAATGGAAGACTAAACGTGTTCTTTAAACGTGTTTCGGGGCTAAACTTGGCACTTTATCAGGGCTAAAGAATAAAACATAAAGGATATATATAGATCAGTACAGTAATTAATAAATATGTATATAATTTAGTAACATATTGATTCATACTGTATATGGTGTTTATGCAGGGTGTCCAGATTCAATGCTTCTACGTACCTAAGGGTTTGTAATGCAAATAAATACATTTGCAAAAATAATTATAATATATTAACATTATAAGGACTTTTATACTGTATATGGTTTTCATACATGGTTTCTGGATTTATTGCAGTTTATTCCAAAGTAAAATTAAGTGGGAGACTATATTTAAAAAAAAAACATGTTTTTAGGCTAAACTCACCCCTTTATCTGGGCTAATATATAGATTAGTATAGTAATCATATATATTAATTAATTATAATATATTAACATTATGTTATATTGTTAACATAATATGTTAACACTATATTGATTATATTGAAGGTGTTCATGCAGGAGGTCTGAATTCCATGCTGGCGGCTCCTACATACTGTACCTAAGGGTTTGTAATTCAAATAGATCTGCAATGTAAGCATCAACACCACAAGCTAATAGTCCATATGTCAATGTATTCCATTCCAAAGTAAAATCAAATGGAAGACTATATTTAAAAAAACGTTTCAGGCTAAACTTTTCCCTTCATCAGAGATAAAGAATAAAACATAAAAGATTTATATATGTTTTGTAGACATGTCACTGGAGAAGTGATCGAGGGGGTGTACATCTCACCTAGGTTGCTACACAGTGTGAGATGGTAAATCCAGGATGGATCAGTTTCTCAGCAGCGATATGCTGCTGAGTTGTTATTTAAATTTTGCCGGGCCTGGGTTTATATGGAATGGCAGGTAGGTTTGGTAGAGGGACCTGTCATTCCACATCCCCCGATCCAGTTCTGGGTTTGGGATCAGGTGAGCTTTGATCCTAATTAGCCTGGGAAGCTAAAGGCTCTGCAGAGTCTGCAGGTGATCGCTCTCAGCCAGGGAATGAACAATCTGTGTGTTGAAGGAAGCTGCAAGCACTGCCACTGCTGGAGCTAAAACTCACCCTGCGATATCCAGGTGAAAGACGCTGTGTTTGTAAGTGTCAGATAGGTAAGCAGAACCTGTTAGTAAGCGCCCAGCCGGGCTAGGACTTTTATTTTTGTTGTACTTAGAAAGCACGGTGTTGCTGTATATTTTGTTTGCTGGACTGTTTGTACCACGAATAAACGCCAAGATCTGCTTTATAAATTCCAAGTCTGCTGTGAACTGTCTCCAAACACACCCTACCCCGGGAAGATCCCTTACAATTGGTGGAGAATGCGGGCAAAGTCGGTTGCTAGGGGCAACGGTGTGGACAGACTTGGCTACAGCTGCTTATGTCTTGGGTGAAAGCTGCAATGACACTCCAGGAACAGTCCAGCAACATGGAGGAGATGCTGAAGCAGTTTATGCAAGTGAGTTTGCAACAACAGCAGGCTCAGATAGAGGCCAATAGACGACATGAACAGTCCATGGCTGCACAACAACAACTTATCGAGCACCTGATAGCAAATCGAGAGGCGCCTGTGGTGATGGGAGCCGCGCCAGAGATTTTTTCTGGGAGAAGGACTGTGCAGAAAGCGCTGCAAAAGATGACTGCTGAGGACGATGTTGAGGCCTATCTAACAGTATTTGAGCGCGTGGCTGAGCGAGAGAAGTTACCAGCCGCTGAGTGGGCAGAGGTAATTGCGCCCTATTTAACAGGTGAACCCCAAAAGGCCTACTATGACCTCAGTGAGCAAGAGGTTAAGGACTATACTCGGCTAAAAGAGGAGATACTTGCCCGACTAGGAGTTACTACTGCAGTCCGTGCCCGGAGGGTACGCAACTGGAGCTACAGTCTGGACAAATCAGCGAGGTCCCAGATGTATGACCTAATCCATTTGGCAAGAAAGTGGTTGGAGCCAGACACTTCTACTCCTGCACAAATCCTAGAGAAGGTCGTGATGGATCGCTACCTCCGAGCCCTTCCTACTGACTTGCAACGCTGGGTGGGACAAGGTGATCCTAAGAATGCAAACGAACTTGTCAACCTTGTGGAGAGGTTCCAGGCGACTGAGGACTACCTCCGTGATGTTCCTGCAGCATCTTCACCTCCCCGGAGCGCCAGATCTGTACCGTCGGCTGGTAAGAGACTTCCATCTATTGGGGGAGTGTGGAGGGGTGCTGATGGGGGAAAAAGGGCTCAAGTGGTGTCTCAGGGACAAAAGACTGGTGATGGTCCCGGGTGGCTAAGGGGCTCTCGAAAAGACTCCTTGCCAAAGAGACCAGGCCCTATCCAGTGTTGGAGATGCCATGAGGCGGGACACGTGTCGGCCCATTGCCCTCTTACCTCTGAACCCATGGAATGTGACGCTAGCCGGCGTCAGTCGCTATTTGCGGAACCATCTTGTGCTGCAGTTCCTGGACTAGAGACTGAACCGCAAATCTGCGATATTACAATCAATGACTTTCCTGTTAAAGCGTTAATGGACTCAGGAAGCCTTGTAACCTTGGTGCATGCTAGCCTGGTGACTGGGGACTTAGAGTCTAAAAAGCATATGAGCGTTGTGTGTATACATGGTGATACAAAAGTGTACCCTATAGTGCTGGCTAAAGTCGGGACTGAACAAGGCACAGTACAATATGAAGTGGGTGTGGTTAAAAACCTCATGCATAATGTAATATTGGGGCGCGATTTTCCTTTATTCTGGGCTCTCTGGGAAAAAAGAAAAATCCCCAAAAGGAGTGAGGATACCTCTAAGGTGGTTGCCTTGTCCACTGTGAATGATAAAAGTGTGCAGGATGAAAATGATTGTTTTCCTTTGCAGGTCCTGGCTGGGGAGGAGGAGGCTCCTCCCACTGAGCAAAATATACTAGACTTAGAGGTGTCTAGCGATAATTTTGGGACTGCACAATTACAGGACCCCACTCTCAAAAATGCGAGAGAGCAGGTTGCTGTTATGAACGGGGTACCTCAGGAACCAGATGCTGAAAAAAGATTTCCACATTTTTCGGTGACTAATGATCTTTTCTATAGAGTTAATAAGGTTAAGGATGAGATTGTGGAACAGCTTCTGGTACCTAAGCCGTACCGGCGTCAGGTGCTTGACATGGCACATAACCATGTTCTTGGGGGACACTTGGGGACTGACAAAACGCGAGAGAGGGTTCTCCAGAGGTTTTTTTGGCCGGCCATATATGATGACATTAAAAAATACTGTGAGTCGTGCCCCACATGTCAGGTTAGTGCCCCAGTGTCACATTTTCGCAGTCCTTTGGTTTCGCTCCCTATTATAGAGGTGCCTTTTGAGCGTATTGCCATGGATTTAGTGGGTCCCATTGTAAAGTCAGCTAGAGGACACCAGTATATTTTGGTAGTCCTGGATTATGCGACCCGCTATCCTGAGGCTGTACCCTTAAGAAACACTGCATCTAAAACAATTGCACGTGAGTTGTTTTATATGTTCTCTAGGACTGGGATCCCCAAAGAAATCCTAACTGACCAAGGTACGCCATTTATGTCGAAAGTAATGAAGGAATTATGCAAACTATTTAAAATCTCACACATCCGTACCTCTGTGTACCACCCCCAGACGGACGGATTGGTGGAGAGATTTAATAAAACTTTGAAACATATGTTGAAGAAAGTGGTGGCAAAAGATGGTCGTGACTGGGATCATTTATTACCCTACCTCATGTTTGCTATTAGGGAGGGGCCCCAAGCGTCCACAGGGTTCTCACCATTCGAGTTGGTCTATGGTCATCACCCTAGGGGTCTACTAGACATTGCAAAAGAGACATGGGAGAATGAGTCCACCCCATACAAGAGTGTTATTGAGCATGTAGCACAAATGCAGGACCGTATAGCCACTGTAATGCCCCTGGTAAGGGAACACCTCCAGAGGGCTCAAGAGGCCCAAAGTAGAATTTACAACCGGTCCGCAAGAATCAGGACATTCAACCCAGGCGATAGGGTCCTTATACTAGTCCCCACTGTTGAGAGTAAATTCTTGGCGAAGTGGCAAGGTCCCTATGAAATTGTTGAAAAGGTCAGTGAGGTGAACTACAAGGTGCACCAACCAGGTAGAAGGAAGCCTTTCCAAGTTTATCACATAAACTTGATCAAGCCCTGGAAAGACAGGGAATCCTTGGTGGCGACAAATACTGTTAATAATTTGTCACCACCAATCCCTCCAGTCAAGGTAGGTGATACTCTATCAGTGTCACAGAAACAGGAGGTTCAGGAATTTTTACAGAAAAACAAAAACAAGTTCTCTGACCTCCCAGGGCGTACACACCTCATCCATCATCACATTGAAACTGAGCCTAGAAGCAGAGTAAACCTTAAGCCCTATAGGATACCCGAGGCACGTAGGGAAGCCGTATCTGCCGAGGTAAAACGTATGCTTGATCTGGGGGTAATTGAGGTGTCCCAGAGTGAATGGTCCAGCCCAATTGTGCTAATCCCAAAGCCCAATGGAACTTGGAGGTTCTGTAACGATTTCAGAAAGTTGAATGAGATCTCCAAGTTCGATGCGTATCCTATGCCCAGGGTAGATGAGTTGATTGAGAAGTTGGGTAACGCCAGGTACATAACCACCCTCGATCTCACAAAGGCTACTGGCAGATTCCACTTTCTGGTGAGGCTAAAGAGAAAACTGCATTCTCCACCCCTGATGGGCTATTCCAGTATGTAGTGATGCCATTCGGGTTACATGGAGCGCCTGCAACTTTCCAGAGGTTGATGGACTTGATTCTGCGACCACATCGTGATTACTCAGCTGCCTACCTCGATGATGTGGTCATTTTTAGCCCTGATTGGGAAAGTCACCTCTGTAAGGTACAGGCCGTGTTGGATGCCATAAGTGATGCGGGGTTGACCATAAATGCCGAGAAGTGTGCTCTAGCCCTAGAAGAGGCCAAATATCTAGGCTACATTATTGGGAGAGGGTTGATTAAGCCACAGCTAAATAAAATTGAGGCAATACAGAATTGGCCTAGACCCCTGACAAGGAAACAGGTTAGAGCTTTCCTGGGTATTACGGGGTATTACCGTAGATTTGTGCCGAACTTTGCCTCAGTTGCTGCTCCACTAACTGACTTGACAAAGGGCGGAAAGACAGCAATGGTCACGTGGACCCCAGAGGCCGAGAAGGCTTTCCAAAGCCTTAAGTCTGCCTTGTGCCAACCACCTGTCTTAGTTACCCCCGATTTCAAACGAGAATTTCTGGTCCAGACAGATGCCTCTAACACAGGCTTAGGTGCAGTACTCTCACAAATAGTGAATGGTGAGGAGCATCCAGTGACGTACTTGAGTAGAAAACTAACCCCGGCCGAGAAAAATTATGCCATTGTGGAGCGAGAATGTTTGGCAGTAAAGTGGGCCCTAGAATCGTTAAAGTATTACTTGCTAGGCAGGAAATTCAAGTTGGTGACAGACCATGCCCCCCTAACATGGATGAAGTTAAACAAGGAGAGAAATGCAAGAGTGACTAGATGGTTTCTCTCCCTACAAAACTTTAATTTCACTGTGGAACACAGGCCAGGGAAATTACAGGCAAATGCTGACGCATTGTCAAGGGTAAGTTGTCTGTGGGGACAAAAGGCTCAGCCCTCCGGTCTAAAAAAGAGGGGGGGGATATGTAGACATGTCACTGGAGAAGTGATCGAGGGGGTGTACATCTCACCTAGGTTGCTACACAGTGTGAGATGGTAAATCCAGGATGGATCAGTTTCTCAGCAGCGATATGCTGCTGAGTTGTTATTTAAATTTTGCCGGGCCTGGGTTTATATGGAATGGCAGGTAGGTTTGGTAGAGGGACCTGTCATTCCACATCCCCCGATCCAGTTCTGGGTTTGGGATCAGGTGAGCTTTGATCCTAATTAGCCTGGGAAGCTAAAGGCTCTGCAGAGTCTGCAGGTGATCGCTCTCAGCCAGGGAATGAACAATCTGTGTGTTGAAGGAAGCTGCAAGCACTGCCACTGCTGGAGCTAAAACTCACCCTGCGATATCCAGGTGAAAGACGCTGTGTTTGTAAGTGTCAGATAGGTGAGCAGAACCTGTTAGTAAGCGCCCAGCCGGGCTAGGACTTTTATTTTTGTTGTACTTAGAAAGCACGGTGTTGCTGTATATTTTGTTTGCTGGACTGTTTGTACCACGAATAAACGCCAAGATCTGCTTTATAAATTCCAAGTCTGCTGTGAACTGTCTCCAAACACACCCTACCCCGGGAAGATCCCTTACAGTTTATGCAGGGTGTCTGGATTGCATGCTGGTGGCTTCTACATACCTAAGGGATTGTAATGAAAAAAAAAATAGAGCTACAATTAAAGCTACCACACTACAAGCTAATAGTTCAGATGCCAATTTATTCCAAAGTAAAATCAAGTGGAAGGCTATATTAAAAAATAAAATAAAAAATCATGTTTTGGGGTTAAACTCACCCCTTCATCGGGGCATAAGAATAAAACATAAAGGATATATAGAGCAGTATAGTAATCAACATATATATTAATTAATTATAATATGTTAACATGCATAAAATATTCATGCATTGTGTCAAGTTCTCAAGATGTCAAGTTCTTGACATCCAAAATATTCCAGTATACAGTGGTGTGAAAAAGTGTTTGCCCCCTTCCTCATTTCCTGTTCCTTTGCATGTTTGTCACACTTAAGTGTTTCGGAACATCAAACCAATTTAAACAATAGTCAAGGACAACACAAGTAAACACAAAATGCAATTTGTAAATGAAGGTGTTTATTATTAAAGGTGAAAAAAAATCCAAACCATCATGGCCCTGTGTGAAAAAGTGATTGCCCCCTAAACCTAATAACTGGTTGGGCCACCCTTAGCAGCAACAACTGCAACCAAGCGTTTGCGATAACGTGCAATGAGGCTTTTACAGCGTCCTGGAGGAATTTTGGCCCACTCATCTTTGCAGAATTGTCCTAATTCAGTTACATTAGAGGGTTTTCGAGCATGAACGGCCTTTTTAAGGTCATACCACAACATCTCAATAGGATTCAGGTCAGGACTTTGGCTAGGCCACTCCAAAGTCTTCATTTTGTTTTTCTTCAGCCATTCGGTGGTGGACTTGCTGGTGTGTTTAGGATCATTGTCCTGCTGCAGAACCCAAGTTGGTTTCAGCTTGAGTACACGAACAGATGGTCGGACATTCTCCTTCAGGATCTCTTGGTAGACAGCAGAATTCATAGTTCCTTTTATCACGGCAAGTCTTCCAGGTCCTGAAGCAGCAAAACAGCCCCAGACCATCACACTACCACCACCATATTTTACTGTTGGTATAATGTTCTTTTTATGAAATGCAGTGTTCCTTCTATGCCAGATATACTTGGACACACACCTTCCAAAGAGTTCCACTTTTGTCTCATCGGTCCACAGAATGTTATCCCAAAAGTCTTGGGGATCATCAAGATGTGTTGTGGAGAAATTGAGACGAGCTTTGATGTTCTTTTTGCTCAGCAGTGGTTTTCTCCTTGGAACTCTGCCATGCAGGCCATTTTTGCCCAGTCTTTTCCTGATGGTGGAGGCATGAACGCTGACCTTAACTGAGGCAAGTGAGGCCTGCAGTTCCTTGGACGTTGTTGTGGGGTCTTTTGTGACCTCTTGGATGAGTCGTCGCTGCGCTCTTGGGGTGATTTTGGGCGGCCGGCCACTCCTGGGAAGGTTCACCACTGTTCCATGTCTTCGCCATTTGTGGATAATGGCTCTCACTGTGGTTCGCTGGATTCCCAAAGCTTTGGAAATGGCTTTATAACCCTTTCCAGACTGATAGATCTCAATTACTTTCTTTCTCAATTGTTCCTGAATTTCTTTGGGTCTCGGCATGATGTGTAGCTTTTAAGGATCTTCTGTTGGACCTTACTGTGTCAAGCAGCTCCTATTTAAGTGATGCCTTGATTGTGAACAGGTGTGGCAATAATCAGGCCTGGGTGGGGCTAGAGAAATTGAACTCAGGTGTGGACAACCACAGTTATAGTATGTTTTAACAAGGGGGGCAATCACTTTTTTACACAGGGCCATGATGGGTTGGATTTTTTTTCACCTTTAATAATAAACACCTTCATTTACAAATTGCATTTTGTGTTTACTTGTGTTGTCCTTGACTATTGTTTAAATTGGTTTGATGTTCCGAAACACTTAAGTGTGACAAACATGCAAAGGAACAGGAAATGAGGAAGGGGACAAACACTTTTTCACACCACTGTATCTTGAAGAGCTAGACAGCCTTGCAGGGACAAGACCTATGAGAATCCAAGTATTCCAACTTTACAAACTTTTGGAAGGTTTTCCTTGTTGTTTCCTGGAAGAATGGTGAGTTTCAGAAGGCTGGTTGAAGAGTGGAAGTAGTGGGTGAAGTAGTGGGTGAAATCTGACTGTTTTGACGCCAATTTTCTAAGGTCTTTAAAGTGATTGTAAAGTCTCTTTTTCTTTTTCTATAAAAATAATAAACATATTATACTTACCTGCTCTGTGTAGTGGTTTTGCACAGAGCAGCCCAGATCTTCATCTTCTCTGGCCCCTCTTCTGGACTTCTTGCCCCTCCCTCCTGTTGAGTGTCCCCCGCAGCAAGCACCCGAGCCGAGTCACAGCTCCCTGTGTCCATTCAGACACGGAGCCCCAGTTTGGCCCCACCCCCTCTCTCTCCTGATTGGCTGACTTTTATTGACAGCAGTGGGAGCCAATGGTGCTACTGCTGTGTCTCAACCAACCAGGAGGGAGAGTAACGGACTGCCGAGGCACTCGTGGACACAGCTGGATAGAGATGGGGCTCAGGCACATATATGACTGTGGAGCCCAAGATGTCAAAGGATGACCTTTTGTGCAATTCCCTTCCAAGCACCCCTGTGTCAGGTCACCTTGAGGCCAGGTGACAGATGCACATCGCAGGGATTAGGAGTGCACCGCAAGGTTGTGGACCCTACGGCTGACTGCTTCGGACGGGGGTCAAGATGATAGGAAGGCAGGGCCGCCAGAACACCAAGATGGATCCCACCGGGGTTAGAGTGTAAGATTCCCTGGGGCGCGGAGTCTAAGAGCCAGCAGGTGTTCACCAGAGCCTCGAGTGGTGAGGATGGACTTGGCTGCAACTGGCTCCAGGTCGCGACCCCCAGGGTCCCCCAGCTCACACCCACAGTAGGCAAACAGGAGGATAGGGATGGTGAGGGACAAAGCCAAGGTCGGGGCCACAAACAGACAGGAAAAGTTGGGGACACGCCAAAAGGTCAGGATCACAGGCAAACAGGGATAGTCAAGGACACGCCAAAGTCGGTAACGGAAAACAATAGAAGAGCACACGGCAGGTAACAGGAAGCTAACACACAAAGGTTGATCAGCAGGGTTGGCTAGCAGTGCACAGGTTAATATAGAGTTCTCTGATAGGAGCTAGGGTGGAGCCATGCAAGAGGATGGATTATAAAAGCAGTCAAGTGAGGGTCGGCTGGTCTCTATTGCATAACCATGACACCCTGATAATGGAGACAGGGGCTGTTTGGGCAGTGGAAGGGTGCAGGTGCTGGGTGGAGTAGTAAACTTGAGCTTAGAAACATAGGACACATCCTTCAAGTGGCAGTATGGAGTCGAGTCACAGTTCAGCAGCAACCAGGCAGACAGGTCCAGAGACAGGATCAAGTTCAAGGTCAGGACCAGGCAGTGGCTAATGTACTGGTGGTAAGGTACCAAGTCAGAATCATGGTTCGAAATCTAAGCTGTGGTCAGTAACACAAGTGTGCAGCAGATAAAACAAGCAGGAGTGATCCAAGAGAGGTCTCAGACATAGCCAGGTCAGGAACAAGGGGGCAGACTTTCAGGAACCCGGAATACGGGAACTAAAGCTGAACGCAATACAGTACTGAGGCTAGGCAGACTTTGGGTTTAAATAGGCTGCCAGGTTCCAGGATCTGTGGGTGCGCCCATGCGCCAATGGTTATGCAGGCGCACATTCTCGTCCCTGCCCATCTGGTTAGGCTTCTATGTTCACAACCCTGCACATGAAGATGAGCACTTGCCCCATCGTAAATTAGCATTTGTTGCATGAGCTCCCTGGCTTTTGAGCGATAAAACATGAAAATCCGTTGCTGCGTATTGTGTTAGCAGTTATGTTTTCTGATATATAAAGTTACTGAAAGGTGAACTTTAACAGTTAAAAAGCTCACATTTTTTTATGCTGAATCATTTATCCGTTTTCTTGAAACTGACCCCAAACTTATGTTGTTTCCCCTCCCTCTCCCTTTCCACACACACAGTCCTTGCTCCTTGGTCCTTGCAAGAGCCTTGGTCCTGCCTAATGCATCTCAGATTGGAGAAATTAAGCTAAATGTGTCCCACAAACCCATCTCTGGCTTAATCGATGTTTGCAAATATCGAGCCAGATGGTCACTCTCTGCTTTGCTGACTCCATCCCGGAACGTCTTTATGGAAGAGGAAAGTTTTAATGTTTACGATGAAAGTTAAGTGGAGTTTTAATTTCTTAAAGGTTTATTTATAAGTTAATGGTAACACCAGAGATTTAATGCAGCGGTCCATGCTTGGGAAGTAAACAGCTGAGAAAATGGATTTTGAGGCCGTAGGTCCATTAAAAACGGATATACGCAATTACCCACTACGTGTTATCGAACAGGCGAGGGGAGCTGCGCTGGAGTACAGAGGTTTGTTGCCGTGTCATGTCATAATAAACATTATTTCTGTGTGGTTACTAATTAATATCTTTACATATGCAGTAATGGAGAGAACTCGTGGGCTTTTGTAGTTGGGTTGTTAGAAGCAGCCCAGACATACAGTATATCAGGGTGGTGGGCACAATACCTATCAATCCCTCAGTAGAACTTCAGAGATCAGCAACATCTGCAGGTTATCTGTACTGGAAAATGGGGCTCAGTTATTAACCAATTGACCTCCGGAAGGTCTTACCCCTTTCATGACCAGAATTTTGTTTTTGCTATTCATATTGCCTTTGTGACATATTAACCGGCCTCTTCCACACTCATCATCCTAAAACAATGGGGGGGAGCTGGTGAGCACACAGGGGGACCTGGGCAGCATAAAGAAAAGGAACTGGGACAAGCGGGGTGGCATACATTGGTACCAATCCCCTGTATTTTCCTCCTGTGGCAGATGAATATCGGCAAGAGGAAGAGGAGGAGAAGCCTACTTTCAGCTGCTGCAGAAGAAAATACAGATCGGTCCATTAATTTCCATTCCAGCAGCTTATCCTGTCCAGGTTCTGGGGGTCGGCAAGTGAGGATCGCGGCTTACCTGTCACCTGCCCACAATTGATGGGTTGCCAACTCCAGGATTAGGGTGTGCCCAGGCACATCTGGCCCACCCCATGTGCACGCTTATGCTTCCCACTGACATCAGCAATACAGCACCATTCCTCCCACTTATACCAACAATGAGGCACTATTTCTGTCATTGACACCAACAAGGGATATTCCTTCACCCACTGACCACAGGCACTAGGTCATTTTTTTATTTATTTTTTGCTCCCACAGACCACAAACCCTAAGGCATTTTTTATTCCCACTAACCACCAAGCCTGGGCCATAGATTACTCCCACTGACCACTGACCTTAAGGCATTTTCTACTCCCAATGGCCACAGTCTTAAAGGGATTGTAAAGTAAAATTTTTATTTTTTTTAAAATAACAAACATGTTATACTTACCTCCACTGTGCAGCTCGTTGCCCCAAACCTGCTCTTCTGGGGTCCCTCAGCGGCTGTCTCTGCTTCCTCCCGCAGGTATTCTCACATTCATGCGAGCTCCCTCTCATGGTGAGAAGCACCTACGGGCACGCTCCCGTGATACAGCCGGCGGCTATAGCCTCTCGCTGTATCACACGGCCCCGCCCCCAAGCGCTCCGCATCAGTGGATGTGATTGACAGCAGCGCGAGCCAATGGCTGCGCTGCTTTCCATCCATCCACTCCAGCCAATCAGCGGCCAGGCTGAGCGATGAAGAGGACGGCGGGGGCGAGCGCGGGATTTTTGAGGGGTCAGGTAAGTAAAACGGGGGGACTGGCATGTGCCGTAGACAGCGGTGCCTGTCTTTCGGCAAATATCTCCTAAACCGTGTAGGTTTAGGAGATATTTCTTGGACCTACAGGTAAGCCTTAATCTAGGCTTACCTCTAGGTCAAAGTGTGTTGTAAGGGTTTACAACCACTTTAAAGGCGTACACAAAGGATCATTTGATACGCAGAACTTTATGATAATCTTGCACCATTTTGCACTATTTAGTGTTGCTGCAATTATTATTTAATGTTTAGCATCTGATGATGATTTTGCACTATATTAACTGTTTGTTTTAATTATTTGCATAGCAGTAGCTATTTTATTCACTTTATGAATTTATGGTAATGTGTTGTGCATTTTTTTCAAATAATTTATTTGCGTAGTTTGCATAGTAGCAGTTTGCACAGCAGCTAAATAATCGCATGCACAGCAAATAATTTGTTTGCATAGTTTGCACAGTAGCATTTTGCACAGCAGCTAAAAAAAAATCGCATGCACAGCGAATAATTTATTTATGTAGTTTGCACAGTAGCAGTTTTGCGCAGTAGCTTATACCAAATATTACTACAAAGATGGAAAATCCTTGTTTGATATGTATTCTACTTCATAGATAAAGTGCAATAAATCAACAATCATATCAATACTATTGGTGAATTATTTATTGCATGCACAGCAGCAATTTGCATTAGGATTCACCAATAGTATTGATATAATTATTGATTTATTGCACTTTATCTATGAAGTAGAATACATATCAAACAAGGATTTTCCATCTTTGTAGTAATATTTGGTATATAGTTTGCGCTGATCACCTTTTTTATTTATTGTTGTTCAAGTGCATGGTATACACTTTAGGTCTAGCAGCAATCTAACCGACATAACACATTCAGATATTTTTCACTTTGATAGCGCGAGGGAACCCCATTTTTCTAAATCCAGCTAGACTGGTACTGAAACCATAATTTGGTATAATTAAACCCAAAACCAAACTGCGGTTCTATTAACTTTAAATAGAGAAAAACACATAGCGCCTGCTCTTCAGGAGCCGGGGGCTACATAACTATATTGTTATCTTCAGCCGCCATTACATAAAGTTGCAAATTATTTACAATTGTCTGTTTCACTGTTAAATCAAGTAGGAGCTGTACATGCATACTTACTAGGGTTGCCACCTTTTCTTCAAGTAAAACCCGAACACTTTAGCGGTGCACAGCTATTTTTTTTATAGTATAAACTATACATATATTTTGCTACTAAATAACATTTCTAATCATATGAAGTTAACCACTTGAGATCCGCGCTATAGCCAAATGACGGCTACAGAGCGGATCTCCTTTTCCGGGACGACGTCAATAGACGTAGTCCCGTGTACGAGCGGCCTGCGTGCCCCCTGAGGGGCGCGCGCGGCGCGCTCTGTGATCGGCGAGTCCATGAGACTCGCCTGATCACCGATCCGTGCAAGGGGTCGATCCCGACCCCTTATCACGTGATCAGCTGTCAGCCAATGACAGCTGATCAGGTGACATAACGGAGCCGGTAATCGGCTATTATTCCTCCTCGCGCTGACAGCGCGAGGAGAAAAAAAAAAGCCGATCACCGGCGGCCGTGATCGGGACATCAGTCCCGATCACGGCCAGCAATACAAGCGACCACCTGCCCCCTGCCAGTGCCCACCTGCCCCCTGCAGTGCCATCCTGAATAAAAGTAAGTGCCCCCCGTCAGTGCCACCCAGCAGTGCCCATAGTGCCCACAGTGCCACCCACAGTGCCACCCACAGTGCCACCAGCAGTGCCACCCAGCAGTGCCCACAATCTGCCTCAAAGGTGCTGCACCCCAGTGCCGCCCATCAGTGCCCAGCAGTGCCGCCCATCAGTGCCCAGCAGTGCCGCCCATCAGTGCCCAGCAGTGCCACCTATCAGTGCCACCTATCAGTGCCCATCAGTCCCATCTATCAGTGGTACCTATCAGTGCCCATCCATGCCACCCATCCGTGCCACTTATCCGTGCCACCCATCCGTGCCATCTTATCTGTGCCCATCTTTGCCCATCAGTGCCGCCTTATCTGTGCCCATCGGTGCCGCCTTATCTGTGCCTATTAGTGCCGCCTTAACTATGCCTATCAGTGCCCACCAGTGCAGCCTATCAGTGCCCACCAATGCAGCCTATCAGTGCCCACCAATGCAGCCCATCAGTGCCCACCAGTGCAGCCTATCAGTGCCGCCTAATCAGCGCACTTCAATGAAGGAGAAAAATGACCCGTTTGCAAAATTTTATAACAAACTATTAAAACATGATTTATTTTTTTTTGCATCTTTTTTTGTTTGTTTAGCAAAAAATAGAACTCCGAGCTGTAATTAAATACCACCAAAAGAAAGCTCTATTTGTGGGAAAAAAATGATAAAAATTTCATTTGGGTACAGTGTTGTATGCCCGCGCAATTGTCATTCAAAGTGCATCAGCGCTGAAAGCTCAAAATTGGTCTGGGACTGAGGGGGGTTTAAGTGCCCAGTAAGCAAGTGGTTAATAACAAGAGTTCCCTGTTACATCAGAGTCCACAGAGTTCCTCTTTACATCTGAATTCACAGAGTTCCCTTTCACTGTAAGCGGGTGGGGGGGGGGGCTCTGCAGACTCTGATGTAAGGGAGAACTCTGGGGACTCTGACATAAGGGATGCGCTGGGAACCCTGATCTAAGGAGGAACACTGAGAACTCTGATGTACGGAGAGGACTCTGATGTAAGGGGAAAGGCTGTGGCCTCTGGTGTTAAGGGGAACTCTGATATAAGGGGTGCTCTGAGAATCCTGATTTGCCTTAGTGTACTTACTCAGAGGCAAGAGAGTGAAGGGGGGAGACTTCAATCACAGATAGATGGATGGTGAGCTCACTCACCTCTCGACAGTCAACACCTCTCATCCAGTTGGATCTGAGGCTGCTGGACTTCAAATTTCTGGCCCAAATTTCCCTTTTCTGAGGCACAGTGCCAGGGATTGGAGTGTGGGCAGACAAAGAGGGGTAGGGGTGGGGGGGAAGAGGTGCAGATCGAGCCCTCGCTCCTCTCCCGTCTGTATGTGTTTGGGGGGGGGGTTGTTAATGTTGGCTTTGGGGAGTGTGAAAGAGAGTAACAGACACTCTCAGCTTAGACAACTGCAGCCAGCAAACCTTCTGGGAAGCCATAGGCCAGTCTAAATAATGTGTCCGGGTTGCAGACAGTCTGAAACCCGGACACATGATTCCAAACCCGAACTGTCCGGGTGAATCCTGGACAGGTGGCAACCCTAATACTTACGAGTGTGCTACATTTAGGGCTCGTTTACACGTTCTTCAAAATGTGGCATTAGACACTTTTTTTAAAGCATTCTGATAGCCAACTAAAGCTCCTCTCACTAAAAAAAGGTCTCCCTACAGTCCTGGTTACATGTTGTGTTTGCTTTGCTTCAAAAATTATCCCCCATGTCACTTTCTCGGTGCTTCAAAGCATCTCCAAAGCTTCCATAGATACTTGGATCAGCAGGGCTGGGGGACCACAGCAGGATAAACTAGGAGATGTGTCATGTGGTGAGCAGCGGATGAGCAATATATCAGAAGGTGAGCAGGGACTGGAGCAGAGCAACTAGCAGATGGCCCACGTGGAGCGCTATAGCAGAAGGTAACCGGAGTGAGAGGACTGATCGGAGGAGGATCAGCAGAGCTGAGGGATCAGAGCAGGAGAAACTAGAAGATGGCGAGCAGCATGGGAGCGACAGAATGGAAAGTGAGCAGGGACTGGAGAGAGAAAGGACTGAGTGGCAGAGAATCAGCAGAGCTGGGGGGACTGGAAATTGTCACATCTGGTGTGCAGCGTGGAGCAGCAGAAATGTGAGCGGGGTGCAGACTGGAGCAAAGCAACTAGCAGATGGCACACATGGAGCGCTATACGAGAAAGTGACCAGAGAGAGAGAACTGAGTGGTAGAGAATCAGCACAGCTGGGAGACCAAGGTAGGAGAACCTAGCAGATGTGTCACGTGGTGAGCAGCGTAGGAGCAATATATCAGAAAGTGAGCGGGGACTGGAGAGAGAGAATCAGCAAACCAGAGGATCAGCAGAGCTAGGGGCTAACACTGAGAGGGGAATCAGCAGAACGGGGGGGGGGGGTTACAACTGAGCGGGGGAATCAGCAAAGCTGGTGGTACAACTGATTGGGGCATCAGCAGAGCTGGGGGTACTACTGAGTAGCAATCTGCTTTACAAGAGTACTTATAAAGTTGGGGATCTGCTGAACGAGGGTACTAATAAGCTGTGGACTTGCTGAACAGGGGTACTAATGAGCTAGGGATCTGCTGAGTGGGGGTACTACTGAGCCAGGGTTCAGGGCATGTTCCACCAATGGCGGTGCTTCCATAAAGGGCTCAGGAGTGCCGCCCCCCCCCCCCCCCTTCTCCTGTCAATCTCTAATTACCATAGATAGATACATGCATTGCACTGACTTACAAATGCCCCAACCAAGGTAAAGCTTTATAAAACTAAATAACAAGTCACGTCTTTAGCCTATCCACCCTCGATGAACACATAAGTGTCATAAACTGTCCCACAAGGACATTTATATAGTGCAGGATTTAAACAAAACAGCTTTTTGTTTATGGGTTTAATTAAACCCGGGGCCGGTGCAAGACTCATAATCTTGTTTGAGATGAAGAAACATAAAAATGTTTACATTAATTTCTCGGGATATAAATATTTTATGTCACCTTTAAAATATTAATGACCCTACAAGTTGGCGGCGGGTGAAGCGCGCCTTAGTTTAACGCCAGGCGCCCAGTTTTTTTTGTCATTGAGCTTAAAGAATGTATATATATATATGTGTGTGTGTGTGTGTGTGTGTGTGTGTGTGTATATATATATATATATATATATGTGTGTGTGTGTGTGTGTGTGTGTGTGTGTGTGTATATATATATATATATATATATATATATATATATATATATATATATATATATATATATATGACTCCCCCCTCCACACTGCATGGGGCTGCGGAATGTGTTGCTGCTTTATAAAGTTGGCGGCGGGTGAAGCGCGCCTTAGTTTAACACCAGGCGCCCAGTTTTTTTTGTCATTGAGCTTAAAGCGGAGGTCCACCCTAAAATGGACCTTCCGCTCATCGGATTCCCCCCCCCCCCTCCGGCGCCACAATTGGCACCTTTCAGGGGGGAGAGGGGTGCAGTTACCTGGATAATCCAGGTAACTGCACCCACTTCCGGGCTAGCTCTCTGCGGAAAGGGGCGTACATTACGCCCCTTTCCGCAAGTGCCCGCCCCCTTCCGCAAGTGCCCCGCTGTCTGCTGGGAAACACACAGATCCCAGAGACAGCGGGGACCGTCCTCATTGCGCAGCGCGGCTCGCGCATGCGCAGTAGGGAACCGGGAAATGAAGCCGAAAGGCTCCATTTCCTGATTCCCATACCCAAGATGGCGGCGGCAGCACTCGAGTGTCGATCTAGAGATCGGCTTCGGGTGCCGACATCGCGGGCCCGCTGGACAGGTAAGTGTCACTATTTTAAAAGTCAGCAGCTGCAGTATTTGTAGCTGCTGACTTTAAAAAAAAAATAAAAAACGCGGAGTCCCGGCGGACTCCCGCTTTAAAGAATGTGTATATATATATATATATATATATGTGTGTGTGTGTGTGTGTATATATATATATATATATATACTCCCCCCTCCACACTGCATGGGGCTGCGGAATGTGTTGCTGCTTTATAAATAAAGACAAAAATATACATATATATATATATATATAAAGCAGCAACACATTCCACAGCCCCATGCAGTGTGGAGGGGGGAAGTCATATATAGACATTTAAAGTGGAACGCTCTGCCATCTTGTGCCCCATTCCATGTCAGAGGCTTCCATGTGACATTTCCAGCTACTGACCTTTACATCTCCAAAGGAAGTAATATCCACACATAATGTACTGTAGCTTGCTGCACTTTACTGATGGAATTCTAGAAATGCCATACCGGTCACATCACATCGTCATACAATCCGGAGTCACTTGACATTACATAGTCAATCACATTTAGTGGACGGTCCGCAGTAGTCATATGCAGTGGCGGCTGGTGTTTTTGGGGGGGGGGTGGCAAACAACCAAACCCCCCACACGGTAACTCAACCCCCCCCCCCATCCACCCCATGTCCCCCCCCCCATGTCCCTCCCTCCATCTAAGCGGTAGGCATCGGCAGTGATAGGGCATCAGCGGGCATCCGAGGAGTGGCAGCTGGGATCAGGCATCCAGGCATCAACAGGGACTGGGCATCCAGGCATTGGCGGGGACTGGGCATCCAGGCATTGGCGGGGACTGGGCATCCAGGCATCAGCCAGCGGCTCTTCTCCTCTTCGCTTCCGCCGTGCATCTCCTCCCCTCCTCCTAGGCATCCAATAGTATCGCCTGACCTTTCAGCCAATCGGGTGACGGGTATCAGACCCGCTTTCCGATTGGCCAGGAGGAGGATCGGTGTTGCAACAGCAAATATTTATTCGCTGTTTCAACACAACTGGGTGGGCTCCGGACTCACTTTTTTGCGTCCCGAGCCCACCCTATTTTGAAGCCTATTAGAGCATCTGGCTCTAATCAGGTGCTTCAAAAAAAACTCTGCTACTGTAATTCAAAGCGCCTGGCATCCTGAAAAGGGCCGGGCGCATGGATAGGGGGGGCGGCGCCCATGCGCCCACAATGGACGGGCCGCCCCTGGTCACATGTGAAAGCATATGCAGTACCTTTTACCAGCCATCTTCCTCACGGTCTTTCCTCTACTCAGGGTAATTAGTGCTCACAGGACTGAGCTCTCTCATACCTCCCAACATTTTGAGATGGGAATGAGGGACACCTACTAGCAAACATATGTAGGCATAGGACACGTCCCCGTCACGCCCCCTTAAAGGACCAAAAAAACAAAAAAAGTTAATTAAACCCACAATGGTATTTTTTTACCACTACTATTTCTTTATATTGGCTTTTAAAATGTAGAAATTGGATGAAGGGTTTAGCCCTGGGAAACACTTTTTGAACGATAAATAGTGCATTAGACCAAAATGAGGGACAAATGAGGAGGAAAGAGGGACAGAGGGACATTGCTCCAAATCAGGGACAGTTGAGAGGTATGCTCTCTGTAGTCACCACCTCCTTCGGCACACCTCTCCCAGGATCCTCTGGGGAAGTGGCCTCACTCAGGGAACTCTTGGCCTGGCCTAAAAGGTCTTTTGTAATCCCCCCAACTCCATAAGTTTACAGCTGGCCTTTCCTGTGTGCAGGTCTTCTCCTCCCAGCCCCCTGCCGTGTCCAGGGCCTACACATGCTGGTTACATCCTCATAGGTGTGGGATGTTTATCTCCCATGCCCCATTTGTGATTGTGCCTCTACCTACCTGACATATATGGTTGGTGAATCACCGCTGACATCACTGTTGGAGGGCTGTACCTAAAAGAGGCCTAGCACCTAATGACACTGTCTGCTGTAACCAAACACTATTCTGGTACAGAGCCACCTAGTGGCAAAATGGCAAAGTGCACCTGCCTACATTCTGCCTCTCACCAGCTTGTAACTAAGGAACAGGAACATTTATTGTTTTGGGGGGGAGGGGGGCAAATATAGATTTTTATTGTTACCTGCTACCGCTTCCATCATCCTTACCTAGGTTTTGGAGGAGGATGCCCCTTGTCCTGCGCCCTCCCTTCTCACAGCTTTCAGGAGCCTGCAGGACCACACAAACCGCACTGTGCCAGCCAGGGCCGTTTTTAAGGCAGGGCAAAAGGGGCAGCTGTCCTGGGCCCTGTCATTGTTATGGGGCCCAAAGCAGCTGCCTCATACTTTCCAACTATCCTGGTTTTAAATTCCCTCGTCCCTTGAGGTTTTAGTCCCGTGCTGTGTTCCGATATCTCAATGTGAAGTGCTGCTACTAATGCTGCCCAGTTTTGCCCTATTGTTGTGTAAAGACGACTCACCTGCAGACCCTGTGTATACATGTAAATTACCGGCATTCATATGTAAATAGGGGCGGCCGGCGGCATTGATATGTATATAATGCCCCCCCCCCCCCCCCCCCGAGGTCATATCCACAGTAATCTCTAGCAACCAGTCAACAAGCAGAAATCATGTGCTGTAACCTCTAGTAACTAATCAGTGAGCCGTAATGTGTGCTGTAACCTCTACCCTGTTTCCCCTAAAATAAGACCTAGTGTGATTGTCGGTGATAGCTGCAATAAAAGCCCTACCCCCCAAATAAGCCCTAGTTAAAGTCCTTGTAGGTCTTCTTTTTAGGGTAGGGCTTATTTTTGAGGAAACAGGGTAGGGCTTATTTGGGTGGTAGGGCTTATAATGCAGCCAACACCGACAATCAGGCTAGGTCTTATTTTAGGGGAAACAGGGTAGCAACCAGTCAGTGAGCGGTAATGGTACACTGTAACCTCTAGCAACCAGTCAGTGAGCGGTAATGGTACACTGTAACCTCTAGAAACCAGTCAGTGAGCAGTAATGATACACTGTAACCTCTGGCAACGAATCGCAATAGCTGTCTGATCTGATTCAGTAAACTGATTTTGTGTCTAGCTGCTATTTAGTGTATGTTTTGGAGCAGGCGGAGAGCAAAACTGTATGGGGGGGCCCCAAGAAAAGTTTTGCCCAGTGTCCAATCAATATTAAAGACAGCCCTGGTGCCAGCTCATTCATACACAGTAGGGAAGACGGCTGTGGTTCCTTAGAAAGCCACAGCTGGCTCCTGTATCCAAGATGGCGGCACCAGCGGCCTGCAGCAGTAAAAAAAAAAAAACAGCTGTCTTGAGGAGTCGCTGTAAGGTTTTTGGGGATACCTGCGAAGAGACCATTACAATATGGTCATGTGGAGTCAGAAAGGGTTATTATTACTCACTCTTGGTGCATCACAATTTTTGGGGGATTGAGTCACCGGCTGGGATTAAGGAGCTTTTTCTCACCTATTCGAGATTGGATTGTTTTTCAGCACTTTTGCATGGACAATTTGTTTCTTTGGCACTATTAATTTGTATTAATTTTTTAATATATATTTAATTTCTTTGATCAATGATTAACTAATTTAATATTTGCTTAATATCTTTATTAGAGTAAGCAATTTTTCCATTTATTAATTTTGGTGGCTGTCTGCCTTAGTTTTATTAATTAGGGACTTTTTCACCACTACTTGGATATTGTCTGTATTTATTTATTTAAGAATTTTTTTCATGCCACATTGAAGGGTTTTTTATTTTACTCTTGTCACCTTACAATGATAATTTGTATTGTTTATTTATTTATTTAATTAATTAATTAATTTATAGTGTCTGGTTTGTTATTTATTAGCGCTGCACTTTCTTTGCGCTTAAGTTACCCTATAAACCAATAAATCCTGCGCTCAGCTCTACCATAAAAAAAAAAAAACAGCTGCCGGTGGCACAGCACTCACTAGTGTTTATAAATATCAAAAATGCAAATAGATATTTAGCACTTTTTATTAATAGTATACTCAAAAAGCATAAAGTAGCACAGTCCCTTTAAACTATCATATAAAAAGCAGCATTTCCAGGATCTGTGTGACGTAATGTCTGGTCGACGCATTTTGTCATGTTTTGAGCTTCCTCGGGAGCTCAAAAACATGGTGGAGAGGAGTTAAAGCGGAGGTCCACCCTAAAGTGGACCTTCCGCTCATTGGAATCCTCCCC
>NW_027507825.1:13072558-13225502 GCF_037356315.1 Lithobates pipiens
CGTGTTTGCGCACTTTTTTTGAATTAAAAAATAAGACAACAGTAAAGTTAGCTCCTTTTCTTTTTTTTTTATATATTGTGAAAGATAATGTTACGCTGCGTAAGTTGATACCCAACATGTCACGCTTCAAAATTGCGCCTGCTCATGGTATTGGCGACAAACTTTGACACTTAAAAATCTCCATAGGCAACATTTAAAAAATTCTACAGGTTGCATGTTTTGAGTTACCGAGGAGGTCTTTTTTTTTCTTATTTATTTTACCTTTTATTTTTTATTTTTACACTGTTCCTTAAAGCGGAGCTCCACCCTAAAGTGGAACTTCCGCTCATTAGAACCCTCCCCCCCCCCTCCGGTGCCACAATTGGCACGTTTCAGGGGGGAGGGGGGTGCAGATACCTGTACAGTACAGGTATTTGCACCAACTTCCGGCATAGATAGCTGCAGATTCTGCGGGTATTTACGCCACTTCCAGTGGGTCCCCCGCTGTCTGCTGGGAAACACACGGAACCCAGAGACAGCGGGGACCATCCTTATTTCGCAGCGCGACTCGCACATGCGCAGTAGGGAACCAGTAAGTGAAGCCGCAATGCTTCACTTCCTGATTCCCATACCGAAGATGGTGGCGGCAGCATCCGAGAGCCGATCGAGAGATCGGCTTCGGGTGCCGACATTGCGGGCGCGCTGGGCGGGTAAGTGTCCATATTTTAAAAGTCAGCAGCTGCAGTATTTGTAGCTGCTGACTTTTAAAAACAAAAAACGGCGGAACTCCCGCTTTAAAAAAAAAAAAAAAGGTTTCACTTTATTCCTATTATAAGGAATGTAAACATCCCCTGTAATAGAAAAAAAGCATGACAGGACCTCCTAAATATGAAATCTGGGGTCAAAAAGACCTCAGATTTTATATTTATACTAAAATGCAATAAAAACAAATAAAAAATGTTGTCATTTAAAAAAAAATGTCCCTACAAGAGCTATGGGCGAAAGTGAAGTTTTGACATCGCTTCCACCCTGCAATGATATGGAGACCGGTGGGGGCAATCTTCCCCTCACTCGTCTCCACGTCAGGCTAGGGAAAGGATCCGATCGCCTCCACCACTGCCGACTGCTCCGGTAAGCAGCGGAGGGCACCGGATCGTGGCGGGAGGGGGGCCCCTCTCCCGCAGCCAATAAAAGTTGTCTCGTGGCGAATCCGCCACAGAGACCACTTTTATTTTTAAGTGGACAGCTCGCTGAAGAAGAGGATAAAGAGGATACCAGGGTTATGGCAGCTAGCTGCTGCCATAACAACGATATTCCTCTTCAAAGTACTGATATATAACAACGGTGGGCAGTCCGGCAAGTGGTTAAAGTAATTAAAGCTTAAAAATAGAGCATTAAATGCCAGGAGTGCAATCAGGGGGGGTTACACACAGAGTGCAGAGTTCAGGGTTGTGCTATGTGCAGAGCTCGGTGGTACACTATCTACATAGTGCAAAGTTCAGAGGTGAGCTACACAGAATGTTCTTCCACAGCTACTTACCTATGTGTAGCGCTGGTATTTTAGCCTGTTAGTACTATGTAATGTTAATCTATGGGCAGTGTTATAAATTAGAATTTGGCACCATCCAGTGGCCTAAACGTAAAATGGACTTCATTTATTTTCCTTTTCAAGAACATGGTGAAATGTTACAGGAAGTAACTGTTTGTTTACATTATACAAATGACCTATCTACCCACAATGCCAAGTGACCTACCCATGAATACTCAGTACTGAAATGCATGCTGGGTAGGATATAAAAGACCCAGCGCAACCATTTTCTCTCTCTTCTGGACACATGGCCTGCCTGCAAGGATCTGTGGGTGGGTGTGTCCCACAGTACTGCGGCCTCCTTGGTGTGGAGCAACATCTGAAGCCAGAGGAGGACTTCACACCACAGTGTGCTGGAGAAGTAGTGTGGTCGGATCAGGAAGGATCCAGAGGCACCCTGATGGAAGTAACTGAGGACTCCTGGTGACCTTGCAAAATGGAACAGCGTGACGGCGTGGCCAGTGAAAATAGACTGAGATCTTGTGAAGCGGAGGCATCCATCTGTTTGGACCCAGTTTGGTGAGAGGGCTGCCGTCCATAATTCTTAACGCAGTTTTACACACTTAGACTCAGACCACAGTGTTGCTGGGACCTGTAGTCCCACGGAGGAGGCTTCACACTATTAGACTGAGTTAAAGCAGGCCCCAAGCCTATACTCCCCTGAGAACTGACACTGTAGGATTTGGAGACAACTACACCGGAGGGAGTTATAAGTGTGCAACATCACAAGAACAGTTTCAATATTCAGTCTACACTATTCTTGTTTGTTAAACCCTTTGGATTACAATTACTTCAATACAATAGCTATCTGAAGATAGAAGACCAAAATCTAAAACGATATCTTTTATTGCAAGGCCTTGCATTCGATTACTATAGGAAAGGACTGCATTATAAAGCAGGGGGAGCTCACTAGCAGTTGTATTGCAATAGTGTTGATAGTTTTGCATTTCTGTATTTATCACAGTGCGCTGGAAGTGGGAAGGTGCCCGGAGTTAAGGCATTGTCACTCTGAGCATTGGTCCCACTTGGAGACACGCGAGAAAGGGTTATCTAAGAATTCTTTACATGTTAAAAATTGTTGTGAATACCCACTGTACTGTCACATTACCTTTGTGTGACGGTGTAGTTATTGTTTTATACCAGTTTCAGTAAAATGACATTCTGGTTAATTACAATTGGTGTGCAGTGTTGTACCTTTTCCTACAGGTGGAGCAATGGATACCCAGGTAAAGGTACACTATTGTTGTATTGTACATTGTGGGGTCATCCTCTGTTATTAGCTTCACATCAACATTAACTTCTGCACCACAGCTGTGTCAAGGGGATTGAGCCAAGTTATCAGGGGTGTAATAGCAATCAAATACTAGTAGCTCCTACGGGGGTCAGTGCTACATCCCCCACATCCCCCACCCACATCTCACTTTCATACTTTCACCCCCCCCCCTCCCTAAAAGCTCCACCATCTTCCACATGTGCAAGTTTTGCTGCTGTGTTAAGCTGAAGCACCCAGAACCTTCCCTCACACTGTAGTTCGCCCTTCTCTCTCACTTGCAGGGAGATCATCCAGTGGAGGGTGTTGGCATCCGCACTGCACCCTGAACACCTGCATCTCCCTTTTCCCCATCCTGCACTCAGTGGGAGCTGCTCAGGAGATCAGATCTGTGGGAGCCTTTGGGAGACAAGCTGTCACGTGTAAACATACTTCTGTGTTTACAAGTGATGGTGGTGAGCAGAGGGCCTGAGCCAGAAGTGGTGGAACTGAGTTCCACCAAGTTCTAGCTGAAAAAAAGCCCTGTATATAAATATATATATATATATATATATATATATATATATATATATATATATACACACACATCTCACTAAAGTGAGTACGCCCCTCATATTTTTTGTAAATATTTTCTTCTATCTTTTCATGTTTTCACATACACTCCAGGATTGAATCACATCTTGCGTGTCACGTCACCATTACGACTCCCCTGTAAATGATTTGCGGTCTCCGGCTCGCGGTTTAACTTTCCAAACAAATTTTTTTTTTCGCCGCCATATGAATTGTAATTTTCCTGCTTGTAGCCAATATCATATCTTCTGTTGCAGAAAATCGCCAATTCATCTTGAAGAGACGTGAATGTGTCATATTAAGAGTCCGCAAATTGCCCCGGAGGAGATAAAAATGCGTAAAACGTTCACCACTGTCGTCCTGATCATGGTAGGGTGTCAGCTTGCTTTATATAAAAGCCGTACACACCTATCGCAGCGCCACGCCCATCAGGCTAATTTTCCTGGCGGAAAATATCACAACAGATAACGGGGCAGAGGGAAACCGGGGGGGGGCATGGACTAAAGAGGAGCGAGAGAAGGTCCTCCCCGCAATGTTCCATCGATTGTCTTCCTGCAGACGGTGTCAGGTGCTATTAGGATTCCCATCAAATTAGTGTCCCAGTTTTCGAGCCCCATGTGTTGGCGAGTAATTACAAATAAGCAGCACAGGATTGAAAATACCTAAAAGTATATTGAGGCGCTAATCGATGTCAGCAGGCGGTCGGAGGCCGTGGAGAGGAGAGGTAGCGTCAGCCGGCAGGAGAAATTAAGAATTACAGGCAGAACCTGGAACGACGGAGGCTTCCTTTAAAAGTACGGCAGAGGCCAGAAGAAGAGAACAGCGAGCGTTCCATTTTTGTCTCCTTTGGTGTCAAATAAATCGAACTTAATTGTGTTTCTTCTTAAGCCCAGGATGGTGACCGCATGCGATTCAGCTGTACAAGCGCTACAATGTTTTCAAAGAAAAAGTTCTCATGTGAAAGTAAAATAATACAGTTGTCAAATGTTAAAGCAGCGATTCTCAACTCGGGCGCAGTTTGGGTGCCGCAAACACAGGACACGGTCTGCCCTGGATTGGCATCATGTAATGGTCCAGGCCTGCCACCAGCACCTTAACAACCAATGAGCCTTCGGGGTCCCCTGCCCACATCATAACGACACATGACACTGATTCCGAGAAGGGATTCTGTGATTGAGGGGGGGCTCTGTGGTGGGGAGGGGCTCTGTGGTGTGGTGGGGGACTCTGGGATGGGGGATTCTAGGATGGATCGTGCCACCAGAACCATAACAACTTATGAAGCTCTAGGGTTATGTGTCCCACCCGCATCATTACAACTCATGACACTGATTCCGAGAAGGGATTCTGTGATTGGGGGGACTCTGTGATGGGGGATTCCATGAGACGTTGCTAGGTCTACAAAAGATCTGGGGCTAGATCCCATAGAAGCAAAGTAAAGAAAGTCATACGCTTGGGCGGGCATACACATGTATATAGTATTTGTAAAATACCATTACATATCTGAGTGCGGATCCCCCTTAGGTCCCCAGAGAGCCCCCCTTACATCAGGGTCCCCAGAGCCCCCCTCATTACACCAAGGTCCACAGAGAGCCACCTCCCCTTACATCAGGGTCCCCAGAGCCCCCCTCATTACACCAAGGTCCACAGAGAGCCACCTCCCCTTACATCAGGGTCCCCAGAGCCCCCCTCATTACACCAAGGTCCACAGAGAGCCACCTCCCCTTACATCAGGGTCCCCAAAGCCCCCCTCATTACACCAAGGTCCACAGAGAGCCACCTCCCCTTACATCAGGGTCCCCAGAGCCCCCCACATTACACCAAGGTCCACAGAGAGACAACCCCCCTTACATCAGGGTTCCCAGAGAGCCTCCTTACTTACATCAGGGTCCCAAGAGCCAGCCTCATATAATCAGGGTCACCAGAGAGCCCTTCACTTACAGCAGGGTCCCCAAAGAGCCTCCCCTTATATCAGGGTCCCCAGAGAGTCTCCCCTTACATCAGGGTCCCCAGAGCAGGCCGTACATAGAGCATTTGGCAGCCAAGGCGCATCCAATATCTGACGCACACCCGCGTTAAAATGTAAAAACAGCCCACTGTGTCCCTTGCATACCTCTCCATCCTACCCCCTCTCCACAACTGCACCCCTGGACCCCTTTACATTACACAGCACCCTGCACCTCTGGACCCCTTTACATTACACAGCACCCTGTACCTCAGGACCCCTTTACATTACACAGCCCCCCTGCACCCCTTTACCTTACACAGCCCCCCTGCACTTCAGGACCCCTTTACATTACACAGCACCCTGCCCCTCTGGACCCTTTTACATTAGAGAACCCCTGCACCTCTGGACTGCTTTAAATTACACAGCCCCCCTGCATCTCTGGACCCCATTACATTACACAGCCCCCCTGCACCTCTGGACCCCTTTACATTACACAGCACCCTGGATCTCTAGACCCCTTTACATTACACACCCTTTACATTACACAGCACCCTGTACCTCAGGACCCCTTTACATTACACAGTGCCCTGCACCTCTGGACCCCTTTACATTACACAGCCCCCCTGCACCCCTGGACCCCTTTACCTTACACAGCCCCCCCCCCCTGCACCTCTGGACCCCTTTACATTACACAGCACCCTGGATCTCTGGACCCCTTTACATTACACAGCCCCCTGCACCTCTGGACCCTCCTGCAACTCTGGACCCCTTTACATTACACAGCACCCTGCATCACTGGACCCCTTTACATTACACAGCACCCTGCATCTCTGGACCCATTTACATTATACAGCCCCCCACAGCTCTGGACCCCCCTGCATGTTACACAGACCCCCCCTTCAGTGCAGACTCCCCCTTCAGTGCAAACCCCCCTCAGTGCAAACCCCCCCTTCAGTGCAAACCCCCCCCCCTCAGTTTAGACACCCCCCTCTTCCCTATTCAGTTCCTCAGATCAGTGCAGCGGTGTCACGTCACATTCGGCTACCCATCACATTTTGCTACCCGCTGGCATTCCACGTGTGCGACACCGCCATATGTGTTCCAACACAGGACCCCTCGTGGGCTTGCTTCGCTCGCCACGCTTCGGGCGCGGCCTCGCTTCACTCTGCATTATTATAATCTAATTCTATGTCAACTTGGATGATGGCGCTTGAACCTGGACTCAGTGGTGGAACGCATATGATGGAACGCATATAGCGGCTTCGCGCATGCCAGTCCAGTGGGTAGCCAATTGTGATGGGTTGCCATATGTGACAAAACAGCGGCACATGCACAGAAGGTCCCCTCCCCTTCTCTACACATAAACAGAGAGGAGGGGTAGGTGGACCGCTCAGATAGCCCGTGGCCGCGAGAGGAGGGGATCGATGGTGCAGCGCTGTGACCCCGCACTCCCCTCCACCTTTGTATCTCCACTGTAGCTGCCTCTCCCTGCTGCTTTTATCTGCCACTGCCTAAAGCCACCCTGCGGCGCTGTCACGAATTCAGACATGGAGGGGGGGTGCCGGCCTGACACCCCCCAGTTTGTGGCACCCAGAGCGGCCTGCCCCCCACCTACCACTTGGTACGCCACTGCCCCAGAAAGCCCCCCTTACTTCTCTGGGGACTTCAGCGTCCCCAGAGAGGCTCCCTACTTACCGCAGGTTCCCCAGAGCCCCCCTCATTACACCAATGTCCACAGAGAGCCCCCCTTCTTACATCAGGGTCCCAAGAGCCACCCTCATAACATCAGGGTCCCCAGAGAGCCCTTCCCTTACATCAGGGTCCCCAGAGAGCCCTTCCCTTACATCAGGGTCACCAGAGAGCCCCCCCTTATATACCCCTTATATACAGAGTCCCCAGAGAGCCTCCCCTTACATCAGGGTCCTCAGAGAGCTCCCCTTACGTCAGGGTCCCCAGAGCCCCCCTCATTACACCAAGGTCCACAGAGAGCCCTCCCCTTACATCAGGGTCCCTAGAGAGCCTCCCTACTTATATCAGGGTCCTAAGAGCCCCCCTCATAACATCGGGTTCCCCAGAGAGCCCCCCTTACATCAGGGTCCCCAGAGAGCCCCCCCTTACATCAGGGTGCCCATAGCCTTTCTCATTATACAAAGGTCCACAGAGAGCCCCCCTTACATCAGGGTCCCTAGAGAGCTTCCCTACTTACATTGGGGTCCCAAGAGCCCCCCTCATAACATCAGGGTCACCAGAGAGCCCTTCCCTTACATCAGGTTACCCAGAGAGCCCTTCCCTTACATTAGGGTCACAGAGAGCCCCTCTTTACATCAGGGTCCCCAGAGAGCCCCCCCTCTTACTTCGGGGTCCCCGGAGAGCGGCTCCCTCCCTCCCCTTACATCAGGATCAGCAGAGCTGCTCTTCCTCTAGCATTAAATATAAGCCCCCTAAAGTTTCTTACCTTCTTTAAATTCACAGCGTGTGAAGGGGAGGCGGGGCAATGGCAGCAGCCGGGTCTAAATGAGAATGTTCCACACTGGGAGAGAGCGGAGTTAGACAAACTGTGGTTGGTTGATAGCAACTGGGGAGCGGAGTCACGTGGTTGCTTGCTAGACGCTGTCCGGTCCTAGCAGTCAACCACTGGTGTAATGCTAGTCAGTGCCGAGCAGGAACCAGGAATGTCACAGCGGGAGTACGGCACCACTGCACCCGGTAAGAGACTCAGGGCTATGGGCCCCAGATTCCAGGGCCCATAGAGGACTCTGATGGGAAGCAGGGGATTTCTGATGTGATGACCATAGGTATGCACAGCCTATTCCATTAGGGTGTGCACCCCAAAGCTCAAACACACATGCATGCGTGTGTATGTATGTGTATGTACAGTATATACTGTATATGTATAGACACACGCATAAACACTCACTTATAAGTAAATGTAAAAAACATTTTAAAATGTATTAAAACACGGATGGTGTTAGTAGAGCAGTGGATGGTGCAGTAGGGCAGTGGACGGTGTCAGAAGTTTTTTATTTTTATTATTTTATTTTTGTATTATTTTTTACAATTATATTTTTTTATTACTTTTTTACAATTTTCTTTAGTAGCCACGTTGGGAGGCTTTGGTGAAATATCAGCAGGGGGAATCTGCGCCGCACCGGTTGATTAGGGTGTGCCCAGGTTATGGTGATGAGAGGACTCTGATGGGAAGAGGCGACTCTTCTGAGATGGATTGGCATCATGCATTGCTACAGTTTGGGCCAGTCATCAGCCCCCTAACAACCAATAAAGCTCTAGTGTTAGACGCGCAATTTCCCACCTGCACCATAACAACACATGATGCTGATTCTGAGAAGATGAGAAGACACAGGAGTCAGGAGTAAGGAGCATGCTGGGGCAGTGACATCACGCAGGGATGGGGCCACCCAGTGACATCACTGAGTGACTCCTCCCCTTAGATATTTAAGAACTGTAAGGTGGAGGAGCAGGCTGGAATGGAACCTTTTGCCCAGAGGAGGTTTTTTTCTTTTTTTTCCACGTCCGGCGGTGCAGCGGGTGTTGTGATTGACATTGGATCTACTTCGGGGGACATTTTTTTATAAAGGAATTGTTAAAAAGTGTGTGTGTGTTTTTATTTCTGATTCTGATTTTTCTTTCTTATTTCGGGGACCCCCTTGTTAAAGAGGATTCCAGATTCCGATAAGCCCCCCGCCTGCAGACCCCCACAACCACAGCCCAGGGTTGTGGGAAAGAGGCCCTTGTCCCCATCAACATGGGAACAAGCAAAGAGAGAAGGAAGGGTTTTTAGGGACTTTCAGGAAATCATGGCCTGGTAAGGTCACACATTTCCATCCCTAGGGACTTTAAATGAAATAATGGCCTGGTAAGGTCATAAATTTCCATCCCAATGTAAGTGATGGGGAGGGGGCTTTTTCATCCCCCAAAAAAAGGGTGGGACTTTACATGAAGCACGTGACTGCAAAAGAGTAGTTGGGTGATCATAAGGGAATTTTATTCACATGATACTAGAACATACAAGTGATAATCACAAAATACGTGTAATCATACATAAAATGCACAAATGGGTCATAAAATATATAGACATACACTGCAATATTCATATCAATGGTAAAATGATAAACAAGATAGTAACAAAGAATAAAGCAATAATCACTTAAGGTGAGACCTCAATAAAATTCCCTAGTTCACCACAATTAGAGTTGGATACAACCATAATTAAACGATATTGCCTGCAGGACCTAAGGCCTCACTAAGCCTGTGAAGATGAATGGTTGGTCATATTGTAGAAAATATGAATCAGAAGAGTATACGAACACGGCGAATTTTGGCTCTACGCATTCATGCCACTCGTCAGGAGCAAGCACATGTAATATCGGTATCTGTAAAGATATAAATTTGAGCAAAGACAGGATGGGCAAGGGCAGATATAATCAGGGGTGGGGCGTAAAAACCCCCACAACTACTATATATATATACTCACTAGGGTTCTATATAATGATGGTGTGGTGGCGGGGCACCGCAAGCCATCCAGGGTACCCCCATCCGGGAGCAGCGACAGGGGGCCCCGCAGAGACGAGATGGGTGCCAAACAAGGCCGGCCCGGGAACCGAGGCATATCTATGAAAGAGGTGAGGTGATAATTAATTCATCAACATGTAATAGTGGTACAAGAGGTGAAAATAAAAGGCTGAGAGCCGGTACTATTGAATCCATGCGTGAAAGGAGAGGCAAGGTTGCCACTGGTGGGAGGTGAAAAGTGAAGAAGAGATAAGAACCCCACAAATAAGAAGTGGGGTGCTGAGAAGTGAAAGTGAGGGACATAGAGCCCAAGCTGAAAGGACCAATGGGAGGGAGTGAGCAGACAACACAGGAGGTTGCAAATGGTGACAAGAGAAGGAGAGGTAAGAACCAATTAAAACTGTGGCAAAGCATAAAAAATCGAAAAGGCAGTGAAAGGGGTGAAGATATTACCTGACAAAGTTTAAATCCCAAAGGAAAAGAAAGAAATGAGAGCCCGAGTGCCGTGGTGTCCGATATGGGAAATGCCTTGAGTGCTCTGACCGCCCAGAGAGACGCCCATATAATGCCAACGCGGGACTGTCCACCAACTTCACGCCGTGTGGCGAGGGGGAAGAGCGAAGTATGGCCGGAGATATGTGACCAAACGGCACGCTTCTAACTTCCCTCAAGCCCACGAGCCTGGAAACAAACACCAGTGCGCAACGCCACCGTCAGGGGGGCGCCGAACGCATAGCGTAGGTGCGTGACGTTGACGCTCAATAGCGGTGTATCCACCCCCCCCCCCCCCCCCAGGGACAGAGGTGGGAGGAGACCCGCAATGCACGTCACAGCTCCCAGACTGGGAGAAAACAACTAGACGGTAGAGCAGCCCCACCAGTTGATCACCACCGACAACAGAACAGCTAATTAAGTAACTCTAATTCAAATGATAATGGATATATAAAAATTGTAAAATAAATGGGAATGTGAAGTAATAAAAAATAGTCAAAAAGTTTTTGATAAATAAAAAAATATATAAAAATAAATAAATATAGAAACAGGGGAGGTTACACAATAGGTCCTATATCGGTACATTTCGGGGGCCCCCTTGTTAAAGAGGATTCCAGATTCCGATAAGCCCCCCACCTGCAGACCCCCACAACCACAGCCCAGGGTTGTGGGAAAGAGGCCCTTGTCCCCATCAACATGGGAACAAGGTGCTTTGGGGTAGGGGAGTTGAGGACACCCCCCTTCCCCATGGAGAGGGCATTAGGTCTGGTATGGTTCGGGGGGGGGGGGCTCGCACGTCTCTCCATATTCCTGACGGGCTGCATACTCGGATAAGGGTCTGATATGGATCGTGGGGGGCCCCCCATGCTGTTTTTTTTTTTAGTTCCCCACATTTTTTGTTTAAGAATTTTCTTTACATTCAGCTGTGAGTGGGGAACCAGTGGGAAATGCCCCTTAAATGCACCGTGAAAAACGGTGCCATGCTACGCTCCAAAAGAGGAAAAAAAATGATAAGCTATTTTCTCCCCAGGTTGAATGTCATTAGTTCAAAAAATAGAGTGGTGCAGGAAGATATTACATTATGGCCAATAGATGGAGCTGACGATCATGGAAAATACATATTTTTTTCTAAGTTAGGCTTTGTTCACACCTACAGGTGTGACCGAGCGTGGGCGTGAACAAAGTCTAACTTAGAAAAAAAAATATGTATTTTCTAATGACATTCATTTAATGCGCTACCCTACAAGCGAAAAATGTAGGAAACTTTGAAGTCCCTGATTATTTTCAAAAAACCAACCGCATTGGTGCTGCAGCACACAAAACATGCGCTCAGCTGCAGATGTGTGGGAGGCGAAAATAACATCTGCTAAAGTGCAGAGTGTTTCTATGCCTGTTGGGAAAGAGCGTGATTTTGCGGCACGCAAAGGTCTGAACCGAGCATTAACGTCTTTTTCGACACAGAAGGATCCATCAAAGTGAACTATTTAAGGTCTACAGGGCGACAGGCGCTATATTTCCAGACGCCGGAGAGATAGGGAAAGACTTCAGAAGGCGTTCTGCAGAAGAGTGAAAAGGCTTGTACGCTGTACTTACCAACTTCTTAGTGTTGCCAAAATTGCTGCACATGAAATGTTCCCCACCGAGAGCTTCGATCTTTATGTCACTTTGTAGAGTCAGATACAAACTATTTCAAAGACTTTGAAGAGTACACAAATACCCCCCCAAAAAAAAAAGACGGCGCTTAAACAAGGTGATGTGACGGTGACACAGACTTGTAAGGAACAGGCAGTACGCCATTTATAACGCGGTTCCGCCGCCGCAGCAACTAAATGGGCAGTAATCCCTCTCATAGGATATATAATGAAATAAAGGTTTAATGACAACTCTGCTGGGGGAGCAAGAAAAAGGCACAAGCCCAAAAACTGATTTACTAACATAAATGATTTTAAGGGTAACTCCACTTTCGTGGGAGAAAAATAAAATAATATATCATATACAATTACTACAAAAGTCATATTGTAATTGAATGTTATTTTTTTTTTTTTATCTTTATTTATACACCGCGTACACACGACCAGACTTTCTGGCAGAAAGGGTCAGACGGTCTTCCCGACTTTCGACGAAGTTACGATGGACTTCCGAACGAACGGACTTGCCCACACATGAACGGACTAAAGTCCGTTCGAAAGTCCGTTCAGTTCAAACGCGACGACGTACGGCGGGGCTAGAAAAAGAAGTTCAATAGCCAGTAGCGAATAGCTGCCCTTGCGTCGTATTTGGTCTGCGGACCTGCATACAGACGAACGGTTTTCCCGATAGGAATTGAGTCCTTCGGACAGAGTTGAAACATGTTCTATTTCTAGGTCCACCTGAATTTTTTAAATAGCAACGATCAGACTATCCCACACACGATCGGACCATGTGACGGAATAATTCCATCAGACCTATTCTGACGGAAAATCTGGTCGTGTATGCGGCGTTACAATCCACTTTTTGCTAACCCGCATATCTCCTAAACCTGCACGGTTTAGGACAGCGATGGTGAACCTTGGCACCCCAGATGTTTTGGAACTTTATTTCCCATGATGCTCATGCACTCAGCAGTGTAGTTGAGCATCATGGGTAATGTAGTTCCAAAACATCTGGGGTGCCAAGGTTCGCCATCACTGTCCTAAACCATGCAAGTTTACCATCACTGGTTTAGGAGATATCCCTTGTATCTACATGTGCTGACGTCATCGGTACATGCGCACTGAAGCAAACGGCACAGACGTGCCATTTGCTTCAGTGAGTGTGTCCCGTTACCGGCAGCTCTCGCGTGCATGCGCGGGAGTGACACCATCGCGGCTGTGGCCAATCACAGCATCGGTACCGTGATACTCGGAAGTAGGTAGAAAAAGAAGGAAAGAAAGAACGAACAAACGAACGAAAGAAAGAAAAGGGGAGAGAGGGGTGAGAGGTAGAGAAATAAAGAAAGAAAGAAAGAAAGAAATATGGAGGGGGCGAGAGAGGGAGAAAGAGAGGGAGGGAGAGGGAGAAGGAGAGAGGGAGAAAGAGAGGGAGGGAGAGGGAGAAGGAGAGAGGGAGAAAGAGAGGGAGGGAGAGGGAGAAGGAGAGAGGGAGAAAGAGAGGGAGGGAGAGGGAGAAGGAGAGAGGGAGAAAGAGAGGGAGGGAGAGGGAGAAGGAGAGAGGGAGAAAGAGAGGGAGTGAGAGGGAGAAGGAGAGAGGGAGAAAGAGAAGGAGGGAGAGGGAGAAGGAGAGAGGGAGAAAGAGAAGGAGGGAGAGGGAGAAGGAGAGAGGGAGAAAGAAAGAAATATGGAGGGAGGGAGAAAGAAATAGAGGGAGAAATAAAAGAAAGAAAGAAAGAAAGAAAGAAAGAAAGAAAGAAAGAAAGAAAGAAAGAAAGAAAGAAATATGGAGGGAGAGAGATGGAGGGAGAGGGAAAGGGGGAGAGAGGGAGAAAGAAAGAACGAAAGAAAGAGAGAAAGAAATATGGAGGCAGAGGGAAAGGGGAAGAGGGTGAAAAAGAAAGAAATAAAGAGAGTCCACATAATGCCCCTTAATAAAAAAAAGGTGCCATGCTCCACTCCAAAAGTGGAAAAAAATGTATAAGCTATTTTCTCCCCAGGTTGAATGTCATTAGTACATAAAAATAGGGTGGTGCAGGAAGATACCACATTGTACCCCCTGTGTAATCCCATCAAATAAATGGCCAAATTAAATAGTGTCTCCATTCCACTCAGGTATGGATGTCAAGACCAACTCCCAGATGTTTACATGGGAAGATTAGAAACCAGGTGCACCACATAGCGTAAAACCACACAATTGTTTTTATAAAAGAAAAAGAAAAACAACTCACATACACATAAAATACATCAGTGCTGTAAATGAAAGCCGGTCCCTGGGTAGCCTGGACAGCTTCTGAATGTCAGCTCCACCCTAAGCGTTTTGTCATAAACTACGTCTTCCATGTCTGTGGTTTAATGTTTTTAAAGTGATTCTCCATTTCCACAGGGATCCCACAGGCATATGCATACTTATATTGGTTCAAGCTGGACCAAGATAACTATGCAAAAAAAAAAAAAAAAATATCTGGAACTGAACTTTAGAGTGACCCTTACAGCTAGGGATAGGGTTGGGGCTACTATTACGGTTAATATTTAATGGTGTTAGAACCAGTCTAGGATATAAAAAAGGATGTTTCCCTAACTCAGAGGAGCTATTTAAATCCAATGCACCCTTAAAAGCCACCTACATTTTATTTTCCCCATTGATGGCCACATTTTTCTTAACAGCAACATTTCAGCATCATTTTGGAACTTCAGGACCATTGCTTTTCCCAGCTGAAATTTAGGCAACAAGTGCAAATCTTGGGACGCATGTCTATCATGTTTTCTGACAGGCTCTTATTGAGACTGGGATCCATGAACATTCGCAGGTGAAGGGGTTCTCCTAATTAAGGGTTCTATAAAGCACTGCAGTGAGGTAATGCTTAAAAATTTTCAAATAAATAAATAAATTTGCTTAAAAAAAGTAAAAAAATATGTTTTTTTTATAAAAAGGTATTTCATGTTAGTGGCTAGAGATCAGCACAATGAGCAAACACGAAGTGTCTCAATGCAATCAGAGCAAAGTGTGACAGCTGTAATTACTGTGATCAAAAAGCTAATTTGATTGACGGACGACATCTCTCAGCCCCGCCCCCAGAAAAAAAGCTTTTTTTTTTGTTTACCAGCGCCAAAATTACTGGATGGAAATCAAGTTGATTATGGTAACGACGGGACGATGTTGATTCCGCATTCCGCATTGATTCCGCATTGTTTGCAAAAGCGAGAAATGAGGGTGACATTCCGCAATCTGCGCAATTTGTGATTAAAATTATAGAGCGCGGCAGTAAAGGAAGTTTATTTCTTATGATGGTAAAATAAACTCCATATGTGTGTTTCAATCTTTTTTTATCATACCCTTGGGGGGGGGTTATGTTATTATTTTTTATGTTATTATTTTATTTTACTTATCAGACCAGATCTCAGTCTCAAGTGGGGGTTCTGATCATGATTTCTAGCCACTAACATGAAATACCTTTTTATTTAAAAAATATATTTTTTTTTACTTTTTTAAGCATTACCTCATTATAATTTTTTTCATTTTTATTAGCCCAGGCAGGGGTCCATTAAGGGCGCAAGGGCCAAAAAAAAAATACACTTTTTTGAATTAGAAAATAAGACAATATATATCTTGTTTTTTTTCCTAACAACTTATAAAGAATAAAATGGCGGTTGTTGCAATATTTTCTGTCACACCGTAGTTGCGCAGCGGTCTTACAAGCGCACTTTTTTTTTTTACAAAAAATACACTTTTTTGAATTATAGAAATAAGACAACAGTAAAGTTAGCCCAATTTGTTTTTATGTTGTGAAAGATAATGTTACGCCGAGTAAATTGATAGCCAACATGTCACGCTGCAAAATTGTGCCCGCTCGTGGAACGGCGACAAACTTTTACCGTTGAAAATCTCCATGGGGAAAGTTTAAAAAATTCTACAGGTTACATGTTTTAGGCTACAGAGGAGGTCCAGGGCTAGAATTATTGCTCTCACTCTACGAATCACGGCGATACCTCACATGTGTGGTATGAATGCCATTTTCATATGCGGGAGCTACTCATGTAAATGTTTAAAAAATATATATTATTTTTTCTTATTTATTTTACCTTTTATTTTTACACAGTTTAAAAAAAAAAAAAAAAGTCACTTTTATTCCTATTACAAGGAATCTCTTGTAGTAGAAAAAAAGCATGACAGGTCCTCTTAAATATGCGATGTGGGCTGAAAAAGACCTCAGACCTCATATTTACACTTAAATGTAATAAAAAAAATAAAAAAAAATTGTCATTAAAAAAAATAATTTAAAAAAATGTCCCTTTAAGAGCTATGGGCGGAAGTGACGTTTTGATGTCGCTTCTGCCCTGCATTGTTATGGAGACTGGTGGGGGCGGCCATCTTCCCCTCACTCATCTCCATGCCCAGCAAGGGTGAAGATTCCGATCTCCAGTAAGCGTCGGAGGGCACCGAAGCACGTGGGGGGAGCCCTCACCCGCCACCGATAAAAGTGATCTTGCGGCGAATCCACCGCAGAGACCACTATTATCGACCGCCGGCCGAACAAGAGGATACCGGGTCTATGGCAGCTAGTTGCTGCCATAACAACGATATCCCCCTTCAAAGTAAGGATGTATACCAGCGTGCGGCGGTCCGGAAGTGGTTAATAGATAGATTCATGCCCACCTGCTTCCTAGATGGGGTAAGTGCAGGGCTGCCGCCGTCGGTCGGGGGGGTAGCTGTTTGCGGCCCCCCCCCCCCAAAGAAAAAAACACCAGCCGCCAGGTTAGGGATGAGCTTGAGTTTTTGCCCAAACCTAGAAGTGAGCTGTCAATGCTGGGCACCCCCCCCCCCCCCATCCATCCTATGAATGTCTATGACATCATTGACCTAATTTGGCCATGTGCTCATGTTAGGTCAATTATGTCATGAGCATCCCCATCCCTTTGTGTATGTCAGCTGAAGGGCAGGGAATCTCCTGCCAGCAGCTTATTGGCTCAGCAATGACAGCTAACGTTTACATTTGGAAAAAAGTTCAAGATTAAAAATGATACTAATGTCTTGTTTTTTCTCCTTTAAAAATAACAAGCATGTTGGACTTCCATGCTCTTTGTAATGGTTTTGCACAGAGCAGCCCAGATTAACGAACAGAGGGCGGTGTAGTGTAGTCTTCATTGAATTGAGGAACAGAGGGCGGTGTACTGTAGTCTTCACTGAATTGAAGAACAGAGGGCGGTGTACTGTAGTCTCTGTTGAATTAAGACCCCTCCGAGGGTGTTTTTTACAGGTGCTATAGCATTAAAATTAGCGCCTGTAATCCGCCCTCAAACAGCTGCTCCATTGTTTCCAGTGTGAAAGCCTGAGAAGGTCCGCTGGCAGGACATCAGGAAAAGTCCTGCCAGCAGCTTCTTTGTAGCGGTGAAGGAGCGGTGTGTATATCGCTCCTCCACCGCTGCTCCCCATTGAAATCACTGGGGCAGCGCGGCTATACCGCTGCCAAAATGCCGCTACTGCAGCGCATTGCGGGCCGTTTTAACACTTTCTCGGCCGCTAGCGGCGGTTAAAAGTGCCCCGCTAGCGTCTGAAATGCCGCAACGCTATGAGCGGCTTGGTGTGAAAGGACTCTGAGGAACAGAGGGCGGTGTACTGTAGTCTATGTAGAATTGAGGAACAGAGGGTGGTGTACTGTAGTCTATGTAGAATTGAGGAACAGAGGGTGGTGTACTGTAGTCTATGTTGAACAAAGGAACAGAGGGCGGTGTGCTGTAGTCTATGTTGAATTGAGGAACAGAGGGCAGTGTACTGTAGTCTATGTTGAATTGAGGAACAGAGGGCGGTGTACTGTAGACTGAAGTTTTGTCATAGCGGGGAATGAAGTGGAGTGTAGCTCTGATTCTGCACGTCATCCGCCAGCATGGCTCAGATTTACATTTTGGCTCATGAAAACTCAATTCTAGCACTTGGCATAATGCCTGTATAGTGCGATGTCCTGAGAGGTGCTCAGGTGGCGGCGAGGGTCTTCCTCCACATACAGAGACGTGTCATCTCAACATGACAATCACATGCAATTACCATAATGAAGCATCCTCTATGTGTGTGCACCGCACAATACAAAGTATCAGTGTAATAATACATAGAGAACAATCTATTGCTTTACCCGGTGCTTTGATGTTTACATTGCACTGATAATTATCGGGGTGGATCAGACTGGGGGGGGGGGGGGGCTGAATTGCAGGTTGAAATAAAAGAAAGCAAATAATGTATTCATTAACCCCTGCCTGTCCGCTGTCTCTTTAACTACTTCCAGCCCAGGCCTTTTCTGACACTGTTTGTTCACATTTAACAATCTGTATTTTTTGCTACAAAATTACTTAGAACCCTCAAACATTTGTTTGGGGTGTCCAAACTTTTTTTCAAAGCGGGCCATATTTGATGAAGTGAACATGCATGAGGGCCGACCATTTTGCCTGACAGTCTTTGAACCATTAAAATGAAATGCAAACAAACTAATACAAGGCCCAACAAGATGTCTCCCCACACACACATATATATATATCTTTTGTGGCCTGCAACAAATCCCAGAGCGCCGCTCAGGACTAAGGATGAGCTCAGGCGTGTTATTTGGATATACCACCTTCATTTTAAGAGGGAAGTTTCAGGAGAAAACTTAAATTTGAAATAAAAAACTGTGAAGCAAAATAAGGGTCTGTGCCCATCAATGCAGCCTCACAAGAGCCATGAATGCAGCCTCACCATTGCCATGAATGTAGCCTCTGAATGCAGCCTCGCCATTGACATGAATGCAGCATCACCATTGACATGAATGTAGCCTCACCATTGACATGAATGCAGCCTCACCATTGCTATAAATGCAGCCTCACCATTGCTATGAATGCAGCCTCCAAACGCAGCCTCACCATTGTCATGAATGCAGCCTCACCTCTGCCATTAATGCAGCCTCACCATTGACATAAATGCAGCCTCACCATTACCATGAATGCAGCCACTGAATGCAGCCTCCCCATTGCCATGAATGCAGCCTCCCCATTGCCATGAATGCAGCCTCACCATTGACATAAATGCAGCCTCACCATTGTTTTGAATGCGGCCTCTGAATGCAGCCTCACCATTGTCATGAATGCAGCCTCTGAATGCAGTCTCACAATTGCCATTAATGCAGCCTCACCATTGCCATGCATGCAGCCTCACTATTGCTATGAATGCAGCCTCCAAATGCAGCCTCACCATTGCCATGAATGCAGCCTCTGAATGCAGCCTCACCATTGCCATGAATGCAGCCTCGCCATTGACATGAATGCAGCCTCATCATTGCCATAAATGCAGCCTCACCATTGCCATGAATGCAGCCACTGAATGCAGCCTCACTGTCGCCATAAATGCAGCCTCACCATTGCCATTAATGCAGCCTCTCCATTGACATAAATGCAGACTCACCATTACCATGAATGCACCCTCTGAATGCAGCCTCACCATTGCCATGAATGCAGCCTCCCTATTGCCATGAATGCAGCCTCACCATTGACATAAATGCAGCCTCACCATTGACATAAATGCAGCCCCACCATTGACATAAATGCAGCCTCCGAATGCAGCCTCACCATTGCCATGAATGCAGCCTCGCCATTGACATGAATGCAGCCTCATCATTGCCATAAATGCAGCCTCACCATTGCTATGACTGCAGCCTCTGAATGCAACCACACCATTACCATAAATGCAGCCCCACCATTGCAATGAATGCAGCCTCCGAATGCAGCCTCACCATTGCCATGAATGCACCCTCTGAATGCAGCCTCACCATTGCCATGAATGCAGCCTCGCCGTTGACATGAATGCAGCCTCATCATTGCCATAAATGCAGCCTCACCATTGCTATGACTGCAGCTTCTGAATGCAACCACACCATTACCATAAATGCAGCCCCAACATTGCTGACTGCAGCCTCTGAATGCAGCCTCGCCATTGCCATAAATGCAGCCTCACCATTGCCATGAATGCAGCCTCTAAATGCAGCCTCACCATTGCCATCAGTGGAGCCTTATCCATGCCCATCTGCAGCCTCAGAGGGGAAAGGGAGTGGGGTGGGACGAGTGCCAAAATATTACAGGAGAATCTCCTGTTTACACAGTGGGCTCTCTAATACAAAGTCCTGCCTCCTAGGATGGACAGAACAGTCGTCCAATGCCAGCCCATGAGACAGGACTTCCTATTACAGAGGCTGCAGAGTAAACAGGAGATTCTCTTGTAGGTAATCCAATGGCACTCGTTCTGCCCCCTCCCTGTCCCCTCCAAGGAACAATAAATACGGTCTATATCTTTTGTGGCCCCCCCGCCCCAGTGAATCGTTGGGGGCCACAAAATAAATAAATATATATATATATAAATATATAAATATATATATATATATATATATATATATATCCAAATTACCACCAGTGGGGCTGTATGAAACCGGAACACGGGCCGCAATTAGCCTGCGGGCGGGACTTTGGACATGCCTGCCTTAGAGAATAAATCGGTGGGTTTTGCATTTTTTTATGTCATAGTATTTTCGCAGCAGTTTTTTTAAAGCAATTTTTTGGGAAAATAATTTCCAAATACACAAAAGAGGTGAATGTAAAGGAGCAGCTTTATTAGGAGTACAGATGTTAGAAATAAAACCAACACATTTCAGGGGACAGAGGACTCCCCCTTCCTCAGGGCTGCTGTTAAAGGTTATTGGAAAAGATCCTGATGGTTTGTCTGGGATAAGGATGAGCTGAACACCCCCCTGTTCGGTTCGCACCAGAACCTGCGAACAGACCTAAACTTTGTGTGAACTTTAGAACCCTATTAAAGTCTATGGGACTCGAACGTTCACAATCTAAAGTGCTCATTTTAAAGGCTAATATGCAAGTTACTGTCCTAAAAAGTGTTTAGGGACCCGGGTCCTGCCCCAGGGGACATGGATCAATGCAAAAAAAAGTTTTAAAAATGGCAGTTTTTTCAGGAACAGTGATTTTAATAATGATTAAAGTGAAACAATAAAAGTGTAATATTCCTTTAAATTTCGTACCTGGGGGGTGTCTGTAGTATGCCTGTGAAGGGGCGCATGTTTCTCGTGCTTAGAACTGTCCCTGCACAAAGTGTCATTTATGCAGGAAAAAAGTCTTTTAAAATCACTTTCCATTGTCGGCTCCCGTAATACAGAGAAAACTCAATGAGAATTAATTTATTGATAAAAAAAAAAAAAAGCATGGGGGTTCCCCTAAATTCAATTACCAGGCCCTTCAGGTCTGGTATGGATATTAAGGGGAACTCCATGTCAAATAAAAAAAAAATTGACGAGGGGGTCCCCCTAAATATCCATACCAGACCCTTTATCTGAGCACGCAACCTGGCAGGCTGCAGGAAAAGAGGGGGGGACGAGAGAGCACCCTGAAGCGTACCAGGCCACATGCCCTCAACATTGGGAGGATGCTTTGGGGGTCTGTGACCCCTCAAAGCACCATGTCCCCATGTTGATGTGGAGAAGGGCCTCATCCCCACAACCCTGGCCGGTGGTTGTGGGGGTCTGCGGGTGGGGGGCTTATCAGAATCTGGAAGCCCCCTTTAACAAGGGGACCCCCAGATCCCACCCCCCCATTTGAAATGGTAAGGGGGTAAAAAAGTACCCCTACCATTTCACAAAGAAAGTGTAAAAATTGTTAAATAAGACAAACACACTTTTGAAAAATTCCTTTATTAAAAATAAAAAAAATTTAAAAAATATTCCAGCGGTGCTAATCCACTCTTGCTATCCAGCACGGGTGGCCCCGCCCTCCTAATATAAGAAACGTCATCGCTGGGATGGCCGCAGTGTCTCCGCAGTGGAGACAGAAGACGGATGTATGGACAGCGCTGGACTGAAAATGACCCGTCGCTGGATCAGATCAGCCATCGCTGGATCCCGGAGAGATGATCATCCGTTGCTGGATAGCAAGAGTGGATTACGACCGCTGGAATCTTTTTTTAATTTTTAATAAAGGAATTTTTCAAAAATGTGTTTGTCTTATTTAACCAGTTTTACACTTTCTTTGTGAAATGGTAGGGGTACTTTTGTACCCCCTTACCATTTCAAACAGGGGAGGGGAAGGGATCTGGGGGTCCCCTTGTTAAAGGGGGCTTCCAGATTCTGATAAGCTCCCCGCCCGCAGACCCCCACAACCACCGGCCAGGGTTGTGGGGATGAGGCCCTTCTCCACATCAACATGGGGACATGGTGCTTTGAGGGGTCACAGACCCCCAAAGCATCCTCCCAATGTTGAGGGCATGTGGCCTGGTACAGTTCAGGAGGGGGGGCGCTTTCTCATCCCCCCCTCTTTTCCTGTGGCCTGCCAGGTTGCGTGCTTGGATAAAGGGTCTGCTGTGGATTTTTAGGGGGACCCCCACGTCAATTTTTTTTTACATTTAAAGCGGGGTTCCCCTTAATATCCATACCAGACCTGAAGGGTCTGGTATGGATATTTAGGGAGACCCCCACATCAATTTTTTTTTTTTTGACACGGGGTTCCCCTTAATATCCATATCAGACCTGAAGAGCCTGGTAATTGAATTTAGGGGAACCCCCACGCTTTTTATTTTTTTATCAATGAATGAATTGTCGGCTAATACAGAGAACACTCATTGAGTGTTGGTGAATTATTAAGATTGCGCTATGGACAAATTCTGCAAAGATTACTAATTGAAAAGATGGGTGGAAGAAGGTTGAATAAAGCTCAAGGGGTTGAAGCTGCCTGTGCTTAGATCATACTTCTTTAGATAAAGGAGTAGGCCAGAAATATAGGATATAAATTAAGCTTTAGCGCTAAAACCCTTCATAACGTACACCTAAGTGCAAAAAATAAATGTGTAATTTAGTTATGTGATCTATTCAGTGTTGCTATTGCCTAGCCTTTATTTATTGTATTTATTAACCAAAGAAATATAATAAATAACATAAACCAAAATAAAAAATGTGTGATCTTCTGGTGTCGTACGGTGGTATTTACCAAATGTCTATATGTATACCTCTTACAACTCCGTGTTAATATATATATGTTATAAAATGCCCAACAATAAACAGCCCAAAAATGCACATGTGCAATAAATGAATAATAATAGATATATCGAAAAGAATAAATGAAAAAATAATAAAACAACAACTAAAACAAAAACGTTGGTGATCTGAAAGCAGTATTCTATAGCTGTAAGTTCCAGAAGTGACAATCCAACATGATCATATAGATAACAAGAAAAAATCCTTCAATATCCAAAGAAATTTTTTTTTTCAAAATCGCATCACTCAGTTGCTGAAAAAAACCGCATAAAGTCTTTGAAGCAAAAGGATAGGATAAGGTGACTAGTGCAGGAAGGTTAGGAACATTCCTCTCCGGTGCGCCACTCAGTGTTAAGGAAATATAATTGCGCTCACCAGAGAGAAAACCCTCAACAGGGTTAGCCGAGCGATCACAGTATAAGCCACTGTGCTGCTTTCTTTAGGCTCTGCTCCTGCTGTGCTGGGGGAATATTCGCTCTTTTACTTCCGCATATGGTCCATTAATAAGTGCATAGAGGAGGAAACAGAAGTACATCCATAGTGCAACACTGTATTCAAACTTTTTATTCAATTAATAAAAAATTACTCACAATGTTGTTAAAAACAATTTGCACGTGTGTCGGCTTCGCCGGCGCTGTTGCCTGTTTACCAGTATGAAGGTGCACGTCCTGGGCCACGCCCTACGCGTTTCGTCAGAGCGCCGTCATCTGGAGTAATTTTTTATTAATTGAATAAAAAGTTTGAATACAGTTTTGCACTATGGATGTACTTCTGTTTCCTCCTCTATGCACTTATTAATGGACCATATGCGGAAGTAAAAGGGCGAATATTCCCCCAGCACAGCAGGAGCAGAGCCTAAAGAAAGCAGCACAGTGGCTTATACTGTGATCGCTCGGCTAACCCTGTTGAGGGTTTTCTCTCTGGTGAGCGCAATTATATTTCCTTAACACTGAGTGGCGCACCGGAGAGGAAAGTTCCTAACCTTCCTGCACTAGTCACCTTATCCTATCCTTTTGCTTCAAAGACTTTATGCGTTTTTTTCAGCAACTGAGTGATGCGATTTTGAAAAAAAAAATTTCTTTGGATATTGAAGGATTTTTTCTTGTTATCTATATGATCATGTTGGATTGTCACTTCTGGAACTTACAGCTATAGAATACTGCTTTCAGATCACCAACGTTTTTGTTTTAGTTTTTGTTTTATTATTTTTTCATTTATTCTTTTCGATATATCTATTATTATTCATTTATTGCACATGTGCATTTTTGGGCTGTTTATTGTTGGGCATTTTATAACATATATATATTAACACAGAGTTGTAAGAGGTATACATATAGACATTTGGTAAATACCACCGTATGACACCAGAAGATCACACATTTTTTATTTTGGTTTATGTTATTTATTATATTTCTTTGGTTAATAAATACAATAAATAAAGGCTAGGCAATAGCAACACTGAATAGATCACATAACTAAATTACACATTTATTTTTTGCACTTAGGTGTACGTTATGAAGGGTTTTAGCGCCAAAGCTTAATTTATATCCTATACTCATTGAGTGTTCTCTGTATTACAGGAGCCAACAATGGAAAGTGATTTTAAAATACTTTTTTTACTTGCGAAATGACACTTTGTGCAGGGACAGTTCTAAGCACGGGAAACATGCGTCCCTTCACAGGCATACTATAGACACCCCCCAGGTATGAAATTTAAAGGAATATTACACTTTTATTGTTTCACTTTAATCATTATTAAAATCACTGCTCCTGAAAAAATGGCCGTTTTTAAAACTTTTTTTGCATTGACCCATGTCCCCTGGGGCAGGACCCGGGTCCCCAAACACTTTTTAGGACAGTAACTTGCATATTAGCCTTTAAAATTAGCACTTTAGATTTCTCCCATAGACTTGTATAGGGTGTTCCGGCTTTTCGAATTGTTCACTGTTCGCTGAACAGGCGAACAGGCAATGTTAGAGTCGAACATGAGTTCGACTCGAACTCGAAGCTCATCCCTAGTCTGGGACATGAACATTGGATCTATGATTGTCAGAAGGTCAGTTTAGCTTGAGAGGCAGCATATTACACTCACCTCTTTTGATCACCACTAGGCCGCATTCAGGGCTGGGCTCAGCCCTTCCTTTTCTGAGCCGGCCGCTCACCTCTCGGCTAAGTGCCAGCTCCCATCTCTCTCCACAGTTACTCAGCTGTTGATGATATCATGCTCGTCAGTCCTGCTTAAGCCGTCCAGCCCATAGGATCTCTGCCTTCGCCTTGGTCAACATCTCAGACTACCTCCTGCATTCCTGTTAAAAGACTTGCCTGGCTGACATCCCTTCTGGCTTCAGGTCCTACTTGCTGTTTTACCACGCTCATCTTCAGCTCCCTGACGTTTGGCTTGCCTGACTATCTGTTCCGGTTCCTGAACACTGCCTATGTTTTGACTACGTTTGTTCTATTTACTTTTATTATTAAACAAGTGTGATTTAAGTGTACTTCTGTCTCGGTCTGATTTGCACCCTGAAGTAGCAGCCCAGGCCCACAACAGGGGTCACCATCTGTCCACAATAAGCTGGGCATCAACTCTTGAAAGGAAACCTTTCCTATCTGCCCTTGCGACCTCCTAATCCTAACCAGTGACTGATCAAGTCTGTCCAGTGCAATCCACACCCTTTAAAAACAAATACACAGAAAACAAAGGAAAGAGGGTGCCACCATCTAAGTGCAGCTATTTTTTAGTAGATTAAAGTGTAATAGAAAACATATACACACTCACTGTATTGGGTAAGGTAATCAGCATGTATACTGTGCAAGTTGGTCCAGGAAGCGGCCAGTGTTAGCAGAGCTGCCACAGTCAGCTGCTGGATGGCACGCGGCAATGAGATGGACCACGCTCGAGTGCAAGCGGTGCAGTGATGCAGCTGGGATTTCCAAACTTGGCTCAGCGGGTGGCCCTGGTAGGCTTTGCTACGTGTTTAGGACTGTACACGCCCCTTTGTTAAGCCAGATACTGGAAAAAACGGATTACCTTACCCAATGCAGTAAATGTTTATATATTTTTTATGGCATTTTCATTTACTATTAAAAAAAGCTGCACTTAGATGGTGGCGCCCTCTTTCTTTTGTTTTCTGTGTAAGTTCCGAGCTGCAACCAAGAACGCAAACATACCTTTAAACCACTTCCCGCCCGCCATATAGTAAAATGACAGGGGCAAGGTGGCTCTCTTGTTCTGGGATGACATCATATGATGTTATCCCACTCCCGTCGCGCTTGCTCCCCCGCGGGAGGGCACTTGAGCAGGGATCGGCGGCGTGCTATGTCCCTGGGACATGGCGCATCCCGATCTCGGTAAAGAGCTGATGACAAGGCTCTTTACCATGTGATCAGATGTGTCCAATCAGAGCTGATCACGTGTAAACAAGGAAATTATGGTTATTGGCTCTCCTCTCCTCACACTGACAGAGTGAGAGGAGAGGACAGCCAATCAGCAGCATTTCTTCAAAGAGAAGATCTTTACAGATAATCAGAACGCTGTTTATTAGTGCAGCCCCAACAGTGCCCAGCAGTGATGCCAATCAGTAGCCATCAGTGATGCCAGTGCTGTCTTTCATTGCCCATCAGTGCCGCCAAGCAGTGCCCATAAGTGCTACCTATCCATTTTGCCTATTAATGCCCATCAGTGCTATCTATCAGTGCTTCATATTAGTGTTCATCAGTGCCACCATTCAGTGCCCATCAGTGCTGCCTATCCAGTCCACCTATCAGTGCCCATCAGTGCTGCCTATCAGTTTTCACCAGTGCTGCATATCAGTGCCCATAAGTGCTGCCTATCAGTGCCCATAAGTGCTGCATATTAGTGTCTCCTCATCAGTGCCACCTCATCAGTACCCTTCAGTGCCATCTCATAAGTGCCCATTAATGCGACGTATCAGTGCTGCCTATCAGTGCTCATCAATGCTGCATATCAGTGCCCATAAGTGCTGCCAATCAGTGCCACCTATCAGTGCCCATTAGTGCTGCATATTAGTAACGCCTCATCAGTGCCACCTCATCAGTGCCCTTCAGTGCCGTCTCATCAATGCCGCTTATCAGTGCTGCATATCAGTGCCCATAAGTGCTGCCTATCAGTGCCCATCAGTGTTGCATATTAGTGTCTCCTCATCAGTGCCCTTCAGTGCCATCTCATCAGTGCCCATCAGTGCCACCTATCCATTCTGCCTATCAGTGCCCATCAATGCCGTCTATCGGTGCCCATCAGTGCCGCCTATCCATTTCGTCTATCAGTGCCCACCAGTGCCGCCTACCAGTACCCATCATTGCTTCATTTTAGTGCCTCCTCATCAGTGCAGCCTATCTGTGCCCCATCACATTAGTGAAGGAAAAAAAATTACTTATTTACTAAACTTTCTTTTTCTTTTTCTAAATTTTCTGTATTTGTGGGGTTTTTTTAAGCAGAAAAAAAAAAAACTCAGTGGTGATTAAACACCCCCACAAGAAAGCTGTCTCAAAAAAAATGATAATATGTCATATGGGTACAGCGTGGCATGACCGCGCAATCGCCATTCAAAGCGCAACAGCACTGAAAGCTGAAAGTTGGCCTGGTCAGGAAGAATTTTTTGGAGGGTAAGTGTGATCTTACATATAATTCCAGCTGTGCACTGAGCTGTTTGGCTGCAGTCACCCTTCCTGGAAGAGAATCCTTAGCCAATCACAGGGCTCGGTCCATGGCAGAAAATAGGGTTATTGGCTCTTTTCCATGAGCATGCATTTGCGTCAGGGCGGCTCAACATCCAGGGTGTCACCTCCTCTATGCTGCAATTAGCAGAGGGGAAAAAATAAATAAAAATTCAACCGTTAACAACACGCGGGTGCTGCCACCTGCCCACCTGATCTGGATGCGGCCTAAATATCGGTGCACTGAAGCCGAATTCTTTATTTATATTTTTTTTTCCAGCAGCTGTATCAAAGCAAAATCTATAAAGAAAAAAAAAAAAAAAAGATAATTACTGGGTCCGATTCCACTGGAAATAAATAAATTAGAAAGGATTTTTCATGCCGTTTGGCCCCTGGCACTGCGCTGCGTGGACCGTCGCTGCCCTCTGCTGCGCACCCTCAGAATTGCATGCGTTAGTTCGCTCAGCAGAAATGTCTTTTTTTAAAAAGGGGGCGGATTGCATGTCTTCTGGCACCGATCCAAACGGCAAATAAATTAAAGCCTCATCTCAATGAATAATTCCAGCTGATTATCACCAGATGAGGGTATCAAATGAGCACTGAAGTACATCAGATTGAAATCAGAGCTGGAGTAGGATAGAAGTCCTTACAGGTACATCCAACTACATGCAGAGAATGAGGGATATTGCTTTATTAAAGTTGAATTCCAGGACTATGTTTAAAAAAAAAAAAAAAAAAAAAAAACAGTTTAACCACTTCAGCCTCAGAAGGATTTGCCCCCATTAATGACCAGGCCATTTTTTTGCGATACGACACTGCGCCGATTTAACTGATAATTGCGCGGTCATGTGACGTTGTACCCTCTTTTCCCCACAAATAGAGCTTTCTTTTGGTGGTATTTGATCACCTCTGCGGTTTTTATTTTTTGTGCTATAAATAAAAGAGCAACAAATAAAAAAAATAAAAAAAGTACTTTTTGTTATAATACATATCCCCCCCCCCCCCCCAAAAAAAAAAAATATATATAAATAAAAATGTATTCATCAGTTTAGTTTTATGTATTCTTCTACATATTTTTGGTTAAAAAAAAATCGCAATAGGTGTATATTGATTGGTTTGTGCAAAACTTATCGCGTCTACAAACTATGGGATAGATTTAGGGAATTTTATATTTTTTTTTTATTGTTTTTTTCTAGTGATGGTGGCGAGCTGCGATTTTTATCGGGACTGCGACATTGTGGCCAGACAGATCTGACCCCAAATGATACTTTTTGGGGACCAGTGACAATATTATATTGATCAGTGTTATAAAAATGTAGAAGGGATTAACACTAGGGGGCGATCAAGGGATTAACTGTGTTCCCTAGGTGTGCTCTAGCTGTGGGGGGGGGGGGGGGGGGGGTGGACGTTCAGGGACATGACAGAGATCGTTGTTTCCGATCACTGGGAACAGTAGATCTCTGTTATGTCCCCCGTCAGAATGGTGATCCGCCTTGTTTACAAAGGCAGATCCCTATTTTGCCTCTGTACTAGGCAATCACGGGTTGCTGGCGGAGATCAAGTTCGCTCGACCTGCAGGCATGGCCGCTTTCTTTTGATGGTATTTGATCACCTCTGCAGTTTTTATTTTTTGAGCTATAAACAAAAAAAGAGCGACAATTTTGAAAAAAAAAACACAATATTTTGTACTTTTTGCTATAATAAATATCCCACATTTTTAAAAAAGTTTAGGCCGATATGTATTCTTCTACATATTTTTTGTAATACAAATCGCAATAAGTGCATATTAATTGGGCCTACAAGGCGATAGATTTATGGCATTTTTATTATTATTCTTTTTTTTTTTTTTACTAGTAATGGTGGCGATCTGCGATTTTTATTGGGACTGCGACATTATTGCGGACACATCGGACACTTTTGACTCATTTTTGGGACCGTTGTCATTTATACAGCAATCAGTGGTATAAAAATGCACTGATTACTGTAAAAATGTCACTGGCAGGGAAGGGGTTAACAGGGGGGCAATCAAGGGGTTAACTGTGTTCCCTAGTGTGTGTTCTAACTGAAGGGGGGAGGGGACTGTGTAGGGCAGATGACTGATCGCTGTTCATACTTTGTATGAACACACGATCTGTCGCTTCTCCCCGTCAGAGAATCAGAAACTGTGTTTACACACACAGATCCCGGTTCTCGGTGCGTAACCAGCAATCGCGGGAGCCCGGAGGTCATCGCGCCCGCACCCCTTAATGGCCACATAACGTTGTTTGCTCCAGCCGCGTGATTCTGACGCAGTAAAACTGATCGGCAAGTGGTTAAAGAGAACCTGTCACCAAAAAATGAAAATACCATAGGGGATTTTTTGTCCGCTACATGATGAAAAAAAAAAAGTTTATTAAAAAGTGTAAGAAATTAAAGTTACACCCAAGCATTTAAAAGCAATTAAAAATGTTTTTTGCCTCCCCACCCACATGTTACATATGGGCATGCTTGCCCGAGTGAGAGCAATAATTCTTGGCCCATTACTCACAGTTATCTCTAAGGTGATGGCCTTAAAGTGTTGCCTATGCAAAATATAGGGTACTGAAGTTTGCCAGGCGCATTCAATTTTAAAGTGTCTACCCTAATACTAAAATTCCGGCATCTACAGATATCCACGATCTAACACTAACCTATCTAGCCCTGTAAATAAAAAAATAAGTATACATAGCTTTGTTTTTTGAAACAATCCGACTCGATCTCCAGCGGCGGAAGCTCTGCAGACAACACAGCCGACAATGGTTGTGAAATGAATGGGAAGTGACGTCGCCCATAGAGTTACTATGGGGCTTCCGTTGTCGGCTGTGTCCTCTGCACCCACCTCCACAGAGAAGCCGCAGCTGACAGCTCAGTGTCGGGTCGGGTCGGATCAGCTTCAAATAAGGTATGTATACCGGTTTCTTCTTTACAGGGATAGATAGGTTAGTGTCAGATCTTGGATGTCTGTAGATGTCGGGATTTTAGTGTTAGGGTGGACTTCTACTTTAAGGCTTGACATGTTGGGTATCTATTTACTCAGCACAACTTTTTATGTTACCAAAAATTGGGTATTATATAATGTGTGTAATATGCGGACAACAGCATTGCTGGTTATCAGCACTCCTTTCCTCACACGGACACATCCAGGACAGGACTGCCGATAACCAGCAAGTCTGTTTACATCTTATCAGCTGTGATTGGACACAGATACTCACATGGTAAAGTGCTGCCATGATTGGCCCTTTACCACAATTTGTGATCAGCTGTGTCCAAAGGGCACAGTGGTCACAGAGTGTGCCCGATGAGCATGGACACCCTCCCTGAGAGAGCCGTGCTGCAGTCATATTTCGCCTGTAATGCGCTAATGACCTGGCTCCCGGGTTTGGCAGGCATTTTGCGAGTGGCTAAAATAGGGACAGGACACCCGTCTGTCAGTGACAGTTCTTAGCATCAGAGAAGGTTCCAGAAGAATAGGCAAAGCACAGGGGCACGACGTCCTTCCCCCCCCCCCCCCCTACCTTTTGGTTACGGAACAGCCAGACCCCATTTCCGCTCCTCATGGAAGACGCTCTCGGCATCTACAAGTCTACAAGTCTCCAGACTACTGCCACCTATCTGTTACTCTCTGTAAGTGGCTTAAAGTAGGTAGCCTTCCTGCCGGGCATATGCGCGTTTTGCTGAACCTTGTACAATACACAATATATTTATTTTTTGATCTTCAACTCTGTGGGCTCACTGCCCCACCGCACCACGCTGCACCTACCCACATACACCCCGCCCCCCAGAAATGTAATTTCCTGCTTATGTGATTGGCTCACTGATTTTCCCAGAAGTCTGTACTAATATACAAGTCAGATTTTGAGCATCCCCTGCAAAAAAAAAAATAATAATAATTTTTGGTGAGATATTCCCAAAGGGACATCACGGCTAAAGGGACTCAGACCCTGCCACTTTCCTCATTAGATCCCTGCATGTGCAGCAGCTGATTGATAATTATAAAATCACTCCCTCCCATTCGTGCCTTTGGCAGAGGTGGAGTCGATCAGATCCTTCTGCTGGATGGGCATGGAGACAACATCATAACAATGCAGGGCAGAAGCGACGTCATAATGTCACTTCCGCCCATAGCTCTCAGAGGGACATTTTTTTAATTATTTTTTTAAATGACAATTATTTTTTTTATTTTTTTATTTTTATTGCATTTTAGTGTAAATATGAGATCTGAGGTCTTTTTGAGCCCCAGATCTCATATTTAAGAGGTCCTGTCATGCTTTTTTTCTATTACAAGGGATGTTTACATTCCTTGTAATAGGAATAGGAATAGGAATAAAAGTGGCACATTAAAAAAAAAAAAAAAAAGATAAAAGAAATAAGAATTTTTTTTTTTTTAAATGCACTCCGAGCTCACGTGCAGAAGCGAACACATACATGAGTAGCGCCCGCATATGAAAACGGTGTTCAAACCACACATGTGAGGTATCACCGTGATCGGAAGAGCGAGAGCAATAATTCTAGCCCTAGACCTCCTCCGTAACTTAAAACATGCAACCTGTAGAATTTTTTAAACAAAATTTTTAAGGGTAAAAGTTTGTTGCCATTCCACGAGCGGTTGCAATTTTGAAGCGTGACATGTTGGGTATCAATTTACTCGGCATAACATTATCTTTCAGAATATAAAAAAAAAATGGGCTAACTTTACTGTTGTCTTATTTTATTTATTTAAAGCGGAGGTCCACCCTAAAGTGGACCTCCGCTCATCGGAACCCTCCCCCCCTCCGGTGCCACAATTGGCACCTTTCAGGGGGGAGGGGGGTGCAGATACCTGTACAGTACAGGTATTCTGCACCCACTTCCGGGATAGCTCTCTGCGGAAAGGGGCGTAGATTACGCCCCTTTCCGCAAGTGCCCGCCCCCTTTCCGCAAGTGCCCTGCTGCCTGCTGGGAAACACACAGATCCCAGAGGCAGCGGGGACCGTCCTTATTGCGCAGCGCGATTCGCGCATGCGCAGTAGGGAACTGGGAAATGAAGCCAAAAGGCTCCATTTCCTGATTCCCATACCCAAGATGGCGGTGGCAGCACCTTACAGACGATCTAGAGATCGGCTTCGGGTGCCGACATTGCGGGCGCGCTGGACAGGTAAGTGTCACTATTTTAAAAGTCAGCAGCTGCAGTATTTGTAGCTGCTGGCTTTTAAAAAAAAAAAAAAACGCGGAGTCCCGGCGGACTCCCGCTTTAAAAAAACGTGTATTTTTTCCAAAAAAAAAAGTGCGCTTGTAAGACCGCTGCGCAAATACGGTGTGACAGAAAGTATTGCAACCATTTTATTCTTTAGGGTGTTAGAAAAAAATTTATAATATTTAGAGGTTCTAAGTAATTTTCTAGCAAAAAAAACTGTTTTTAACTTGTAAAACAACAAATCCCAGAAAGAGGCTTGGTCCTTAAGAATGTTAAATTTGTTTTCTGACTGGAGCTCCACTTTAAGTGGTTAAATAAAGTTTTTAAAAAAAAAAGCCTCTCAGTGCATGTGCACAACACACACCAGGATGTGAATTATGCGCACCTTAAGTCTCGCCCGCCGGTGTAAATGAGCCCTAATCATTTTTACATGTATATTAACTAAACATTAAAAAGATTACAGTCCCCTTTAATCTTTTTTAAACTGTATTCGGGCTTGTCGGGCCCTTGAATTCCTCCGCTCGAGGACGTGCAGGCGAAAATCTCCTCGGATCCGTCTGGATTAGCTGCCTCCAGACTGGGGATGAAATATAAATATGAATAGTATGGCAGTGTCTCCACCTAATACCTAATAAATGACAAAAACTCTCTGCGGGCCACAAGCAACAAGCTGACTAAACAAAGGAAGCTTTCTACAAACACAAAGTGGACTACATTATTAACTGCCATCGGAAAGACTTGCTCACTAAACTTCTGAAACAGCGACTTCCCAACTTATTTAAAGGAGCACCTGAGTCAGAAAAGAAATTATGTTTAATGCAAAACTAAACCCTCCCATTAAAATCAAAAAAATTGATATGCCTGCTCACAATAGCTTGCCCCTTTTCTTAAATACCTGTAGTGATGGCCAGTGGTCCCTGTAAGCCATTTGGCAGGATGTCGCACCTTTTGCCCCAGCACCTTTGTTCCATTGTTCATTGCTCGCTCTGTTGAAAAATTCTGTATTGCATGCTCCCAATAGTGGAAATGCTTCCCTCCTTTATGAAATATCTGTAGTGCTGGTCAGTGGCCCCTTTAAGCCGTTTGACAGGATGTCGCCCCTTTTGCCCCAGCACCTTGGTCCCAGTTCATTGCTCCCTCTGCTGAAAAAAAATCTGTATTGCGTGCTTCCAATACTTCCCTCCTTTATTAAATATCTGTAGTGCTGGTCAGTGGCCCCTTTAAGCCGCTCGGCGGGATGTCGCATCTTGGTTCCAGTTTATTGTTCCCTCTGCTGAGCAATTCTGTATCGCATGCTCCCAATAGCAGAAATGCTTCCCTCATTTATTAACTATCTGTAGTGCTGGCCAGTGGCCCCTTTAAGCCGTTTGACAGGATGTCACCCCTTTTGCCCCAGCACCTTGGTCCCAGTTCATTGCTCCCTCTGCTGAAAAAAAAATCTGTATTGCGTGCTTCCAATACTTCCCTCCTTTATTAAATATCTGTAGTGCTGTTTCGTTCTGCTGAGCAATTCTGTATCGCATGCTTCCTAAAACAGAAATGCTTCCCTCATTTATTAACTATCCGGGATAGTCAGGATGTGGCCCCTTTTGCCCCAGCACCTTCGTCCCAGTTCATTGTTCCCTCTGCTGAAAAAAATTTGTACTGCATGCTCCCAAAAGTGGAAATGCTTCCCTCATTTATTAAATATCTATAGTGCTGGCTGGTGGCCCCTTTAGGCCGCTCGGCAGGATGTCACACCTTGGTTCTAGTTGATTGCTCCCTCTACTGAAAAATTATGTATCGCATGCTTCCAATAGTGGAAATGCTTCCCTTATTTATAAAATATCTGTAGTGCTGGCCAGTGGCCCCTTGGCAGGATGTCGCACCTTGGCCCCAGCTTATTGCAATCTCTGCTAAAAAGATCTGTATTGCATGCTCCCAGTAGTTGAAACACTTCTCTAATTTATTAAATATGCAGTGCTGGCTAGTGGCCCCTTTAAGCCGCTTGGCAGGATGTTGCGCGTTTTGCCGCGCCTTTGCTCCAGCACCTTGGTTCCAGTTCATTGCTCCCTCTGCTGAACTATTCTGTATTGCATGCTGCCAATAACAGAAGTGCTTGCCTCATTTATTAAATATCTGTAGTGCTGACCGGTGGCCCATTAAGCCACTTGGCAGAAAGTCACACCTTTGCCCCAGCTTATTGCCCCTTCTGCTGAAAATCTCTGTATTGCATGCTCCCAATGGTGAATTGCTGTCCCTATTTATTAAATATCTGTAATGCTGGCTGGTGACCCCTTTAGGCTGCTTGGCAGGATGTCACACCCAGCTCATTGCTACCCTCTGCAGAAAAATTCTGTATTGCATGCTTCGTAAAGCAGAAATGCTTCCCTCATTTATTAAATATTTGTAGTGCTGGCCAGTGGGCCCTTTAAGCCACTTGGCGGAATGTTGCACCTTGGCCCCAGCACATTGCTCACCTCTGCTAGTGATAGGCGGTACATGGAGAGAGGAGGCTGGAAGAAAAATGTTAACTGCTGCAGCTGCAGTCTGGGACTATAACTGTTCCTAGCAATGGAGCGGGAGGATTCTAATTGGCCACTGCGATGGCTGAGACTGTAGTCCTGCCCACCAGATCTGCTGGAGGGGGAAAAAGGAGAGCCCAGGGACAGGGCCGGAAGCTGCCGGGGGTGAAATATCAGAAATGTGTATTGCCTGCTCCCAATAGCAGAAATGATTGCCCCTTTTCTTAAATATCTATAGTGCTTGCCAGGGGCCAATTTAAGCCATTTGACAGGACGTCACACCTTTGCACCAGCACCTTGGTCCCAGTTCATTGCTCCCTCCACTGAAAAATTCTGTATTGCATGCTCCCAATAGCGGAAATGCTACCCTCATTTATTAAACATCTGTAATGCTGGCCAGTGGCGCTTTAAGCCTTTCGTCAGGATGTCGCACTTTGGTCCTAGTTCATTGCTTCCTCTGCTGAGCAATTCTGTATTGCATGCTCCCAATGGTGGAAATGCTTCCCTCATTTATTAAATATATATATAGTGCTGGCTGGTGGCCCCTTTAAGCCACTCAGCAGGATGTCGTACCTTGGTCCCAATTCATTGCTCCCTCTGCTGAATAATCCTGTGTTGCATGCTCCCAATAATGGAAACGCTTCCCTTTATTAAATAACTGTAGTTCTGTCAGGTGGTCCCTTTAAGCCCCTTTTCAGGATGTCCCATCTTAGTCCCAAATCATTGCTCATCTCTGCTGGTGATGGGCGGTAGATGGAGAAAGGAGGCTGGAAGGAAAATGTTAACTGGCTGCAACTGCAGTCTAGGACTATAACCATCCCTAACAATGGAGCCAAAAGATTCTAATTGCCCCCCCCAGAATTGCTGTAAGGGGGAAAAGGAGAGCCCAGGGATAGGGCCTGAGACTGCCGGTGGTGACATCCTGGACTCAAAAAATAAATTACATTCAAAGAAGAACTAAATCCTCCCCATAAACATAAAAAAAAAATTGTATTGTCTTCTCCCAGTAGCGGAAATGATTGCCCCTTTTTTAAAATATCTATAGTGCTTTCCAGTGGCCCCTTTAAACCGTTTGACAGGATGTCACACCTTTGCCCTAGCACATTGGTCCCAGTTCATTGCTACCTCTGAAAAATTCTGTATTGCATGCTCCCAATAGCAGAAATGCTTTCCTCATTTATTAAATATCTGTAGTGCTGGCTGGTGACCCCTTTAAGCTACTTGGCAAGATGTCACACCTTTGCCCCAGCTCATTGCTCCCCTCTGCTGAAAAAGTATGTATTGCATGCTCCCAATAGCGAAAATACTTCCTTCATTTAATACATATCTGTAGTACTGGCCAGCAGCCCCTTTAAGCCACTCAGCAGGATGTTGAACCTTGATCCCAGTTTATTGTTCCCTCTGCTGAAAAATTCTATATTGTATGCGCCCAGTAGCAGAAATGCTTCCCTCATTTAATAAATATCTGTAGTGCTGATCGGAGGCCCCTTTAGGATGTCATACTTTGACTACAGCTCATTGCTCCCCTCTGCTGAAAAATTCTGTATTGCATGCACCCAATAGCGGAAATGCTTCCCTCATTTAGTAAATAACTGTAATGTTGGCCAGTGACCCCTTTAAGCCGCTCATCAGGATGTTGCACCTTGGGCCTAGCTCACTGCTCCCTCTTTGCTTTTGATGAGCAGTACAGGGAGAGAGGAGGCTGGAAGAAAAACATTAATTGGCTGCAGGTGCAGTTACATAGTTACATAGTAAGGTTGAATAAAGACACCAGTCCATCCAGTTCAACCTGAGTGAGTGTCTACAATTGTCCCTATCCCTGTACATTGCACACTCACATTGGTCCCTACCCTCAAGGAGCCCACAATCCAAGGTCCCCATGCATATACTAGGGCCAATTTGGGACAGAAGCCAATCAACCTACCTGCATTTCTTTGGAGTGTGGCAGGAAACCGGAGTACCCGGAGGAAACCCATGCAGGCACAGGGAGAACATGCAAACTCCAGGCAGGTAGTGCCGTGGTTGGGATTCAAACCAGCGACCCTTTTTACTGCTAGGTGAGAGTGCTAACCACTACACCACTGTGCTGCAGTCTGGGACCTTAACCAACTCTAGTAATTGAGCAGGAGGATTCTTGTTGGCCACTGCCATGGCAGGTCCTGCCCACCAGATCTGCTGGAAGGGAGAAAATTAGAGCAGAGGGCCAGAAGCTGCCGGGGTTGTCATCCTGGACTATAAACCCAGATTTACTTGAGGTGTGTGTGAAGGAACACCCTGTTGAGGGCAAAGTGCCAGGATCCCCCAGCAGTATGGGCTGAGCTGCCTCAGAAGAGCTAGAAGAACAGAGTACTCTGTCAGGCTGAGGGAGAGTCTTCTAGGAGTTTTCTGCCAAGTGCCAAGCAGAGGGATGCAGAGTGCTATTGTGGCAGAGCAACATAGGGCAGACCTACAAAGAGAGAGTTCCTTGTCTGGATGGCCTCTCCTATGGTCAAGATGAATGCAGACTGAAGATAGGCTGCAGTAACACTGACTGTAATGGCCTGTGTGGCCACCAGGAAGGTGCAGCAGGCTCGAGAGGGAGGCCCATAGCCTGGTGGAAACAGAGGCCATCACAGAGACATTCATCAACTCAGTGTTACTGCAGCCTATCTTCACATACAGTGCCTTGCAAAAGTATTCGGCCCCCTTGAACTTTTCAACCTTTTGCCACATTTCAGGCTTCAAACAAAGATATAAAATTTGTATTTTTTGTGAAGAATCACCAACAAGTGGGACACAATTGTGAAGTGGAACGAAATCTATTGGATTTTTGAAACTTTTTTAACTAATAAAAAAATGAAAAGTGGGGCGTGCAAAATTATTCAGCCCCCTTGCGTTAATAGTTTGTAGAGACACCTTTTGCTGCGATTACAGCTGCAAGTCGCTTGGGGTATGTCTCTATCAGTTTTGCGCATCGAGACACTGAAATTCTTGCCCATTCTTCCTTGCAAAACAGCTGGAGCTCAGTGAGGTTGGATGGAGAGCGTTTGTGAACAGCAGTTTTCAGCTCTTTCCACAGATTCTCGATTGGATTCAGGTCTGGACTTTGACTTGGCCATTCTAACACCTGGATACGTTTATTTGTGAACCATTCCTTTGTAGATTTTGCTGTATGTTTGGGATCATTGTCTTGTTGGAAGATAAATCTCCGTCCCAGTTTCAGGTCTTTTGCAGACTCCAACAGGTTTTCATCCAGAATGGTCCTGTATTTGGCTGCATCCATCTTCCCCTCAATTTTAACCATCTTCCCTGTCCCTGCTGAAGAAAAGCAGGCCCAAACCATGATGCTGCCACCACCATGTGTGACAGTGGGGATGGTGTGTTGAGGGTGATGAGCTGTGTTGCTTTTACGCCAAACATATCGTTTTGCATTGTGGGCAAAAAGTTCCATTTTGGTTTCATCTGACCAGAGCACCTTCTTCCACATGTTTGGTGTGTCTCCCAGGTGGCTTGTGGCAAACTTTAGACAAGACTTTTTATGGATATCTTTGAGAAATGGCTTTCTTCTTGCCACTCTTCCATAAAGGCCAGATTTGTGCAGTGTACGACTGATTGTTGTCCTATGGACAGACTCTCCCACCTCAGCTGTAGTTCTCTGCAGTTCATCCAGAGTGATCATGGGCCTCTTGGCTGCATCTCTGATCAGTATTCTCCTTGTCTGAGCTGAAAGTTTAGAGGGACTGCCAGGTCTTGGTAGATTTGCAGTGGTCTGATACTCCTTCCATTTCAAAATGATCGCTTGCACAGTGCTCCTTGGGATGTTTAAAGCTTGGGAAATCTTTTTGTATCCAAATCCAGCTTTAAACTTCTCCACAACAGTATTACGGACCTGCCTGGTGTGTTCCTTGGTCTTCGTGATGCTCTCTACGCTTTCAACAGAACCCTGAGACTATCACAGAGCAGGTGCATTTATACAGAGACTTGATTACACACGGGTGGATTATATTTATCACCATCAGTCATTTAGGACAACATTGGATCATTCAGAGATCCTCGCTGAACTTCTGGAGTGAGTTTGCTGCACTGAAAGTAAAGGGGCCGAATAATTTTGCACGCACCACTTTTCAGTTTTTTATTTGCTAAAAAAGTTTAAAAAATCCAATAGATTTCGTTCCACTTCACAATTGTGTCCCACTTATTGGTGATTCTTCACAAAAAATTAAAATTTTATATCTTTATGTTTGAAGCCTGAAATGTGGCAAAAGGTTGAAAAGTTCAAGGGGGCCGAATACTTTCGCAAGGCACTGTACCTCCCAACATTTTGCGATGGGAATGAGGGGCACCTACTAACAAATGTATGTAGGTGTAGTGTCGGTGCTCCTAATGAGTATGCGCTATATGTTTAAATTTCGTTTTTGCCCAAAACTGTAATGAGTTTTGGGACTAATTGTGCTAAATTGTACTTTGGCATCAGTTTGGCTGGGCTGTATAGAAGCTCTGCCTGGTCATAGGTGGGGGTTGTACACCTGTGGGAGACTATAGAACGCAGTCTGGTTGGACGCATTGGTTACCAATCTCTATCTCGGAACCAATCAGTGGGCGCATTTGTCTCACTGCGTAATCCGGGATGGGGTACTTAAGGTGCCGAAAGTCACGTGGTTCTGGGTTCCAGTCCAGAAGTTGTTGCTGACTCCGTGGTCCTGGTCCTCCTGATCAGCCCCCAGGGGCTCTCGTGGCCTGGGGTGCGGATCCATCCGTTTCCGAGCCTCAGAACTGGCCAGTTCGAGGCACAGTAACTGGAAGTGTTCTAAAGTGTTTACGGTGCCGTCTCTGGTTTTGGAGAGGCCCAGCAACTCTACACGTGACCAGGGGAGGACTCTTCGGTAAGAAAGCCACGCACGAGGCTGGCTGCTCGGTAAGAACCTGGAAGCTGAGCTGCCATGGACATTGGTTGAATCCACAATTCTTACGGTATCGCCGGACCGGGTGAAAGATTCTGGTACAGTAAGAAAAGTTCCTACCTCTACCCTTCCAGTTGTAACCAAGTTTCCAACCAAGTCTGTGTGAGAGACTTTGAATGCTAGAATTACCTGTTGGCTGCTAAACCCAAATTTAAGGATTTATCCAACAGTTAAAGAGTCCAGTTGCGAGCGGCTGTTCCCTGCATTGTGTACATAGAGAGAAACTTTTATTGAAGTCAGCAGTTCCAAGCACCTGAGCTAAACTCTACCCTGATACCCTCTATTCCCAACTTGGAGACTGAGTTTGTTCAACTGTTTTATGCAAAATAAAAATCCTAACAATGAATTCAAGTGTCGGTCTCTACAATTACTGGGTTATCATCCCTGGGAACCCCTAGACAAGGACAACGAGTACGAGCTGGAGGAGGTAATCGGTAAGCTCAGAAAAATTCAGCAGCTCCTTCGGGGGTTAGTGCTACATAGGCATACAACACGCTCCCTGCCACACACCCTAAGGGTCAGTTCACACTAGGACAACTTGTCAGGCGACTTAGTCCCCGTTCTGTATAATGGAACCATTCTAATTGGAGTGACACAAGTCGCTCCGACTTAGAAAAAGGTTCCTGCACAACTTTGGGGGCGACTTGCATTGACTTCTATACAGAAGTCGTTTTGCAAGTCGCCGCATCGGTCGCGTCCAGGTCGCCTGAGGCAGTCGCGCTGTAAGACGTGCTGTCTCAGTGTGAACCGGACCTTAAAGGAAAATTAATAAAAAAAAAAAGGGTTAATTAAATCCAGAAGGACTTTTTTTACCACTACGATTCCTTTATATTGGCTTTTAAAATGTACAAATGCAGCAATTTAGAAATTGGATGAAAAGGTTTAGCGCTGGGAAACACTTTTTAAAAGATAAAAAGTGCCTTTTATATACAACTATATAGATCAGACCGAAATGAGGGACAAATGAGAAAGAGGGACAGAGGGAGATTGCTACAAATCAGGGACAGTCCCTTGAAATCAGGGACAGTTCCTCAAAATCCAGGACAGTTGGGAGCTATGTCTTCCATCTTCAGTTCCTTGTTGGCCTCTCCTATGGTCAGGACGGATGCAGACTGAACTTAGGCTGCAGAAACGCCACCTTGATGAAGGCCTCTGTCTCCACCAGGCTCTGGATTCAGGTAATGACTGTGTTTAAACCTACATGAAAGTTGATGATCATTAGCACCTGCTTTCTGTAATTGGTTAATCAAACACCTGACTCTAATCCTTCAAAATCTCTGCGTGCAAGTGTAAGGCCGCGTACACACGGGCGAACTGTATGGCCTACTTAGTCCGTCATACAATCCGACGGACAGTCCGTCCTACTTTCGAATGAACGGACTTGACCACACACGGATGCACAAACAGTCCGTCGAAAGCTTGCGCGATGACGTGTACAGCACGTACGACGGGACTAGAAATAGGAAGTCCAATACACAGCAAAGCACCCTTCCGCCGTGTAAATCCTTTCTGGGCATGCGCCATTCTTAGTCTGTCCAACTAGCCTACTGACGAGCGGATTGTCCGCTGAAACCAAAGTATGACGGACAGAATTTAGAAAAATCCGAAATACTTAGTACGCCAGACTGCACGCTGAAAAAGTCAGCTGAAGCCCACACACGAGCGGACTGTCCGCTGAAATGTGTTTCGACGGACTAAGTAGGCCATACAGTCCGCCCGTGTGTACGCGGCATAAGAATTGATGGTGGTATGAAGCCAAAGAGGGGGTCACACCAAATATTGGTTTGATTTGGATTTCTCTTCTGTTCATTTACTTTCCATTTTGTTACATGATAAAAATAAACAATTAGAATATATATATATATATTTTTAACCACTTGCTTACTGGGCACTTAAACCCCCCTCCTGCCCAGACCAATTTTCAGCTTTCAGCGCTGATGCACTTTGAATGACAATTGCGCGGTCATACAACACTGTACCCAAATGACATTTTTATCATTTTTTTCCCACAAATAGAGCTTTCTTTTGGTGGTATTTAGTTACAGCTCGGAGTTTTATTTTTTGCTAAACAAACAAAAAAGATGCAAAATAAAAAAATAAAAATAAATCATGTTTAATAGTTTGTTATAAAATTTTGCAAACAGGTAATTTTTCTCCTTCATTGAAGTGCGCGGATGAGGCGCACTGATAGGCTGCACTGGTGGGCACTGATAGGCTGCACTGGTGGGCACTGATAGGCATAGTTAAGGCGGCGCTAATAGGCACAGATAAGGTGGCACCGATAGGCACAGATAAGGCAGTACTGATGGGCACAGATAAGGCGGCACTGATGGGCAAAGATGGGCACAGATAAGATGGCACGGATGGGTGGCATGGATGGGTGGCACTAAGGGGCACTGATAGGTACCACTGATATATGGGACTGATGGGCACTGATAGGTGGCACTGATAGGTGGCACTGCTGGGCACGGATATGTTGCACTGGGGTGCAGCACCGTTTTTGAGGCAGATTGTGGGTGGCACTGTGGGCACTGCTGGGTGTCACTGTGGGCACTGCTGGGTGGCACTTAAGGGGGGCACTTATTTATTCCTGAGGGGGGCAGGTGGGCACTAGTAAGCTGGCCGTGATTGGGACTGATGTCCCGATCACGGCCGCCAGTGATCGGCTCTTTTTTTTTTCCTCCTCAGCGCGAGGAGGAATAATAGCCGATTACCGGCTCCGTTGTATCACATGATCAGCTGTCATTGGCTGACAGCTGATCACGTGATAAGGGGTCAGGATCGACCCCTTGCTCAGATCTGTGATCAGGCGAGTCTCGTAGACTCGCTGATCACAGAGCGCGCCGCTCGCGCCCCTCAGGGGGCGCGCAGGCCGCTCGTGCACGGGATGACGTCAATAGACGTAGTCCCGGCAAAGGAGGTCCGCGCTGTAGCCATCATTTGGCTATAGCGCGGGTCTCAAGTGGTTAAAGCATTTTAATGGACTTGGCCACACACAATCACACCAAAGTCCAACGGATTCGAACGTGATGACGTACGACCAGACTAGAATAAGGAAGTTCATAGCCAGTAGCCAATAGTTGCCCTAGCGTCGGTTTTTATCCGTCGGACTAGCATACACAGGAGCGGATTTCTCGAAAGGAACTGGGTCCAGCGGAGTTCCGGTGAAAAAATTTGAAACATGTTCCATTTCTAAAGTCTGTCAGATTTTTGGACAGCAAAAAGTCAGATGGAGCCCACACACGATCGAATTGGATTGGATTCGCTCTGTCGGACCTTTGCTGGCGAAAAACCTGGACGTGTTTACGTGGTATAATTTATCCCAAAGGTGTTCTATCAGGTTGAGGTCAGGACTCTGTGCAGGCCAGTCAAGTTCCTCCACCCCAAACTCGCTCATCCATGTCTTTATGGCCCTTGCTTTGTGCACTGGTCCAAATAATTTGGTGGAGGGGGGATTATGGTGTCGGGGTTGTTTTTTGGGGGTTGGGCTTGGCCTCTTAGTTCCAGTGAAGGGAACTCTTAAGGCGTCAGCATACCAAGACATTTTGGACAATTTCATGCTCCGAACTTTGTGGGAACAGTTTGGGGACGGCCCCTTCCTGTTCCAACATGACTGCGCACCAGTGTACAAACAGCCAGGGAACTATCACTTTTTTAGAAGGGAGTCAGTAATGGCAGCGTAGGTATTTCTCTCCTGACAGGTTCCCTTTAATCCCTGAATTATGTTTTGGAGATTTGCTTTATATATCAGCTGACAGCTGGTGGCCGAGCCGCTATGGGCAGAAAAGATTGGATTCTGGGCCGGGTTGTGTCTGTGGCGCGGCTGTCACACTTCTCTCTGTTCTATTTATTACATTCATTTATTTTTGTTGCAGGATCATTCTTCCCCAGGCCGCCTTTCCAATATTTCTTCCAACCTTCACATCATCTTCTGGCTGAGAGCTCCTTCTCTATTCCCAGCGCCATCAGAGCCCGCCGCGCCTGCTGAGTCCGGAAAATAAACCGCAGCCCCAGATCACATTCTACAACTGACTTCATGGCCTGAGCCGCCATAGTCCTGTACAAGAGGCAGAACTCCACCTTTTTATAGAGCCATACCTCACTGATTACCGTATATATACACCTCATACCTCACTAATTACCGTATATACACCTCATACCTCACTGATTACCGTATATATACACCTCATACCTCACTAATTACCGTATATACACCTCATACCTCACTGATTACCGTATATATACACCTCATACCTCACTGATTACCGTATATATACACCTCATACCTCACTAATTACTGTATATACACCTCATACCTCACTAATTACCGTATATATACACCTCATACCTCACTAATTACGGTATATACACCTCATACCTCACTGATTACCGTATATATACACCTCATACCTCACTAATTACCGTATATATACACCTCATACCTCACTAATTACTGTATATACACCTCATACCTCACTAATTACCGTATATATACACCTCATACCTCACTGATTACCGTATATATACACCTCATACCTCACTGATTACCGTATATATACACCTCATACCTCACTGATTACCGTATATATACACCTCATACCTCACTGATTACCGTATATATACACCTCATACCTCACTAATTACTGTATATACACCTCATACCTCACTAATTACCGTATATATACACCTCATACCTCACTAATTACGGTATATACACCTCATACCTCACTGATTACCGTATATATACACCTCATACCTCACTAATTACCGTATATATACACCTCATACCTCACTAATTACTGTATATATACACCTCATACCTCACTGATTACTGTATATACACCTCATACCTCACTAATTACCGTATATATACACCTCATACCTCACTGATTACCGTATATATACACCTCATACCTCACTGATTATGGTATATACACCTCATACCTCACTGATTACCGTATATATACACCTCATACCTCACGGATTACTGTACATACACCTCATACCTCACTAATTACCGTATATATACACCTCATACCTCACTGATTACCGTATATATACACCTCATACCTCACTGATTATGGTATATACACCTCATACCTCACTAATTACCGTATATATACACCTCATACCTCACTGATTACCGTATATATACACCTCATACCTCACTGATTACCGTATATATACACCTCATACCTCACCTATTACCGTATATATACACCTCATACCTCACTGATTACCGTATATATACACCTCATACCTCACTGATTACCGTATATATACACCTCATACCTCACCTATTACCGTATATATACACCTCATACCTCACTGATTACTGTATATACACCTCATACCTCACTAATTACTGTATATATACACCTCATACCTCACTGATTACTGTATATACACCTCATACCTCACTAATTACCGTATATATACACCTCATAGCTCACTAATTACTGTATATATACACCTCATACCTCACTAATTACTGTATATACACCTCATACCTCACTGATTACTGTATATATACACCTCATACCTCACTGATTACCGTATATATACACCTCATACCTCACTGATTACTGTATATACACCTCATACCTCACCTATTACCATATATATACACCGCATACCTCACTGATTACTGTATATACACCTCATACCTCACTAATTACTGTATATATACACCTCATACCTCACTAATTACTGTATATACACCTCATACCTCACTGATTACCGTATATATACACCTCATACCTCACTGATTACCGTATATATACACCTCATACCTCACTAATTACTGTATATACACCTCATACCTCACCTATTACCGTATATATACACCTCATACCTCACTGATTACTGTATATACACCTCATACCTCACTAATTACTGTATATACACCTCATACCTCACCTATTACCGTATATATACACCTCATACCTCACTGATTACTGTATATACACCTCATACCTCACTAATTACCGTATATATACACCTCATAGCTCACTAATTACTGTATATACACCTCATACCTCACTAATTACCGTATATATATATATATATATACATACACCTCATACCTCACTGATTACCGTATATATACACCTCATAGCTCACTAATTACCGTATATATACACCTCATACCTCAGTAATTACCGTATATATACACCTCATACCTCACTGATTACCGTATATATACACCTCATACCTCACTGATTACCGTATATATACACCTCATACCTCACTGATTACCGTATATATACACCTCATAGCTCACTAATTACCATATATATACACCTCATAGCTCACTAATTACTGTATATACACCTCATACCTCACTAATTACCGTATATATACACCTCATACCTCACCGATTACTGTATATATACACCTCATACCGTACTAATTACCGTATATATACACCTCATACCTCACTAATTACCGTATATATACACCTCATACCTCACTGATTACCGTATATATATATACCTCATACCTCACTGATTACTGTATATATACACCTCATACCTCACTGATTACCGTAAATACACCTCATACCTCACTGATTACTGTATATACACCATTTCATTCCTTCCTCCCATCTTTCTTTCTTTCTCTCTCTCTTTTTCTCCTCTTTCCTACCTCTCCCTTCTCTTGTATCTCCTTCTTATCCTATCCTTCCTTCTTTCCTCATTTAGCTCTCTCACACCTACCTACCTACCTACCTTCCTTCCTTCCATTGCCTTCTTATCCTATCCTCCCTTATTTCCTCATTTAGCTCCTTCTCCTTCCTTCCATTTCCTTCCTTACCTTCCTCCTTTCTTTCTCTTTCTCTATTTCCTTTTTTCTCCTCTTTCCTACCTCCTTCTTGTTCGATTTCCTTTAGATTTACCTTCAACTATTTAGTACAAGGGCCTGACTGATTGCATGCAAAATTAAAACGTTTTGGGTTTGACCTTTATATTATATGGTTTTGGTAAATCTAAAGGAAAATTGTACAAGAAAAATGTGTTCCTTGATAACACCTGAGCACTGCAACACAACTGGTTGGGTCCTTGTGCTTCTTACAGTCTAAGCTCTGCTGTACAGGAACTGCTAGAGGAGGCTGATACCAGGTCACATTCAGGTGCTTACACCTTGCATAAAAATAAAATAAAAATTAATGATGTGCAGTATTAATGATTACAGATCTGCATTACCTTTTTCTATCAGCAATTTATTGAATTCACGTACGTGTGGCGGCAAGAAAGGGCTTCCATCTTTGTAGGAACATTATCCTGATAAGATATTCCAGCCGGTGGCGCGCCGTTGCTCGGTGTATATTATTATGGGGTAATTGTTTGTTGAAACTACAATGACATATTGATCTGGGAAGCCGCACTTGTGACAACCCTCTCCCCGTCTGTGCGACCTTAAGATAATTAAAAGCCTGTGACTCATGTCTAATAGATATACTAAATAATGAAAAAAAAAAAAAAAAGAAATACCAACAGCACGCAGCTCCAAAAAAAAAAAAACAACAACATTTGAAATATCATTTTAATTAAGGCATTAGGCTCCTACCCTCATTGTACATTACCGCTGAATGTTTATAGGTCATTCCAGTGAAGCATTGCCTTAAAGAAGAACTCTGGTCTACACAGAAACTTTTCCATGGTTTATAATAGCGGAACAGTCTAGAATTACCTAGGCGGAAGGGGCGCAAGTATCTACTTCCAGACCGGGCCTTTTTCTTCCTAGAAAATGTCTTAAAACCCACAAACTATATATATATATATATATATATATATATATATATATATATATATATATATACATATATATACACATATATATATATATATATATACATATACATATACACATATATATATATATATATATATATATATATATAAATAAATATATATATATATATATATATATATATATATATATATATATATATAAATAAATAAATATATATATATATATATATATATATATATATATATATATAAATATAAATATATATATATATATATATATATATATATATATATATATATATAAATAAATATATATATATATATATATATATATATATATATATATAAATATAAATATATATATATAAAAATAAATAAATATATATATATATATATATATAAATAAATAAATATATATAAATACATAAATATAAATAAATAAATATATAAATAAAAAAAAAAAAAATATATATATATATATATATATATATATATATATATATATATAAATAAATATATATATATATAAATAAATAAATATAAATATATATATATATATTTATTTATTTATTTATATTTATATATATATATATATATATATTTTTTTTTAAGCAGAGGCCTTAGAGAATAAACTGCTGGGCGTTGCATTTTTTTACGTCACACGGTATTTTTCGCAGAGGTTTTTCAAACACTATTTTATTTTTTACCATAATTTTTATTGTATTCTGGATAATTTGTACATAAAAAAGAGGTTATCATGCAGAATGTGCCAAAGAACGCTTATATTGGAAGAATGGTAAATGCAGAATGCGCGATTCATCTGATAATAATCATTTGTACTTTTACATAATATTAATTCTTAAGCGTGGATGAACAGTTGGACCATTTTACAGTTTAACATTTTAACAATTCTAGATCCCTTGTCAAAATTCCATTCTAACTGAGGAATTTGTATTATTTTAGAGTATGATAATGTATAATAAAATAAGATAAAATAGGAATAAATTGAAAAAAAAAATAGGAATAAAAAATTAAAAATAAATATAAAAATAAAGAACAAGGGTTGCGATATGGATTGGTGACAAGAATGGCCCCACCAATCACCTGATTTGAATCCAATAAAAAATTTATGGAAAGAACTAAAGATCAGAATTCATAGAAGAAGCATTTCCCCCATTCTGCCTACTGACATTGATCACCGCTCCCTGTAATCGGGAGCGGTGATCAGTGTCGTGTCACACATAGCCCCCTCCCCCCCCATTAGAATCACTCCCTGGGACACACTTAACCCCTACAGCGCCACCTAGCGGTTAACCAGTCACATTTACACAGTAATCAATGCATTTTTAATTGCACCGATTGCTGTATAAATGGGAACGGTCTCAAAATCACGCCAAAAGTGACCGATGTGTCCGCCATAATGTCGCAGGCACACTGATCGCCACCATTATTAGTAAAAAAAAAAAATATATTAATAAAAATGCCATAAAACTATCCCCTATTTTGTAGACGCCATAACTTTTGCACAAACCAATCAATAAACGCTTATTACGATTTTTTTTTACCAAAAATATGTAGAATACGTATCGGCCTAAACTGAGGGAAAAAAAAATTATATATTTTTTGGGGATGTTTATTATAGCAAACAGTAAAATATCATGCGTTTTTTTTTTCAAAAGTTTCGCTATTTTTTCGCTTATAGCGCAAAAGGAAATCGCAGAGGTGATCAAATACCACCAAAAGAAAGCTCTATTTGTGGGGAAAAAAGGACATCAAATTTGTTTGGGAGCCACGTCGCATGACCGCGCAATTGTAAGTTAAAGCGACGCAGTGCCGAATTGCAAAAAGTGATCTGGTCTTTGCCCAGCCAAATGGTCCGGGGCTTAAGTGGTTAAGGTCATTGGTGGTAAGATAGCGCCTAATTCTTTATTTTATTTTTTTCATCCAAATCAGGATTTGCATAAAATTTGGGTCAGTTTATTAAAGAGAAAACCGTATTGTTTGGTTTGTTTTTTTTTAAAAAAGTTATATCATTTACTGAAATGGTATTTCAGCTCCTAATTAATTTTTTTTCTGTGGATTTTTCAATTAAAGCAGAGTTCCACCCACCCCTTTAAAAATTTGAAGTCAGCAGCTACACATATTGTACAAATACTGTATACATCCCAAAATTTTGAGATGGTAATGAGGGACACCTACTAGCAAACATATGTAGGCATAGGACACGCCCCCTGCCTCACCCCCTTAAAGGAGAATTAACCCCAAAAAAAGGCTAATTAAATCCAGAAGGGCTTTTTTTTTACCACTACTATTACTTTATATTGGCTTTTAAATTTTACAAATGCAGCAATTCAGAATTTGGATGAAAAGTTTAGCACTGGGAACAATTTTTGAAAGATAAAAAGTGCATTTTATATACAACTATATAGATCAGACCGAAATGAGGGACAAATGAGGAGGAAAGAGGGACAGAGGGATATTGCTCCAAATCAGGGACAGCTGACTTTTAACATTAGGATACTTACCTGTCCTGTAGTCCAGTGATGTTCACACTGCAGCCCATGTTTACATCGGCTGGTTAGGTGCTGCCGCCGCCATTGCAAGGAAAACGCTGCAGTGTAGCATTTCGGCCTTCACGGCCGGGTCCCTACTACGCAAAGCACACTGTACTCTCTCTCACTGACCCAGGAGTAGGGGAGGGAGGAGGAGGGGAGGCCAAGCTGCTGACATAATTTTCTGCGGCCCGGTCTCTCCCAGAAATGGAGACAGGGTACCTGTAAAAAACATGTACCCGCTCCCCCTCCAAAAGGTGTCAAATGTGGCACCGGGGGGGGGGGGGGGTCAGATAAGCCACTTTTGGGTGCAACTGTCAGAAACCTGACAGGCTGAGACAGAAGTACAGTTAAATCACACTTATTTAGTAATAAAAGTGAAAGGAACAAATGTAATCAAATCATAGCCAAAGTTCGGTAACTGGATAGTTCAGACCGAATAGTCAGCCAAGCCAGAAGGTCAGGGATCAATGTAGTGGAACAGCAAGCAGGATCTGGAGCCAGAAGGGATGTCAGCAAAGCAAGTCTTTGAACATGAACGCAGGTGATAGTCTCTGTCTGTGATGTTGACCAAGTTCAAGGCAGAGATCCTCTGGGCTGAACAGCTTAAGGGTCCTTTCACACGGGGCGGATCAGTGCTGATCCACCCTGTGGATATCTGCTTGCTCAGCGAGGATCGCCGGAGCGATCTCCGCTGAGCAGGAAGATGACAGGTCTGTCTCTGCACACTGCGCAGGGATGGACCTGTCACAGCGCCGCTCTCCCCTATGGGAGATCAGGTGACGACAAACCGCAGTGTCCATCGTCACCCGATCCGATGCGGATGGAAAAATAGCTTTTTCCTCCGTCACACTTCTTCGGATTGGAGTGGGTTGGATGTCAGCGGACTTGTCACCGCTGACATCCGACGCTCCATAGACCTCTATGGAGCATTCGTTCAGGTCCGCCTGAAAAACTGACAGGCGGATCTGAACGGATCGTCCGTGTGAAAGGGGCCTTGGTAGGCAGGCCTGACGAGCAGGATATCATCAACAGCTGAGTATAAAAGGAGCTGGCAATTAGCCGAGAGCTGAGCGGCTACTCAGAGAAGGAAGGGCTGAGCCCAGCCCTAACAGGAACTCCGCTTTAAGACCCTTTTCACACTGGGACTTTTTTCAGGCGCTTTAGCATTAAAAAAGCGCTTAAAAGAAGCCTCATCTGCAATCCCGAGTGCTTTCACACTGAGCCTTTTTAAGCACTTTCTTTTTTTATATATATATTTTTTACACTATATTATAGAGGCGAACAGAGCCGTTCTGGTCTCTGCCTATATGATCAGCCGGCAGAAGTGAGAACCCATGTGAATCAGCCCCTAATAACATGTTTTCAAATTTTTTTTTTTTTACAATTATAATTTTTATAATTTCTTTAAAAAAATTTAAGAGCCCTGCTGGGGGCTTTGGTGAAACGCCAGGAGTCTAAACAGACTCCTGATGTCTCACCCTTGAGATAGAGAAAGTGATTGAGGACACGGTCCTGAACCTCCATCTCTGCAGAATAAATGAACAGGAAGAGCTCTGCACAGTCTACCTGTTCATTTACCAACTGAAGCATAGTGAAAAAAACTGTTTACTATGCTTCCTTTAATAAAGAGGAACTTCAGTCTGCTCACATAATTTATAATAAAAACATCTTTGCCATTCTGAAGCTTCCCTCCAACCACTTTGCATATTATTTTATATATACTATGATTGTGTACTTGCCAAATATGCTACAGAAATCTCCCTCCACTGAGTCTGGCTGTAGCCATTTTAACTGTGGTCAGCAGAAGCTGCTGCCTGTTCACTTCCTGGATTTACACAGGCACACCTCCAGCTCTGCAGCTCTCTTTGGCCCTCTTATGACTCATCCCCCCCTCCATTCCCGGAAAAAATCTCCCGAGAGTGAGAGAGAGAGAGCTGTTCATGATGTCATAAGCCTAGGTTAATGACCAGGCAAGAAATAGGAAGTGGGCTGTATAAGGTATTTACTGGCAGAAAAAATAATGTTTTACTATCCAAAGTTAAAACAACAATAAGGGCAGAAGATTTAATAGACGGAAAGATGAAAAAATTACTGAAGTTCCGCTTTAATGGAAAGTGCGGTTGATTTACTAAAACCGGAGAGTGCAAAATCTGGTGCAGCTGTGTATAGAAACCAATCAGCTTCTAACTTCAGTTCAATTAAGCTTTGAAAAAAAACCAAAAAAAACCTGGGAGCTGTTCTAAATTCAGCCAAAGTTTGTGCTGGGAGCTGATTGCCTATAATGCACAGCTGTATCAGATTTTGTACTCTCCAGTTTTACTAAATAACCCCAGTGAGTGATCGGTACTGATCTTTCACTGTGCTGCAGCTGCAGGGACAGCCATACAGGGGATAAAGAAGGGGAGGAAAGAAGAGGATTCATGAGGAGGGAGGGAGGAAAGAGGGAAGGAAGAAGGGAAAGAAGGAAGGAAGGAAGGAAGAGGAGTATAGGAAGGAAGGAAGGAAAAGGAGGGAAGGAAGAGGAGGATAGAAAGCAAACAAGGAAGGAAGAGGAGGATAGGAAGAAAGGAAGAGGAGGATAGGAAGGAAGGAAGAGGAGGGAAGGAAGGAAGAAAAAAAAGAGGATAGCAAGGAAGGAAGGAAAAGGAGGAAAAGGATGGAAGAGGAGGATAGAAAGGAAACAAGGAAGGAAGAGGAGGGAAGGAAAAGGAGGGAAGGAAGGAAGTAAGAGGGTAGAAAGGAAACAAGGAAGGGGGAGGAGGATAGGAAGGAAGGAAAGGTAGGAAAGGAAGGAAGAGGAGGATAGAAAGCAAACACGGGAGGAAGAGGAGGATAGGAAGGAAGGAAGAGGAGGGAAGGAAGGAAGAAAAAGAGGATGGAAAGGAAGGATGAAATGAAAAGGAGGAAAGGAAGGAAGAGAAGGATTGAAAGGAAACAAGGAAGGTAGATGAGGATAGGAAGGAAGAAGGAAAGAAGGAAGAAAAAGGAGGAAAGGAAGGAAGAGAAAGATAGAAAGCAAATAAGGAAGGAAGAAGAGGATAAGAAGGAAGGAAAGAAGAGGAGGATAGGAAGGAAGAAAAAAAAGGGGGATAGGAAGGAAGGAAAAGGAGGAAAGGAAGGAAGAGGAAGATAGAAAGGAAACAAGGAAGGAAGAGGAGAATAGAAAGCAATCATGGAAGGAAGAGGAGGATAGGAAGTAAGGAAGAGGAGGGAAGGAAGGAAGAAAAAAGAGGATAGGAAGGAAGGAAGAAAGGAAAAGGAGGAAAGGAAGGAAGAGGAGGATAGAAAGGAAACAAGGAAGATAGATGAGGATAGGAAAGAAGAAAGGAAAAGGAGGAAGGGAAGGAAGGAAGGAAGGAGGAGGAAGATAGAAAGGAAAAAGGAAGGAAGAGGAGGAAAGGAAGGGAGGAAGGCAAAAGAGGATAGGAAGGAAGAAAAAAGAGGATAGAAAAGAATGAAGGAAGATGAAGAATGAAATATGGGAGGAGAAAGAGACAATGAGGAGAGGGGAAGTAAGAAAGGAAGCAAGAGAAAGGAGGAATATGAACGGAAAGAAAATGACATCATGCAGTAGTTGAGGCGTTACGAGATGTCCTCCTTCCATAGGATGGGCACCTTCTCTCGGGTGATTCATCTGCAGGTCTCACACAGACATTTGCAGGTTTCTATTATTATGGGCTGGAATCTCATCAGTGATTTCCCTTTTATCTGTGACCTGGTAGAAATCTTTTCACCCCGCAGAAGCCGCATTTATAATTAATCCATTTCCGTGAGATTAGAATGTCAGACGTGGACGGAGGAGCCCCTGCCAGGGTTGGCTCCTTTATTTCTGTCTCCGCATTACTCGCTCTCCCAGCAGCAATTTTCCTTCTCTGTAAATTCTGCCAAATCCAATGTGTTTTTCTCCATAGACATCTGCCCAAATAAATGCAGATCTCAGATTTTTTTGTCACATTCCAGCATTAACAGTGTTAGTGACATCTTAGAAATCATATTACTTACTAATACTGTACTTACCAACCTGCTATTCCAATATAAAAGATTGTATTCTGGTAACTGTATGGGGTTAATACCTACAATGATAGTATTGAGTATTCTTTTCATTTTTTTTTTCCACACCCTTTTATTAACACTGATCAACTATAACTTTATGACAACCCTCCTAACACTGAGTAGGTACCCCTTTTGCCTCCAAAACAGCCCTTACCCTTCCAGGCATGGACTTCACTAGACCTCTGAAGGTACGTTGTAATATCTGGCACCAAGCTGTCAGTAGTAGATGCGAGGCCTCCATGGGTCAGACTCGTCTTTCCATTACATCCTACAGATGCTCGATTGGACTGAGATCTGGAGAATTTGGAGGTCAAGTCAACACCATAAACTCATTGTTGTGATCCTCAAACTATTCTTGAACCATTTTTGCAGTGTGGCAGGGCACATTATCCTTCTGAAAGAGGCTGCTGCTAACAGGAAATGTGTTGCCATGAAGGGGTGGTACTTGGTCACCAGCAATGTTTAGGTAGGTGGTACGTGTCAAGTACCATCTACATGAATGGCAGGAGCCAAGTTTTCCTAGCAGAACCTTGCCCAAAGCATCACGCTGCCTCCGCCGGGTTGTCTTCTTCCCGTACTGCATCCTAGTGCCATCTTGTGACGCACACGCACCCGGCCATCCACGTGACGTAAAAGAAAGTGTGATTCATCAGACCAGGCCGCCTTCTTCCATTGCTCTGTGGTCCAATTCTGATTCTCACATGCCCATTGTAGGCACTTTTGGCTGTGGACACGGGTCAGTATGGGCACCCAGACTGGTCTGCAGCTACACAAACTGTTGAACATTTTTTTTTCATGGTTTCAACACACAACTTCAGAGACAACATGTTCACATGCTGCCTAATATATCCCACCCACTTTCAGATGCCATGGTAATGAGATAATCACTGTTATTCACTTAAAGTGTCTGTTAAGCCATTATTATAAGTCGATGCCAGCCCCTCTATTAGAGGCTGGCATAGCACAATGTGTAAGTTGTATTTAAAATTGAGCGCTGTAAATGCTGAATATCAGCTGTCTTCAGGCCGGTCACATCGCTCGCTGCCGCTTTCCAGCTCTGATAGATGTCCTCTGCGGGAGGGGCTGTGATCTCCTTCTGACGTCAGAGGGAGATGAGGTGGCTGCTCGTCTCCTCCTCATGTGACCGGCCTGAAGACAGCTGATATTCAGTATTTACAGCGCTTGTTTTTAACTTCAGATCGGCGCTATATACTAATGACGGCTACAGTGCGGACCTACTTTCCCAGGAGGGCGTCAATAGATGTCCTCCCACGCCCGAACGGCCTGTGTGCCCCTTGCAGGGCGTGCTCTGTGATCAGCGAGTCTATGTGACTTGGCTGATCACAGATCAGAGTAAGGGGTCAATCCCGACCCCTTACCACGCGATCAGCTGTCAGCCAATGACAGCTGATCATGTGATGTAAACAGAGACAATAATCGCCTATTTTTTCTCCTTGTGCTGATAGCTGATTAAAAAAAGCCGATCACCGGCAGCTCTCAGAGGGACATTGGTCCCGATCAAGAAGAGTTGCCGCCAGTGCCCACCACAACATCTAACAGTGCCCACAGTGCCACCTATTAGTGTCATCAATCAGTGCCTCATCAACAGTGCTTCCCATCAGTGTCACCTACCAGTGCCTACACTGCCACCCATCAGTGCCCATAGTGTCACCTATCACTGCCCACAGTGCCACCTATCAGTGTCATCAATCAGTGCCTCATCAACAGTGCTGCCCATCAGTGTCACCTACCAGTGCTTACATTGCCACCCATCAGTGCCCATAGTGTCACCTATCATTGCCCACAGTGCCACCTATCAGTGTCATCAATCAGTGCCTCGTCAACAGTGCTGCCCATCAGTGTCACCTACCAGTGCTTACAGTGCCCCCCATCAGTGCCCAGAGTGTCACCTATCAGTGCCCACAGTGCCACCTATCAGTGTCATCAATCAGTGCCTCATCAACAGTGCTGCCCATCAGTGTCACCTACCAGTGCTTACAGTGCCACCCATCAGTGCCCATAGTGTCACCTATCAGTGCCCACAGTGCCACCTATCAGTGTCATCAATCAGTGCCTCATCAACAGTGCTGCCCATCAGTGTCACCTACCAGTGCTTACAGTGCCACCCATCAGTGCCCAGAGTGTCACCTATCAGTGCCCACAGTGCCACCTATCAGTGTCATCAATCAGTGCCTCATCAACAGTGCTGCCCATCAGTGTCACCTACCAGTGCTTACAGTGCCACCCATCAGTGCCCACAGTGTCACCTATCAGTGCCCACAGTGACACCTATCAGTGTCATCAGTGCCTCATCAACAGTGCTGCCCATCAGTGTCACCTACCAGTGCCCATCAGTGACATCTTTCAATGGTACCTATCAGTAACACCTATCAGTGCCCATCAGCACCCACAGTGCCACCAATCAGTGTCATCAATCAGTGCCTCATCAACAGTGCTGCCCATCAGTGTCACCTACCAGTGCCCACATTGCCACCCATCAGTGCCCACAGTGCCACCTATCAGTGTCATCAATCAGTGCCTCATCAACAGTGCTGCCTATCAGTGTCACCTATCAATGCCCATCAGTGACATCTTTCAGTGGTACCTGTCAGTAACACCTATCAGTGCCACCCATCAGGGCTCATCACTGCCATCTTATCAGTGCCACCTTATCTGTGCCTATCAGTGCTGCCTTGTCTGTGCTTATCAGTGCCCATCAGTGCAGCCTCATCAGCGCATATCAATGAAGCAGAAAAATGACATGTATAACAAACTATGAAACATGATTTTCTTTTCAAAATTTTCTGTCTTTTTTTGTTTGTTTAGCAAAAAATAAAAACCCCAGTTGTGATTAAATATCACCAAAAGAAAGCTCTATTTGTGTAAAAAAAAATGATAAAAAACTGAATTTGGGTGCAATCTTGTATGACTGCGCAATTGTCATTCAAATTGCGCCAGCGCTGAAAGCTGAAAATTCATCTGGGCAGGAAGGGGGAATTAAGTGCCCAGTTAGCAAGTGGTTAAATACAACTTACACATTGTGCTATGCCAACCTCTAATAGAGAGGCTGGCAGTGACAAATGTAATATTTTAATATTAAAATAATATCGGCGGAGGGCCAGAGACAGACAGAGAGGGCGCTGACAGAGAGGAAGGAGGGGTTGAGGGGGGAGAGAGGAGAGCAGAGAGCAGGCAGCCTATCACAGAGGGAGGCACTTTGACCACGGTGATCAGGGCGGAGCTGCCTTGGTTATCGTGGTCTGTTTAGAGAGGCCGTACAGGAAGTGGTAGATTTAGGGGGGGGGGGGGGTTTCTTACAGTTTAGAGGGGGGGCAGATTACATAGCACAAGAGCTGCGCTGTGTAATCTGCTTTAAGGGACCAGAATCTGCATATTTTTTTGGGGGTTAACAAACGCTTTAACACGTTAGTGGTCATAAAATTATGACTGATCAGTGAAAGCACATAATTCTATAATATATGCCATAAGCAGCAGTGATCTTCAGTGAAACAGGCATATCAATAGAAGTAGCAGATCCAGAATTATGGGCGGCTGAAACTGAATCCATATGTGGACTTGTCTTGCAAATGTCAAACTTGGTCCCGTTAGCGGAGCTGTTGTCATGGAGTTTGGTAGACCCTCTGGCAACAACAACAGGCGGCGTAGATGGTAGAAGGGCGAACGTCACCAGACAGATGGTCAGAGCAAACAACAGACAGTATCAGAGTCAGCAGACTTATGGCCGGGACAGACAAAGACAGAGTCCAGATGCCAGACAAGCAAGCAGAACAATGGTGGATAATACAGAGAGAAAAGATTTTTGATCAGGATAACATAGCTCCCAACTGTCCCTGATTTTGAGGGACTGTCTCTGATTTGGAACAAAGTCCCTCTTGCCTCCTCATTTGTCCCTGATTTTGGTCTGATCAATATACAGTGGGGGGAAAATAATTATTTGATCCCCTGCAGATTGTGTAAGTTTGCCCACTTACAAAGAAATGAAGGGTCTATCATTTTTATCATAGGTGTATTTTATATGATACAAATGTTATAAGCTGAGTTGCAGTTAAGTGAGTAAAATAAGTATTACGTCCCCAGCACAGAGGTCAGAGGTTTCTTGTAGTTGGTGACCAGGTTTGCACACATCTCAGGAGGGATTTTGATCCACTTCTTCTTTACAGATCTTCTCTAAATCCTTAAGGTTTCTTGGCTATCGCTTGGCGGAGTTTCAGCTCCCTCCATACATGTTCTATAGGTCTGGAGACTGACAAGGCCACTCTATAACTTTAAAGTGGGGTACCCCCTAAAAAAAAAATATTAAAAGTCAGCAGCTACAAATACTGCAGCTGCTGGCTTTTAATAATCGGACACTTACCTGCCCCAGGGTCCAGCGATGCGGGGGAACGAAGCCCCCCCCCTCGCTCCCCGCTCCGCTCGCGGCGCCGTCATGCATACTGTGTGCACCCGGCTGTGGCTTCACAGCCGGGCACCCACTGCGCATGCGCGAGGGGCGCAGGGCGCCGTGATACGCCGTACAGTCACCTGGGATACATGACAGGTCCCAGGTGAATGTGCGGCGCGAGGGGAAGTGATGTCACCAGTCCGGGCAATGAGGAAGGCAGATTACGAGGGACCCCCTAGCAACCGGTATTTAGAGGTGAGTAAAAAAAATTTTTTTTGCCAATTATTTTTTATTTATTTTTTTTTACGAATTTTAAGCAGTTTTAATTTTTTGGTGGCAACACCACTTTAATGAGCTTCTTCTTGAGCCACTTCTTTGTTGCCTTGGAGGTATGTTTTGGGTCATTGTTATGCTGGAAGACCCATCCACCACCCATCTTTAGTGTTCTGGCTGAGGGAAGAAGGTTTTTATCCCAGATTTTACAATACAAGGCCCCGTCCATCGGCCCCTCAATGCAGCAAAGTCGGTCTGTACCTTTAGCAGAGAAACAGCGCCAAAGCATAATGTTTCCACCTTAATGCTTGACTGTAGAGATGGTGTTCTTAGGGTAATAGTCAGCATTTTTCTTCCATCAAACACAGTGAGTCGAGTTACTGCCAAAGAGCTCAATTTTGGTGTCATCTGACCACAGCACTTTCTCCCAATCCTTCTCTGAATCATTTAGATGTTCACTTCAGCTTCAGATGGGCCTGTACATGTGTCTTCTTGAGGTGGGGGACCTTGCGGGCGCTGCAGGATTTCAATCTATGACAGCGTATTGTGTTACCAATACACCTATGATAACAATTATAGGCCCTTCATTTCTTTGTAAGTGGGAAAACTTACAAAATCCGCAGGGAATCAAATCATTGTTTTCCCTACCGTAGCATATAAAATGCACATTTTTATCTTTCAAAAAGTATTTCCCAGTGCTAAACATTTCATCCCATTTCTAAACTGCTGCATTTGTAAATGCCGAAAGCCAATATAAAGGAATAGTAGTGGGAAAAAAAGCATTACCGTATTTATTGGAGTATTACACACACTTTTTTCCCCCTTAAAATCAGGGGAAAATCGCGGGTGCGTGTTATACGCCAATCCTCCGTGATTTCTGATAAATTTTTGGGCTCTGGGTGGCTTTCAGCCGCCTTCGGCCCTTCTCGCAGCTTTCGGCCACCTTCGGCCCTTCTCTGCAGCCAAAAACCGCAGAGAGCGGCCGAAAGTCGCCAAGTACGGCCGAAGGCGGCCGAAAGCCGCCAAGAACTACCGGGCGCCGCCGAGATACACAGGACATCTCGGCGGCGCCATTTTTTTAAAATAAAAGCTGATATCACTGAGGGGACAACGATGGACAAGGCTGCAATGATGGACAGGCTGCATGACGGACAGGCTGCATGACAAGGCTGCAATGACAGACAGGCTGCATGACAAGGCTGCAATGACAGACAGGCTGCATGACAAGGCTGCAATGACAGACAGGCTGCATGACAAGGCTGCAATGACAGACAGGCTGCATGACAAGGCTGCAATGACGGACAGGCTGCATGACAAGGCTGCAATGACAGACAGGCTGCATGACTAGGCTGCAATGACAGACAGGCTGCATGACAAGGCTGCAATGACAGACAGGCTGCATGACAAGGCTGCAATGACGGACAGGCTGCATGACAAGGCTGCAATGACGGACAGGCTGCATGACAAGGCTGCAATGACAGACAGGCTGCATGACAGGCTGCAATGACAGACAGGCTGCATGACAAGGCTGCATTGACAGACAGGCTGCATGATGGACAGGCTGCATGACAAGGCTGCAATGACAGACAGGCTGCATGACAAGGCTGCAATGACAAGGCTGCAATGATGGACAGGCTGCATGACAAGGCTGCAATGACAGACAGGCTGCATGACAAGGCTGCAATGACGGACAGGCTGCATGACAAGGCTGCAATGACAGACAGGCTGCATGACAAGGCTGCAATGACAGACAGGCTGCATGACAAGGCTGCAATGACAGACAGGCTGCATGATGGACAGGCTGCATGACAAGGCTGCAATGACAGACAGGCTGCATGACAAGGCTGCAATGACAGACAGGCTGCATGATGGACAGGCTGTATGACAAGGCTGCAATGACAGACAGGCTGCATGACAAGGCTGCAATGACAAGGCTGCAATGATGGACAGGCTGCATGACAAGGCTGCAATGACAGACAGGCTGCATGACAAGGTTGCAATGACAAGGCTGCAATGATGGACAGGCTGCATGACAAGGTTGCAATGATGGACAGGCTGCATGACAAGGCTGCAATGACGCTGATAAGGCTGCATTGATGGGCATTTAAATGTAAGTTTTTTTTCCTTAAATTTCCCTCCTAAAGGTTTTTTTCCTTAAAATTCCCTCCTAAACTTGGGGTGCGTGTTATACACCGATAAATACAGTAGTTTCTTTTTTTGGTACAATCTTCCTTTAAGGGGGCATGGTGGGGGGTGTCTTATGCCTACATACATTTGCTAATAGGTGTCCCTCATTCCCATTTCAGAAAGTTTGGAGGAATGGGATAAGTACAAACAGGCTGAGTACAAACACACTCTAAACAATAATATTCCAGAGCAAAAACAGCATAAAGAATAATCTGTTGACCAGGCAAAGCCTTGAAACTCCACTATAGGCCGCTAATAGGTCAGATGTGCACAAAAGGAGGCCTGAGCTGCAATGCTAACCTAAAACCAGCAGATGGCGAATGTTCAAGGATGAAAATTGCTGTCATTTACCTTCCTCGCTCCCTTGCTGTCAGGCATCTTCTCTCGCTTGAGGCGCTTTAGGGTTCCTCCTGCAACATCATAGGGGTGTGTTTCCTAAAGGAGCCACAGCTATTTAAAAGATTTATGAGGTGTGTCTAAAAAGTTCTGTGATTTGTCTGATATCTTAACGGCAACGTGGGCCATGCACATGGCTATCCAGAGACACCTAGGAGTACACGTGATTGTCAGGGTAAACCCACTGCGGGCAGTTGAATGTAGTCAGTGTGAGAGGTAGGGTTACAGTGCCATGGAGCAACGAGTGAACGCCAATACAAAACATTGAAGCAAAAAGTAATAGCAGAGGAGGGATTAAAATTAGGGTTGCCACCTGTCCAGGATTCACCCGGACAGTTCGGGTTTGGAATCATGCGTCCGGGGTTCAGACTGCCTGAAACCCGGACACATTAGTAAGACTGGGCTATGGATTCCCAGCAGGGTTGCTCGATGCAGTTGTCTAAGCTGAGTGTGTCTGTTACACCCTTTCACACTGCTCAAAGCCAGTACTAACCCCCCCCCCACCCGAAATACACACACAGATGGGAGAGGAGAGAGGGCTCGATCAGCACCTCTTTCCCCCACCCCTACCCCTCTGGGTCTGCCCACACTCCAATCCCCGGCGCTGTGCCTCAGAAAAGGAAAGTTGGGGCCAGAAAAATTTGAATTCAGCAGCCTCAGATACATCTGGATGAGAGATGCTGACTGCCAAGGGGTGAGTGAGCTCACCATCCATCCCTGTCTGTGACTGAAGTCTCCCCGCTTCTCTCTCCTGCCTCTGAGTGAGTACACCAAGGTAAATCAGGGTTCTCAGAGCACCCCTTACATCAGATTTCCCCTTTAAACCAGAGGCCACAGTGTTCCCCCTTACATTAGAGTCCTCTCCGTACATCAGAGTTCTCAGTGTTACATCCCAGAGTATCCCTTATGTTAGAGTCCCCAGAGTTCTCCCTTACATCAGAGTCTGCAGAGTCCCCCCTTACAGTGAAAGGTAACTCAGCGAGTTCAGATGTAAAAAGGGGAGCTCTGTGGACTCTGATGTAAAGGGGGACTCTTGTTATTAACTTCATATGATTAGAAATGTCATTTAATAGCAAAATATATGTATAGTTTTTACTATAAAACAAAAATTGGCGTGCTCCGCTAAAGTGTTCGGGTTTGACTTGAACAAAAGGTGGCAACCCTAATTAAAATACCATCCCAGCAGCCAGCAGATCCCAGCAATTAGCCTTCACCTGATGCTGACTGCTGGGAGGGTATTTAGTCCATCCTCTGCTTGTACCTCTTGCTTCATTGATTTGCTTGGAGACACCCAATTCTTGACACCAGAACTATACCCTTCTGATCCAGGAACCACAGCGCCACCAGCAGGTGATCCAGTTACCAACAGCCTATTTTGACATGCATTTTTCACAAAAGTGATATTAAAGGTGTGTTTTTTAAATAACAAATATATCATACTTACAAAACCATTGCACAGAGCAGCCCAGATACTCTTCTCAGGACCCCCCTCCCCCCCCCCAGGACTCCAGGCCCCTCCCCTTGCCAAGTTCCCCCACAGCAAGCAGGGGGCACCCAAGGGGCTTACTCCCGAGCCGCTGTTCTGTGTGTCCATTCACACAGAGAGCCGAGGCTCAGCCCTGCCCACTCTCTCTCCTCATTGGCTCACTGGCTGTGATTGACAGCAGCTGGAGCCAATGACAATTGCGGACCTCTCCTAAAAATGGTAGCTGCCTGATTGTCACTGATCCAATGCAGATCAGAACTTCTGATATATACCTGCTCCAGGTCAACAGCTAAGAAAACACTGTAATCAAGGACAGCCAGACAGTTGCCATTTCTGGCAAAATGTCTGTTTTCTTAGCCCTCTCCTAACACAGGCCGACTGCAGAATATTTCTCATCAACCAGTGGAAGAAAATCTGTATAGTCTTCCAACTTCATTTTAGCAAATTCGTAAGTTGTTTTTTTTTTTGTTTTTTTCGAGCAGACGGAAATCTTTCTTAGGCATGTAAAAACGTTGAACATTCTCTGATCTTTACCCAGCAGTACAAAAGAAGGTGATTTTACTATAACACAGAGAGCATGGAGTGAAATAAATCACATTTCCATATCAAGGGCGGCCCGCTGTGATATTCCAGCATCCTTACATCCATTCAGATTAGAAAAAAAACAGAATCCTGCCAGCTCTTGGTATTCAAAGCGTATCCTTAATTCTTGTTTATTTATAACTTTTGCAAAGTGAGGGGGAAAGAAAATCTTGTTTTGCTGTAAAAATGTTTAAACAGAAGGAATTGATGGCCTTATTTAACCACTTGCTTACTGGGCACTTAAACCCCCCTCAGTCCCAGACCAATTTTCAGCTTTCAGCGCTGATGCACTTTGAATGACAATTGCGCGGGCATACAACACTGTACCCAAATGAAATTTTTATCATTTTTTTCCCACAAATAGAGCTTTTATTTTGGTGGTATTTAATTACAGCTCGGAGTTTTATTTTTTGCTAAACAAACCAAAAAAGATGCAAAAAAAAAAATCATGTTTTAATAGTTTGTTATAAAATTTTGCAAACGGGTCATTTTTCTCCTTCATTGAAGTGCGCTAATTAGGCAGCACTGATAGGCTGCACTGGTGGGCACTGATGGGCTGCATTGGTGGGCACTGATGGGCTGCACTGGTGGGCACTGATAGGCATAGTTAAGGCGGCACTAATAAGCACAGATAAGGCGGCACCGATGGGCACAGATAAGGCAGCACTGATGGGCAAAGATGGGCACAGATAAGATGGCACGGATGGGTGGCACGGATGGGTGGCACGGATGGGCACTGATAGGTACAGCTGATAGATGGGACTGATGGGCACTAAATAGGTGGCACTGATAGGTGGCACTGCTGGGCACTGATGGGCGGCACTGCTGGGCACTGATGGGCTGCACTGGGGTGCAGCACCTTTGAGGCAGATTGTGGGCACTGCTGGGTGGCACTGTGGGTGGCACTGCTGGGTGGCACTGTGGGCAGTGCTGGGTGGCACTGTGGGCACTGCTGGGTGGCACTATGGGCACTGCTGGGTGGCACTGACGGGGGGCACTTACTTTTAATAAGTGGGGCACTGCAGGGGGCAGGTGGGCACTGGCAGGGGGCAGGTGGTCGCTAGCAGGGCTGGCCGTGATCGGGACTGATGTCCCGATCACGGCCGCCGGTGATCGGCTTTTTTTTTTCTCCTCGCGCTGTCAGCCGTCAATTGACTATAGCGCGGATCTCAAGTGGTTAATAAAACCGCAAAGCGACGTAACTGATCTAAATCTATTAAACCCTTAACATCGCCTCCCTTTAAGTGGGCTTTAATGCCCGGGAGGCAGAGTATCATGTGACCAATGTGACTGGCACTCCCATTGGTCACGTCTTGATCAGAAACCGTGACCAAAAGCTGTCGGTGACAGCCCAGTCACTGTGCTGGAAATGCACTCTCAGCACGTGTACAGCAGATGGGTACTAAATAGGATTGCCACCTTTTCTGCAAGGTAATGCAGTGCGCATAGGGTGTCGCAGTGAACAGTGGGTGTGGCCAAATTGCTCTTGGTGACATCATCTCCCTGCCCCCGAGTGATGCGGAACCTGCCCCCAGACAGCCACCTGCACCTCCCAGACCGCGAACAAATTTGTATGTGACTATCTTGGTTACTTGGGGAGCCACAGCCCAGTCTGAATAATGTGTCTGGGTTTCAGTCCGCCTGAAACCCGGACACATGATTCAAAACCCAATCTGTCCTAGTGAATCCTGGACAAGTGGCAACCCTAGTACTAAAGCCCTCCTTTCCAGCAGATACATATGTAGCACCCTCTAGTGTGCTACCAGCGGTACTGCAGGTAAACTATAGTCTGGCCCAGGGTTAAACCTGAGCCATGGAATCTGGGTCAGGGTTATTAGAGGTTAGGGATGGATGACTCATCCAGGCAGCTCTCTGGTGTCTCTCCCTGGTTCTAGAATGTTGGAGAATATTTTAGAAATTAGTGGGCGGAAGCTAGGAGGGGTTTCCATGCATATTTAGGAGTCCTTGGCCAATCCTCAGAAAGTGGGCATGGCAGGGAACCAAGGAGCCCTTAAAGCAGAGGTTCACACAAAAATGTAATCTCCGCTTTTCGAAACCCCCCCCCCCTTCCAGTGTCACATTTGACACCTTTCAGGGGGGAGGGGGGTACAGATACCTGTCTAAGACAGGTATTTACATCCACTTCTGGGCATAGACTCCCATGAGAGTCTATACCTCTTCCTGTCCCACCACGCTGTCTGCTGGGACATACATCTGTCCCAGAGACAGCAAGGACCATTCGGATTGCGCTGCGTGACTCTCACATGCGCAGTAGGGAACCCTGATTAGTAGTTTCCTGATTTCCTGATTCCCTTACCGAAGATGGCGGCGGCAGCATCCGAGGAACGAGGGACGGCTCGGCCTCGGATGCCGACGTCGTTGCACCCTAGGACCCTGCAGTATTTGTAGCTGCTGACTTTTAAAAAATAATTTTTCGCGGGACTCCGCTTTAAATAGAAATGAGTCATGCCAGCGGGGAAGTCGGTGGATGATGGAGAAGCAGTGCTACTGCTAAGGAAGTCTGTTGGTGGCCCTTGAGGGACCCCTGCCAGGGAGAAGTTTTACCTCCCCTTTTAGGGAGAAGTTTTACCTCGGGCTGGAGCTCCAGTGGCTGGCCAAGGAGGATCCTACCACAGGAGGCAGTTGGAGGAAAGCTTTCCAGACAGGCAGCAGGAGCAAGGCGACACAGAGTGAGTAGATCAGCACGATGCAGGGACAGACAAGGGGAGAGACTGCCACAAGTTTAGCCACTTCCCGACCAGCGCACGATGATGTACGTCGACAGAATGGCACGGGCAGGCATATTGGTATACAGGTACGTCCAATTTTCAATGCCGCCCTGCCATCGGGAGCGCACCGGCGGCGGCGGCGCGCTCCCGCGCTGGTCGGGACCCCCGTGAGTCCGGTCGCGGGACCCGCGGACTCGATCGCCGCGGGCATCCCCGCGATTGTCTCACGGAGCGGCCGAATGGAGGAAATGCCGTGTAAACAGCATTTCTCCATTCTGCCTAGCAACTAGTGACGCTGATCTCTGCTCCATGTGATTGGAGCAGAGATCAGTGTTCACTAAATGAAAGCCCAACCCCCCCACAGTTAGTAACACACCCCTAGGAACACTTAACCCCTACACTGCCACCCACTGGTTAACCCCTTCACTGCCAGTGTCATTTACACAGGAATCACTGCATTTGTATAGCAGTGATTACTGTATAAATGACAGTGGTCCCAAAAATGTGTCAAAAATGTCCGATGGGTCCCCCACAATGTCGCAGTCACAATAAAAATCGCTGATCGCCGCCATTACTAGTAAAAAAAAATAATAATAAAAAATTATTAATAAAATGCTATAAAACTATCCCTATTTTGTAAACTCTATAACTTTTGCGCAAACCAATCAATAATCGCTTATTGCGATTTTTTTACCAAAAATATGTAGAAGAATACGTATCGGCCTAAACTGAGGGAAAAAAATGTTTTTTTTATATATTTTTGGGGGATATTTATTATAACAAAAAGTAAAAAATAATGCGTTTTTTTCAAAATTGTCGCTCTATTTTTGTTTATAGCGCAAAAAATAAAAACCGCAGGGGTGATCAAATACCGCCAAAAGAAAGCTCTATTTGTGGGAAAAAAAGGACGTCAATTTTGTTTGGGAGCCACGTTGCACGACCGCGCAATTGTCAGTTAAAGCGACGCAGTGCCGAATCGCAAAAAGTGGTCTGGTCTTTGACCAGCAAAATGGTCCGGTCTGCAAGTGGTTAATTGGTTTATGTATAGTTTGCCTTCCTTGGTTCCCTCCTCCCCTCTCATCAACATGATAACATTTCCCTTTTCATTACATACCTTATTTTAGACCCAGTGATGTCATCATTGGGTTTCTGTGCTTCTCTATGCAATGCAGGCAGGTCATAGCTGGTGGGGGTGGGGGCTGTACATAACTTCCTTATAACATCACAGCACCCCGCCTCAGTACTCCTCTCTAGAGCCATTAGTCCTCATGCAAGCAGTGGGCTGGATCTTGGGAGGAGTTATGCAAATATCAGCAGACTATAGCAGACTGTATTTGCATGGGTAATGCCAACATGTGATGCTGAGCCTTCCTGATTGAAAGAACTGAAATCCAATGAATGAAAGAGGCGGGGCGGGGACAATCAGGCTGGGGAGGAAAGTACTAGATGATGCTGGACGTTCTTCAGCCAGGAAAAGAGGCAGCGCTCTATCTGATTTGCTGCAGCTTTTAATGCACATTGTAACAGGCCCCATGCCTTTTAGGGAAAGAAAAGCTCTCGAGACTCACTGATCAGCTTGTGCCCGATACCCAGAAGTGCAGGATCACATATTCAGAATCTCACAAAAGTGAGTACACCCCTCACATTTTTGTAAATATTTTATTCTATCTTTCCATGTGACAACACTGAAGAAATGACACTTGTCTACAATGTAAAGTAGTGAGTGTACAGCTTGTATAAAAGTGTAAATTTGCTGTCCCCTCAAAATAACTCAACACACAGCCATTAATGTCTAAACCGCTGGCAACTAAAGTGAGTACACCCCTAAGTGAAAATGTCCAAATTGGGCCCAAAGTTTCAAGATTTTGTGTGGCCACCATTATTTTCCAGCACTGCCATAACCCTCTTGGGCATGGAGGTCACCAGAGCTTCACAGATTACCACTGGAGTCCTCTTCCCCTCCTCCATGATGACATCACAGAGCTGGTGGATGTTGGAGACCTTGCGCTCCTCCACCTTCTGTTTGAGGATGTCCCACAGATGATCAATAGGGTTTAGGTCTGGAGACATGCTTGGCCAGTCCATCCCCTTTACCCTCAGCTTCCTCACCAAGGCAGTGGTCGTCTTGGAGGTGTGTTTGGGGTCGTTATCATGTTGGAATACTGCCCTGCGGTCCAGGTCTCTGAAGGGAGGGGTAGCAGAAGTATGGTAGTGAACATGTAATAGTCTTATTCAAAGGGCTGATAACAAAGTAACAAAGTAAGAGAGTAAAGCCCCATACACACTATCAGATTATCTGCTGAGTTTTTCCTTCAGATTTACCAAAACCATATAATATGAGGACAAACCTTAGGAGTTTCAATGTGTATGCAATCAGGCCGGCCCTTGTACTACATGGTTTTGGTAAATCTGAAGGAAAAACTCAGCAGATAATCTGATAGTGTGTATGGGGCTTAAAGCGGAGGTCCACCCTAAAGTGGACCTCCGCTCATCGGAACCCCCCCCCCTCCGGCGCCACAATTGGCACCTTTCAGGGGGGAGGGGGGTGCAGATACCTGTACAGTACAGGTATCTGCACCCACTTCCGGGATAGCTCTCTGCGGAAAGGGGCGTATATTACGCCCCTTTCTGCAAGTGCCCGCCCCTTTCTGCAAGTGCCCCGCTGCCTGCTGGGAAAACGCACAGATCCCAGAGGCAGCGGGGACCGTCCTTATTGCACAGCGCGGCTCGCGCATGCGCAGTAGGGAACCGGGAAATGAAGCCGAAAGGCTCCATTTCCTGATTCCCATACCCAAGATGGCGGCGGCAGCACCCGAGATACGATCTACAGATCGGCTTCGGGTGCCGACATCGCGGGCGCGCTGGACAGGTAAGTGTCATTATTTTAAAAGTCAGCAGCTGCAGTATTTGTAGCTGCTGGCTTTTAAAAAAAAAAAAAAAAAACGCGGAGTCCCGGTGGACTCCCGCTTTAAGAGTGAGCTCACCATGTAAATGAGTATTCTCAAATCTGTTGGTCATCTCAGCAAAGCACCAGCGATGTGAGTGCTGCTGCTGACAGGAAGTTTAAATAGCCAGTAATGCCCTGTAAGCACGATCGGAAATTCCGCCAGCAAAAGTCCGATGAGAGCTTTTGATCGGAAAATGCGATCACGTGTATGCTCCATTGGACTTTTGCTGGCGGAATTTTGGCCAGCAAAAGATTGAGAGCATGTTCTCAATTTTTCGGTCGGAAAAAGTTCCATTCGGAAATTCCGATCGTCTGTACAGATTCTGACGTGCAAAATTCCTACGCATGCTCGGAAAAAATTAGACGCATGCTCAGAAACATTGACCTTCATTTTCTCGGCTCCTCGTAGTGTTGTACGTCACGTTCTTGACAGTCGAAAGTTCAGCAAACTTTTGTGTGACCCGTGTGTATGCAAGCCAAGCTTGAGCGGAATTCCATCAGAAAAACCATCCAAGTTTTTTCTGACAGAAAATCCACTCCTGTGTATGGGGCATAAGGCTAATACACACAGCTGAGCACAGGTTGCAATAAGCACCCACTGTGGCCGATAAGGCAGAGTATTGCGACTAAAGGGTGGATGCAAGCATCTGCCCCAGGGTTCCCTGACGGAGCGGTGCGTGGCGCAGGCCCTCCCACAGAGGCGGGACTGCGAGGTAGTAGTAGTGCAGGCCAAATCCACACTGCCGATCCCCCTCTGTATTCAGTAGTGATCAGCTCATGCTTGTGAGTATAGTCTCCTCTCCTCTGCCATGTCCATTGCGCATATGGGTATCCAATCCCATTAAAAGTTGACCTATAATGAGATTGTATTACTGTATTAAAAGGGATTGTAAGGGTATTTTTTTTATTTTTTTTTAAAAAACAAACATGTTATACTTACCTCCACTGTGCAGCCCTGTTTTGCACAGAGTGGCCCCCAACCTGCTCTTCTGGGGTCCCTCGGCGGCTGTCTCGGCTTACTAGCGCAGGTACTTCTCACGTTCATGCGAGCTCCCTCGAGGGTGGGCTGCTGCACGCAGAACGTTTTTTATCTTCATGCATGAAGGTAAAAAAAACTTGTGTCTTAAACGCTCAGCAAAATTCCTCCGCTCATCCCTACTTGGAACCAGGGAACACTTCGCTTTACTTTGTCCCCTGAATCAGTTTACAGCCCCAATTCCAAAAAAGTTGGGACGTGTTGTGAAATCTACATAAAAACAAAATACAATGATCTGCAAATCTCATCTACCAATATTTTATTCACAATAGGAAACCTAAAACATATCAAATGTTTTAACTAAGAAATTATAAGGGGAAATTTTTTTTTAATTGTTGGCAGCAACACGCCTCCACGTCTCAAAAAAGTTGGGGCGGGGCCATGTTTAGCACAATGTAGCATCCTCTCTTCTTTTACCAACACTCTGTAAACATCTGGGGACTAAGCAGACCAGTTGCTGGAGGTTTGGGAGAGGAATGTTGTCCCGCTCTTGCCTGATATAGGATTCTAACTGCTCAACAGTCCTTGGTCTTCTTTGTCATATTTTTCATATTTCCAGTTGGTGAAAGGTGTGGACTGCAGGCAGGCCAGTTAAGCCCCCAGACTCTTCTACTAGGAAACAATGCTGATGTCCTAGATGCAGTATGGGGTTTAGCATTGTCCTGCTGAAACATGCAAGGCCTTCCCTGAAAAAGACATTGTCAGGATGGGAGGATAAGCTGCTTTAAAATCTGTACATATCTTTCAGAATTGATGGTTCCTTTTCAGAGTGACAAGCTGCCCATTTCAGACCCAGCCGCTGCCCGCCGCCCATAGGAGCCCGCAACCTACCCATAGGAGCACCGCAACCCGGCCTCTGCCCACCACCTGTAGGAGCCCACAACCCACCCATAGGAGCCTGCAACCCAGACACTGCCCACCACCCGTAGGAGCCCGCAATCCGCCCATAGGAGCCCAAAACCCACCCATAGGAGCCCACAACCCAGCTGCTGCCCGCCACCCATAGGAGCCCGCAATCCGCCCATAGGAGCCCACAACCCAGCTGCTGCTCGCCGTCTGTAGGAGCCCATAATTCGCCCATAGGAGCCCGCAACCCGCCCAGATGAGCCCGCAACCCAGCCACTGTGCACTGCCCGTAGGAGCCCACAACCCACCCATAGGGGCCCACAACCCAGCTGCTGCCCGCCACCTGTAGGAGCCTTCAATCTTCCCATAGGAGCCTGCAACCCAGCCGCTGCATGTCGTCGGAAAGGATCCCGCAAACCACCCATAGGAGCCGCAACCCACCCATAGGAGCCCGCAACCCAGCAGCTGCCCGCCACACGTAGGAGCCCGCAATCTGCCCGTAGGAGCCTGCAACTCCCACATAGGAGCCCGCAACCCGGCCACTGCCCACAGGAGCCCGTCCGCCTGCAACTGATGGGGTAAGTGACAGGGAAGAGGGGGTGCTGCCGATCTGACCACGGGGGGGTGGGGTTGTTTTCCGCCCCCCCCCCCTCCAGAAAAAAAAAACACCAGCTGCCACTGGGAAATGCCATACTAAATCATCCCTAATATATGGAAATCACAAGAACAGATCACTTTCCCGTAATTTTCGGGCTCTGCACTGAAATACGCCGCTTTCCCACCAACCCAATTATAAATAGTCCTCGACTTCCATTTTTGTCGGCGCATCAGATGGAAAGGGATTCCTGTTGATAGTGGATGGACCGGACTGACCTTTCTTGTTTGATTTTAAATTTCCTTTTCAAATCACCCTACGTCAGTTTCCCAGCCGCCTCGCGTTCTGTTCTTTTGTGCCGCCGCGGCTTTATCAGAATTTATCGTTTTAAGATTCCTCCCCGCTGCTCCGAAAAGAAGATTCCTGATGTCTGTTCTTGTCGGTTGCTTTGGTTCAGACCTAAAGGGATTCTTTTGCTGGATCATATGAGCCACTGCCGGGCGGTGAAGATGCATTTCCTCCAGGATTAGCCTTGTGTGCCGCACAATCAAAGAATGACAATTAAAGTCTTAAAGCAGAACTCCGGACATATCTAATTAATGCAGCTCTGTTATTAACCACTTCAATACAGGGCACTTAAACACCTTCCTGCCCAGACCAATTTTGAGCTTTCAGCGCTGTCGCACTTTGAATGACAATTGCGCGGTCATGCTACACTGTACCCAAATGAAATTCTTATCATTTTTTTCCCACAAATAGAGCTTTCTTTTGGTGGTATTTGATCACCTCTATGGTTTTTATTTTTTGCACTACAAATAAAAAAATACCGAAAATTTTGAAAAAAAATGTTTTTTTTTGTTTCAGTTTCAAAACTTTGTAAATAAGTACGTTTTCTCCTTCACTGATGGGCACTGATGGGGCTACACTGATGGGCACTGATAAGGTGGCACTGATGGGCACCAATGAAGTGGCACTGATGAGGTGGCATTGATGGACACTGATAGGCGGCACTGATAGGCGGCATGGATGGGCGACACGGATGGGCGACATGGATGGACACTGATAGGTGGCACAAATTGGCACTGATAGCTGGCACGGATTGGCACGGATTGGCATGGATGGGCGGCAGAGATGGGCATGGATAGGCGGCACAGATGGGCATGGATAGGCGGCACAGATGGGCATGGGTGGGCACTGATAGGTGGCACAGGTGGGCACTCATAGGCAGCACAGGTGGGCACTCATAACAGGTGGGCACTCATAGGCGGCACAGGTGGACACTCATAGGCGGCATTGGTGTTATACTGTACTAATGGATGCCAATCAGTGCCAAACAATAATGCATGCCAATCAGTGATGCCCATTGTGGGCACTGATTGGCATCCATTATGGGCACTGATTGGCATCCATTGTGCTGACCATGGGCATCCCTGGTGGTCTAGGGAGGATTACCTTTTCCCTGGTGGTCTGGTGGCGTCCCTGGTGGTCCAGTGTGGGCATCCTCGGGGGGGCTGTGCTGATAATCGATCAGCACAGACCCCCCCCGTCAGCCGAGCAGCCGATCGGCTCTCCTCTACTCGCGTCTGACAGACGCGACGCGAGTGAGGAAAAGACGATCACCGGCTCTTCCCATTTACACTGTGATCAGCCGTGATTGGACACGGCTGATCACGTGGTAAAGAGTCTCCGTTGGAGACTCTTTACCGATATCGTAGTTGCCGGGTGTCAGACTGACACCCCGCAACAACGATCGCCGCGATGCACACCCCCGGGGGCGCGCAGCGGCTCATAATCCTGATCACGTCATATGACGTCCGGTCAGGATTATCAAACCACTTTGCCGCCGTCTTTTTGTAATAGGGCGGGCGGCAAGTGGTTAAACACTTGAAGACCAGGCCACTTTTTGTTTACAAGTATAAATCAGTCATTTTTGGTAGGAAAAGAACCCCTGAACATTATAGATTTTTTTTCTTTAGCAGAGACCCTAGAGAATAAAATGGCGATCATTGCAATATTTTATGTCACATGATATTTGTGCAGCATTTTGTTTAAATGCAGTTAATTTTTTTTTAATACACTTTAAAGCGGACCTTCAGTCATTTATTCAAATATCCATCTTTCCATCTATTAAATCTTCTGCCCTTGTTGTTGTCTTAACTTTAGATAGTAAAACATTTTCCTGTTTCTTGTCTGGTCATTAGCCTAGGCTTATGACATCATGCTCAGCTCTCTCGTGAGAATTTGCTCATGAATCATAAGAGGGCCAATGAGAGCTGCAGAGCTGGAGACGTACCTCAGTGTAAATCCAGGAAGTGAACAGGCAGCAGCTTCCGCTGCCCACAGTTAAAATGGCTGCAGCCAGACTCAGTGGAGGGAGATTTCTGCAGCATATTTGGCAAGTACAGAATCACAGTGTATATAAAATAATATGCAAAGTGGTTGGAGGGAAGCTTCATAATGGCAAAGATGTTTTTATTGCAAATTATGTGAGCAGACTGCAGTTCCTCTTTAACCACTTAACGACCTCCCACCGCAGATATAGGGGGGCGGTCGCTCTGCGCCAGATCACGTACCTACCGTGCTTCCCCAAAAATAAGACCTACCCCGAAAATAAGCCCTACTGTGATTTTCAGGGATGGCTGCAACATAAGCCTTACCCTGAAAATAAGCCCTGGTTTAAAGTGGTTGTAAAATCCTAGAATACACTGCATTACAGTATTATATAATGTAAACTGTGTATGTTTCTGTAATCTATTTGTGATAAATATCTTCTTAACCACTTGCCGACCAGCGCACGCCAATGTACGTCGACAGAATGGCACGGGCAGGCAAATGGGCGTACATGTACGTCCCTTTAAATTTGCCGCCCTGCCATCGGTAGCGCGCCGCCGCCGGCGCGCTCCCGCGCCGGTCGGGAGCCCCGTGAGTCTGGTCGCGGGACCCGCGGACTCGATCGCCGCGGGCATACCCACGATCGTCTCACGGAGCAGCCAAATGAAGAAATGCCGTTGTAAACAGCATTTCTCCATTCTGCCTAGCAACTAGTGACGCTGATCTCTGCTCCATGTGATTGGAGCAGAGATCAGTGTTCACTAAATGAAAGCCCAACCCCCCCACAGTTAGTAACACACCCCTAGGAACACTTAACCCCTACACTGCCACCCACTGGTTAACCCCTTCACTGCCAGTGTCATTTACACAGGATTCACTGCATTTATATAGCAGTGATTACTGTATAAATGACAATGGTCCCAAAACTGTGTCAAAAATGTCCGATGTGTCCCCCACAATGTCGCAGTCACAATAAAAATCGCTGATCGCCGCCATTACTAGTAAAAAAAAAAAAAAAAAATTATTAATAAAAATGCTATAAAACTATCCCTATTTTGTAAACACTATAACTTTTGCGCAAACCAAACAATAATCGCTTATTGCAATTTTTTTAACCAAAAATATGTAGAAGAATACGTATCGGCCTAAACTGAGGGAAAAAAATGTTTTTTTATATATTTTTGGGGGATATTTATTATAACAAAAAGTAAAAAATAATGCGTTTTTTTCAAAATTGTCGCTCTATTTTTGGTTATAGCGCAAAAAATAAAAACCGCAGGGGTGATCAAATACCACCAAAAGAAAGCTCTATTTGTGGGAAAAAAAGGATGTCAATTTTGTTTGGGAGCCACGTCGCACGACTGCGCAATTGTCAGTTAAAGTGACGCAGTGCCGAATCGCAAAAAGTGGTCTGGTCTTTGACCAGCAAATTGGTCTGGTCTGAAAGTGGTTAAAGCACCAGTCAGCTGACCTTCTGCAGCTCTCCTCCTCTTCTCCCAGCTGTCAGCGGGGAATCTCAGCCCCCTGTCTGCAGTGCTCGGTATTTATAACAAATAGATTACAGAAACATACACAGTTTACATTATATAATAAAATATATAATACTAAATATTAATGCAGTGTATTCTAAGATTTTACAACCACTTTTAGGCTAGGTTCACACTATTGCGATGCGGGAACGCCGCGAATCCGCGGCGTTTTCCCGCATCGCTCACCTCCCGCCGGCAGTTCACACTGCCCTATGCGGACGGCTGGGGGTGTCAATGTTATGTTAATGACACCCCCAGATCCGTCGGCATATCGCAGTGCGATCTGCCGACTCGCACAGGAATCGGATCGCATGGTGTGAACCCCCATGCGATCCGATTCCGTTGCGGACCCAAAAAAGGGTCCTGTGCGAGTTTGCTGCGGGACAGCTGCGAGTTCAGCCATACTATCTGTATGGCTGAACTCGCAGTGCTACGGAGATCGGATGTGATTTGCTGTGCGAATCACATCCGGATCTCCCCCCGCAGCAGTGTGAACCCAGCCTTACTCAGTTTCACTGGCCACTGGGGATTCCTGACAGGCAGGGAGGGAGATGGGGAGAGAAGACAGCTCCTGACAAGCCCTACCCCGAAAATAAGCCCTGCTGGATCTTTTGTTGCCAAAATTCAGATAAGGCCCGGGCTTATTTTCTTACTTTGGGGTCCCTGCTCCCCCGTGCTTATACACAGCGAGAGCCCAGCAGTGGCTACCGGGGACTCAATGTCCGCCAGCACCCACCCATTACACAGTACACAGGCAGAACTGTAGTCTGTCTATGTAAACAAGGCAAATTGTCGTTCTGTCAGAAGGGAAGCCATTGATCCTGCTTTTCTGCATTTATTATATTTATTATAGCAAAACTAAAAAAATTGTGCTTTTTATTCAAAGATGTCACTCTTTTTTTGTTTATTGAGATTTTTTTTTTTTACCAAAAAAAAAATAATAATAAAAATGCAGTAAATCTTTCCCCTATTTTGTAGACGCTATAACTTTTGCGCAAACCAATCAATATACGCTTATTGAGAATTTTTTATTTTTTCTTAACAAAAATATGTAGAAAAATACATTTCGGCCTAAACTGGTGAAGAAATTGTTTTTTTACTTGTTTTTTTGTTTTGTTTTTTTGGATATTTATTTTAGCAAAACATAAAAAATATTGCTTTTTATTCAAAGATGTCGCTCTTTTTTTGTTTATTGGTATTTTTTTTTTTTTTTACCAAAAACATGTAGCAGAATACATATTGGCCTAAATTGATGAAGAAATTAGATTGCCACCATTACTAGTAAAAAAATAATAATAAAAATGCAGTAAATCGATCCTCTCTTTTGTAGACGCTATAACTTTTGCGTAAACCAATCAATATACGCTTATTAAGAAAATTTTTTTTTTTTTACCAAAAATATATAGAAAAATACATTTCGGCCTAAACTGGTGAAGAAATTGTTTTTTTATTTGTTTTTTGGGATATTTATTATAGCAAAACATCAAAAATATTGCTTTTTATTCAAAGATGCCGCTCTTTTTTTGTTTATTGGTATTTTTTTTTTTTTTTTTTTTTTTTACCAAAAGCATGTAGCAGAATACATATTGGCCTAAATTGATGAAGAAATTAGATCGCCGCCATTACTAATAAAAAAAATAAAAAAATAATAAAAATGCAGTAAATCGATCCTCTATTTTGTAGACGCTATAACTTTTGCTCAAAACAAAAATATGTAACGTAAATATGTAACGTAAATATTGAACCTGGAACCTCCACAGGGATGGTGGGAACCCCTCATAATGGGCACAGTGAGTGTACAGACCCAGAAACTCAGCACAAGGATGGTGGGAACCCCTCATAATGGGCACAGCGGGTGTACAGACCCGGGAACTCAGCACAGGGATGGTGGGAACCCCTCATAATGGGCACAGCAGGTGTATAGACCTGGGAACTCCAGCACAGGGATGGTGGGAACCCCTCATAATGGGCACAGCGGGTTTACAAACCGGGGAACTCAGCACAGGAATGAGGGTAACCCCTTATAATTGGCACAGAAGATGTACAGACGCAGGAACTCAGCACAGGGATGGTGGGAACCCCTCCTAATGGGCACAGCGGGTGTACAGACCCAGGAACTCCGCACAAGGATGGTGGGAACCCCTCATAATGGGCACAGCAGGTGTACAGACCCGGGAACTCAGCACAGGGATGGTGGGAACCCCTCATAATGGGCACAGCAAGCGTACAGACCCAAGAACTCATCACAGGAATTATGGTAACCCCTCATAATTGCTACAGCAGGTGTACAGACCCAGGAACTCAGCACAGGGATGGTGGGAACCCCTCATAATTGCTACAGCAGGTGTACAGACCCAGGAACTCAGCACAGGGATGGTGGGAACCCCTCATAATGGGCACAGCTCAGTGCAGAGATCTCACTAATAGAATCCCCAAGAGATAAAAGAAACTGTCAGGGTGTTTATCTCATCAGCAACTACCAAAACTTGAAATATAACTTTTTCGGTGGACTGATACTTTAAAGCGGGAGTCCGCCGGGAGTTCCGCCGTTTTTTTTTTTTTGTTTTTTTTAAAGCCAGCAGCTACAAATACTGCAGCTGCTGACTTTTAAAATAAGGACACTTACCCGCCCAGCGCGCCCGAGATGTCGGCACCCGAAGCCGATCTCTTGTTCGTCTCTCGGGTGCTGCCGCCGCCATCTTAGGTATGGGAATCAGGAAGTAGAGCCTTTCAGCTTCATTTCCCGGTTCCCTACTGCGCATGCGCGAGTCGCGCTGAGCAATAAGGATGGTCCCCGCTGTCTCTGGGATCCGTGTGTTTCCCAGCAGGCAGCGGGGGACTTTCGGAAAGGGGCGTAGATTCTGCAGAATCTACGCCCCTTTCCGCAGATAGCTATGCCGGAAGTGGGTGCAGATACCTGTACTGTACAGGTACCTGCACCCCCCTCCCCCCTGAAAGGTGCCAATTGTGGCGCCGGAGGGGGGGGGATTCCAATGAGCGGAAGGTCCACTTTAGGGTGCACCTCCGCTTTAAATATTTCTTTTTTTTCTCTACTTTTTAATGTTATTCTGAGATTTCACATTACCTCGTTTGATTTCCCAGTTGTGGCTTCCACAGAGGAATAAAGCGGCCGAATATGATTCAGCAGCTCTGGAGGCAGAAAAACCATTTGTGTATACAAGAAGAAAAAAAAATAGAGCCTATTCATGAAGATCATACGGTTCCCCATTAAAGAGCGGAAAATGGAGGCCCTGCTTTTGTCATACCTCAGAATCTCTGCACGAGGACGGAGCGATCACGCTGGGTTGACCGTGAGATAACGTAACGTGTTCCGCATCAAATCACCGGATGTCCTTTAACTCCTTAAGGCTTCATTTTCATTATATTCTTCTACTGATCACAGCCCTGCGTCAGCCAGCAAGCTCCTGCTGGGGTCCTTAGCAGAAATAGAGGAAATTGGGAACAATCACATTTAGGAAATTTCAGCGTAAATCAGAACATTTCATGGAAATTTTACCATTTTGTTTGGAAAATGCATTAGAGTCAGTGAAGGCAGAATTTTTTTTTTTTTTTAGAGCAGTGGTGGCTGGTGCTCAAAATCAATTGCAGCCTCACTGTGCCCATCATATGCAGCCACTTGTCCCCCTCATATGCAGCCATTGTGCCATTCAAACACAACCACTCGTGCCCATCAAACCCATCCATTGCGCCCATCAAACGCAGCCACTTGTGACCATCAAAAGCAGCCACTTGTGCCCATCATATGCAGGCACCTGAGCCCATCAAATGCAGCCACTTGTGCCCATCATATGCAACCATTGTGCTCATCAAACACCGCCACTGTGTCCATCAAACACAGTCACTTGTGCCCATCAAACGCAAATGCATTTTTTTTTTTTTTGGAGCAGTGGTGGCTGGTGCTCAAAATCAATTGCAGCCTCACTGTGCCCATCATATGCAGCCACTTGTCCCCCTCATATGCAGCCATTGTGTCCATCAAACACAACCACTTGTGCCCATCAAACCCATCCATTGTGCCCATCAAACGCAGCCACTTGTGTCCATCAAAAGCAGCCACTTGTGCCCATCATATGCAGGCATCTGAGCCCATCAAATGCAGCCGCTTGTGCCCATCAAATGCAGCTGCTTGTGCCCATCATATGCAGCCATTGTGCTCATCAAACACAGCCACTGTGTCCATCAAACACAGTCACTTGTGCCCATCAAACGCATCCATTGTGCCCAAACGCAGTCACTTGTGCCCATCATATGCAGCCATTTTTGCCTATCAAATGCAGCCACATGTGCCCATCATATGCAGCCACTTGTGCCCATCAAAGGCAGCCATTGTACCCATCAAATGCAGCCACTTGTGCCCATCAAACGCAGCCACTGTGAACACCAACCTGCCCCTCACTCGCAGGGTTTGCGTCTCTGTCCTGGCGCTTTGGCCAATCAGGAAGTAGGTCTGACGTCCTGCCAGTGAGAGGAATAGTGGCCCATCATTGGAATCAATTGAAAGAATTGTGCCCCATTGTTGGTGTCATTTGGAGGAATAGTGCCCAGTTGTTTGTGTCATTAGAGGAATAGTGCCCCATTGTTGGTGTCAGTGGGAGGAATAGTGCCCCATTGTTGGTGTCAGTGGGAGGAACAGTGCCCCATTGTTGGTGTCATTTCAATGAATAGTGGTCCATTGTTGGTATCAATTGAAGGCATTGTGCCCCATTGTTGGTATCAATGGGAGGAATAGTGCCCCTTTTTGATGTCAGTGGATGGAAATAGTGCCCAAAGGGCACAATAAAGGCAAGCAAAGAGCCACATCCAGCCCCCCGGTCCACAGTTTGGAGACCACTGTTCTAGACTATAGTTTTGGTTGTGGACAGGGCTGCTGATAAGGCAGTACAGCCAGCCCTCCTGTACTGGGCCCAAACCCTATCAGTTCAAAAGAGAGTCCCAGTCACCTGCTGAGCAGGAGGGCCGGCTGTACTGTCTTATTGCAGACACCAATCCTTTTCTGCCTTCCCCTGCAATGCTGCAAGCTTCTTCCTCCGGCTCCACCACAGGGGCGTGGTCCTAGCACATGCACCCCTTCAATCTGCTGTTTGGGAACCCCTGTGTGCCCCTTTCTCCCACAGCGCTGCCAGTTTCCCTTCTTTCCTGCTGTGGGCACACAGGGGGGGTGTTTCAGGGTGGAGAGCAGGGGAAGGGGTTGGTAAATATATAATTTATTGGCCCCTTATATTCCTGAATGAACACAGTGAGTCATTGGTACCAAACGCTTCTGTGTCCATTCATCACTGAGCAAGAGGATTCAGAGCGCTTCCAATTCTTTCATCTTTGCAACTGAGGCTGCAAAGACAGGGAGTTATAAAACCTAGGTCCTTGGTCACTTCAGGCTGGGGTGGGGCCCTGTCAGGTAGGCCGTGTGGGTTTTTTTTTTTTTTGGTAGTGGTCTACTTTAAGTAGTAGTAAAAGGCAGTACCTTGGCACACGCTCTATTCACATAACATGCCCTTTTTTTTCTGCCTTTTGTCTCCAGTCTATTTTTCTGAATGTCGCCTCTACCGCCCGTTCCTGTCATTATTTACGTTGTAATTATCATTTGTACGAGAATCAATGACATTGGTTTACTGCACGCGGTGAGGCTGTTTTTAGTCGGCAATCCCGCTAATTAGCTGGTAATGAGTGCACTGAGTAACAACATACAAAGGCTGACTTTATGTCATTCATGTAAATGATTTAAATGGGCATTACGTCGAGGAGTTCCACCAACAAATCTGTTGTTAATTAGAAGACCATTCCGTGTTGTCCGGATTAAAGTATCTATAGGAACCTCTTTAAAGATTAATTTAATTAGCCCTGGGGTTTTATTGCCTTTTAGTAGGTTACATTTAATCCACAGACCCAAACACCATTAAACATGAGGAGGGGTTTAAGAAGATTGTCAAATGGAGGCCTAAAAAGTACGCTCTGAACATTGGTGACCTACATCGTACAGGATAACTTAGAGCAGGGTTCGGCAACCTGCAGCCCACCACCACCACAGCTAAATGTGCGGCCCACCACAGCTAAATCTGCGGCCCACCACAGCTAAATGTGCGGCCCACCACAGCTAAATGTGCGGCCCACCACAGCTAAATGTGCGGCCCATCAATGCTGAATGTCTGGCCCGCCGCGGCTGAATGTCCGGCTAGCAGGATATTTTTCCTGCTGCCCTCTTTATTGAACAGCGGCGAGCGGCCGTTATCACAGGGCTAGATGGGGGCGGTAGAACTGCTGGAGTTTACTTTTTCATTAAACAGCAGGTGATTGGTTGCTGGACGATCCTAGCAGCCAATCACCAGCCGCCGTTAATGCAAAAGTTAACTTCAGCAGTTCCTGCCCCCCATCCAGCCCTGTGATATCGATCTCTGCTGCTCTGCTTTCTGTACACCTGTGTAAGGTAGGAGAGTTCTACCTATACAGTGTTTGTGTGGTGGTGGGGACAGACTACGGGGGGGGGGGTGCAGGTGACAGAGGACACTATAGTGGGGGGGGGGGTTCAGAGGACAGAGAACATTACAGTGGGGGGTGTAGGGGACACAGAGACATTACAGTGGGGGATGCAGCGGACAGAGAACATTACAGTGGGGGGGTGCAGATGACATAGAACATCACAGTTGGGGGGTGCAGGGGACAGAGGAAACTACAGTGGGGGGTGCAGGGGACAGAGGACACTACAGTGGGGGTTGCAGGGGACAGAGGACAATACAGTGGAGGGTGCAGGGGACAGAGGACACTACAGTGGGGGTTGCAGGGGACAGAGGACACTACAGTGGGGGGTGCAGGGGACAGAGGACACTACAGTGGAGGGTGCAGGGGACAAAGGACACTACAGTGGGGGGGGGGGGGGGTGCAGGGAACAGAGGACACTACAGTGGAGGGTGCAGGATACAAAGGACACTACAGGGGAGGGGGTGCAGGGGACAGAGGACACTACAGTGGGGGGTGCAGGGGACAAAGGACACTACAGGGGAGGGGGTGCAGGGGACAGAGGACACTACAGTGGGGGGTGCAGGGGACAGAGGAAACTACAGTGGGGGTTGCAGGGGACAGAGAACACTACAGTGGGGGGTACAGGGGCAGAGGACCCTACAGTGGAGAGGTACAGGGGACAGAGGTCACTGCAATAGGGGGGACCCTATTAGGGGCCCCATCACCCCTGGGGATAGGGCCCCTTTCTCCCCTGGGGACAGGGATCCCATCATCCTTGGGGATGGGGCCCCCATCTCCCCTAAGGGTAGGAACCCAATTTCCCCTAGGGATAGGAACCCCATCTCCAGACCATGCTGGCTAGCAGGGTTGGCATCAGCCACCCTTGGGTGCCAGGATGGGGGAGGGGGCCAGTAAAATCCAAATCTCCAGCTACATACTCTCAGGGTGAACTGGCTTTATATTAGTGAAGCACCTTAAAGTGAGGTAAACCTGTACTGTTATTATTACTGTGTTAGGATTTATTATTATCTTCATTTATTAGCAGGTGAATGCGGCCCTCCATGCATTCACATACATTGAAGTCAGTGTGCAGAAAAGACCAGAAAAACGTAAACACAAACAAATCGCCGGGACCTGACGGCTTGCACCCGAGATTCCTCAAGAAACTCAATCAGATTATAGCCAGACCTCTATTCCTAATCTTTATGAACAGCATACTGACAGGAATGGCACCAGCTGATTGGCCATAAGCCCATGTGGAACCAATGTTCAAAAAAGGGCAGTGGCATAATCCTGGTAACTACAAGTCTGTCAGCCTAACATCAATAGTATGTAAACTATTTGAGGGGAAGATATGGGACTATATATAAGACTATATAGAATATAGATGGCAAATTAGATTTAGCATTGAAAAATGTAAAGTAATGCACTTGGGGGTTAAAAATATAAACACAGGTTACTTATTAGGGGGAGAATTACTGGGGGATTCCAGGATGGAGAAGGATCTTGGGGTATTAGCAAATGACAGACTTAGTAATAACATCATTTGTCAAGCAAAGCCAGTAGAATATTAGCATGCATTAAAAACGTGATTTACTCCAGAGATAAAACTATAGTTCTAATACTTAAAAAAAAACTCTGGTTTGGTTGCATCTGGAGTATTCCATCCAGTTCTGGTCACCAGTCCTCAGAAAGGATGTGCTGGAGCTGGAGAGAGTTCTATTACGCCATTAGGGTTTGTATACATGTAAAGGCAGGCATCCCAATACTTTTATTATTATTATTATTATTATACAGGATTTATATAGCGCTGACAGTTTACGCAGCGCTTTACAACATTAGGGCAGACAGTACAATTACAATACAATTCAATACAGGGGGGAATTAGAGGGCCCTGCTAGTTAGAGCTTACAATCTAGGAGGGAGGGTTAAGTTATAGGAAAGGGTAATAGCTGTGGGGGGTGAGCTAATGGAGAAAATAGTGCAGTTGTTAGATGGAGGAATGATGGGCTTCTCTGAAGAGGAAAGTTTTCAGGGATCGCCTAAAAGTCGATAAAATTGGAGACAGTCTGACTGTTAGGACCTGGGCTTGAACCTGGGACCTCTGGTGTGTCTGGCAGTGACTCTGCTTGCTGAGCCACCTGGAATGCTGGACAGCTCCTTGGACAGCTCCTTGGACAATTCCTTTAGTGATCTTGTCTTGAATCTTGTTTGCCTTGAACCTTGAACCCTTTGCTCCTCCCATGAACTTCCTATATAAGCCATGTCTCTGCACTTCCTCCTTGCCAGAATATTGTGCCATCTCCAGCCTGTATCTAGCTCCCGTCTTCTCTGCTGCCGCTTCTATTTACTATTGCTCGTTATCGACCCTTGGCCTGTTCCACGACTACGCTTCTGCCTGATCCCAATCTGCAACAACTCGTTACCGACCTTTTGGCTTGCTTACTGACCACGCTTCTGTTTAATCCTTACCTGCTCATCCACTACTGAACCCGAGCTTGCTCACCTCCTGGTGGGGCGATCCTGAGGACTGCGACCTGGTACTAACACGCAGCTAAATCCATCTCTACCATCTGGAGCTCTGGTGAAGACCGGTTAGTACTTAGACTCCGCACCTCAGGTGAGCCTGTGTCATCTGCCAGGGTGACGGCCAGTGTTCCTATCCTGCTGGTTAGTGGTAATCCTGCAACTGCTATAGCAATTGGTCTTCGAGCCTGACCCCTGATCGTGACACTGACAGATTGGGGTAGAAAATTCCAGAGGATGGGCGAGGCTCGGGAGAAGTTCTGGAGGCGAATATGGGAGGAGGTGATGAGGGAGCTAGAGAGCAGGAGGTCTTGGGAGGACGAAGATGGTGATTAGGTTGGTATATTGAGACCAGGCTAGTGATGTAGCTGGGGGAAGAGTTGTGGATGGCTTTGTAACTTATAGTTAGTATTTTTGAATTTAATTTGTTAGGTGAGTGGCAGCCAATGGAGGGATTGGCAGAAAGGGGTAGCAGACACTGTGCGGTTTGTAAGGTGTATGAGTCTGGCAGCAGCATTCATGATGGACTGAAGGGGATATAGTCTATTTAAAGGTGAACCAATGAGGAGGGAGTTGCAGTAGTCAAGGCGAGAGATGACCAGGGAGTGACTCAGGAGCTTTGTGGTTTCATTGGTTAGAAAGGGACGTAGTTTAGAGATGTTGCGGTGGTTGAGGCGGCAAGCTTTGGAAAGTGATTGAAGGAGAGTTCAGAGTCCAGGATAACACCTAGCACCCTGACATGTGGGGATGGGTGGATGGTTGTGCCATTACTCTTGACAGAGAAGTCAGGGGAAGAGGCGCGTGGGGGAGGAAATATTATAAGTTCGGTTTTGGACAAGTTGAGTTTGAGGAAGCGGTGTGACATCCATACAGATATGTCTGATAGTAAGTTGGTGATGCGTGAGGAGACTGATGGGGTGAATTGAGGGGTGGAGAGACAGATTTGTGTGTCATCGGTGTAGAAATTATATTGAAAGCCGTGAGAGGCTATCAGCTGACCCAGGGAGGAGGTGTAGATTGAAAATAAAATAGGTCCAAGAACAGAACCTTCGGGGAGAAGGGAAGAGGAGTGGAGGAGGTAGAATTGTAAGTGACACTGAAGGGGAGTTGGGATAGGTAGGATGAGAGCCACTGAAGGGGCGTTGGGATAGGTAGGATGAGAGCCACTGAAGGGGCGTTGGGATAGGTAGGATGAGAGCCACTGAAGGGGCGTTGGGATAGGTAGGATGAGAGCCACTGAAGAACGCAGTTGTTGAGACCAAGGAAGTAAAGTTTTTTTTTTTGAGGAGGAGAGGGTGGTCAACCATGTCAAATGCAGCTGAAAGGTCCAGAAGTCGGAGTACAGAATAGTGTCTGTTGGTTTTTGCAGTTAGTAGGTCATTTGTGAATTTTAAGAGAGCAGTTTCTGTGGAGTGTTGAGGGAGAAATCCAGATTGAAGGGGATCAAGAAGGTTATTCTTAATGGTGTGGTCACTCAGTTGGTTGTAAACCAGGCGTTCAAGGAGTTTAGAGGAAAAGGGGAGCAAGGAGATAGGGTGTAGGTTGTTGAGATTAAGGGGTTCAAGGACGGCTTTTTAAGTATGGGGGTGACCAGTGCATGCTTTAGAGCATTGGGGAAGATGCCAGAGGTGAGGGAGAGATTGAAGATGTGTGTTAGAGAGTGTAGGATAGTCAGAAGGTGACCGTAGTATTTGAGAGGGAATAGGGTCCAGGGAACAGGTGTTTATTTGGGGGCGTTAGAAAGGAGTTTAGCAACTTCATCTGTAGTAGCAGATTTAAATAAGGAGACTGTCAATATAGTGTACCTATATGTCAATACCTGTTGACATGGGGTCTTCACTGGGGGAGATACCTGTAGAGTGGAGATTTCATCACCGATTGTATCAATCTTGTTTTTGAAGTGATTAGCAATCTCCTGGGCAGTGAGTCAGTGGGTGGAGGCGAGGGAGAATGAAGTAGAGAGTTGAAGGTGGAGAAGAGGTTACGGAGACTGGATGACAAGGTTTTAATAAGAGTTGTAAAATAGGTCTGCCTGGCAGTGTAGAGGAAAGAATAGTAATTTTGGAGGGAAGATTTGTATTGGTTGAAGTCTTTGAGAGACTTAGTCTTGTGCCACAGACGCTCAAGAGCGTGACTACATTTTTTGAGAATTTTAGTATCATCTGTTTGCCAGGGTTGTAGGGGTCGAGGCCTGATTGTAGTGAGAGGAGCAAGCTTGTGGAGGACAGGGATTTATTGTAGATGGAAGTGGTTTGGTTGGGGTAGGACAGGGGAGAGATTTTGTCAAGGAGGTGGTCACTAGCAGAATAGAAGAGAGAAGAGTTGAAGTTGCGAAAGTTTCTACGGTGATGGTTAGGCAATTGGAGGGAAAGATGGTGGAAGACAGAGGGAGATAGAAACTAATAAGGTGGTGGTCAGAGAGATGAAAATGATTGTTTGAGAAGTTGTATGAAGTGCATAGGTAGGAGAATACAAGGTCAAGGGTGTTTCCATCAGAGTGAGTAGAAGCCTGTACCCATTGCTTCAGGTCAACTGAAGAGGTTAGACTAATGCCGCGTACACACGACCGGACTTTTCAACATCAAAAGTCTGACGGAATGATTCCGGCAGACTATTCGATCGTGTGTGGGCTGCAGCGGACTTTTGATTTGCAAAAGTCTGACAGACTTTAGAAATGGAACATGTTTCAAATTTTTCCACCAGAACTCCGCCGGACCCAGTTCCTACCGAGAAATCCGCTCGTGTGTGTGCTAGTCGGACGGACAAAAAACGATGCGAGGGCAGCTATTGGCTACTGAACTTCCTTATTCTAGTCCGGTCGTACGTCATCACATTCGAATCCGTCGGACTTTGGTGTGATTGTGTGTGGCCAAGTCCGTTCATTCGGAAAGTCCGTCAGAACTCTGTCAGAACTCCGTCAGAACTCCGTCGAAAGTTTGTCGGACCTAAGTCTGGTCGTGTGTACGCGGCATAAGAAGTTTAGAAGTAGCAGGAGTGACTGTGTTATCAAGAATGTTAAAATCAACGAGAAGGATTGTGGGAATTTCTGAAGAGAGAAAGTACGGTAGCCAGGCAGAAAACTCATCAAGGAAAGTCGATAATGGTCCAGGGGGCCGGTAGATCACAGCAATTCTTAGAAAAGTTGGGGAGAATAGACGTATACAGTGAGCTTCAAATGATGAGAGGAAAAGAGAGGGCGGAGAGTGAATAACCTGGAAGGTGCTCTGAGGGGATAGGAGGAATCCCACGCCACCTGCCTTGCGTCCATTAGGCCTAGGGGAGTGAGTCCAGTGAATGCCACCCTGGGAGAGGGAAGCAGGAGAAGGGGTGTCAGATTTGTGGAGCCAGGTTTCGATGACAGCAATTAGGTTAAAGGAATTCGTGACAAAGAGGTCATGAACAGCGGTGAGTTTGTAGGAGACAGAGCGGGCGTTCAGAGGGCAAAGGAGAGTGGGAGGCTGGCGTTGGGAAGAAGAGGAATGGAGACTAAATTGTGTAGATTGCGACTACTGCCAGAGGGTGTAGGGTGATGGTGATGGGTGTGTTGAGTACAGTTAAATAAGGGAGGCCCAGGGTTTGGGGAAATATTTCCAGTGGTTAGAAGCAGAAAAGTAAGGGAGGTAATATGATAATATGATTTGTATGAGGGGACATGCTTCAGTATCCTGGGGGGTTTGTTAGCAAGTGGGCTTAGAGTTAGAAAGAGATGAGAAAGAGATGATGAGTGCAGTAATAGGGGGAGGGGAGAAGTGAGGGTGATATGTACAGATTATGGGGTGGAGAAGAGGGGTGGAGAAAAGAGAGTTTGAGGAGAGAAGCTGCAATTGTGAAAAGGAGGAGAAGTAAAGAGTGCATGTTTCAGAGAGGAAGGTGAGATCATTTGGAAATAAGGTCACCTACAGTCTGCTGTGGTTCGCTTTGTGAAAAATCGCTGAAGTGCCACTTATTTAACCACTTGCTTACTGGGCATTTAAACACCCTTCCTGACCAGACCAATTTTCAGCTTTTGGTGCTCTCACACTTTGAATGACAATTACTCAGTCATGCAACACTGTACCCAAATGAATTTTGTGTCCTTTTTTTCCCACAAATAGAGCTTTCTTTTGGTGGTATTTGATCACCTCTGGGGTTTTTATTTTTTGCGCTATAAATTAAAAAAGACCGAAAATCAGTGCGCATGCGCGGCGCCCTGTGATGGCTGCCTGAACACAGGGCTCCGCAACGTCCCGGCCTCATCGCTCTCTTAGCGGCTGAACACCGCCGTAAATCCGAGCAAAACGGTTAGCGAAGGTATCCAACATCGTAGGGGCACGAACGGATGCCAAAAGGAAAGGCGAGGAGAGGGCTGAACACCCGTCTCGCTAGCCTCCCCGGAGCGGACGGCTCACCTAAGATGGCGGCGGAGCGGTCGCCTCACGAAGCCCTCTCAGGCACGAGGGGATCGTCGCCCTGGCGGGACAGACTCCACGACGAGGTATGTGGAGGGGATCTCACCCTTCATCTCAAGGGAGGTCCCCAGTCCCCTGCCTCCACCATATCGCTGATTCAGCAGACTTTGGAGGACATCCATAGCTTATCTCCTGAGGGGGCCCACAGACCACAGCTTGCAGAGGCCTTCACAGAAGCAGCACAGCTCATCCCTCACTCACCCCAGTCCCCTCAGTCTCAGGACATGTCCTCTATGTTCTCCAAATTTGCAGAGCTGCTTGATAAGGGGCTGGCGCAGACAGCGTCTAGAATTACTTCTGACATAAAATCTGATCTCCATATGCTGGGCTCCCGCATTGAAAGTATTGAAAATAAAATGGATGCCACGATCGATCGAGTGAACCAGAATTCCGATCGTTTTCAGGAACTACGCGAACAACTTGAGGGGGCTTACGCCAAAATCGACGATTTGGAAAATAGATCCCGCAGACTTAATTTCCGCATCAGGGGGCTCCCTGAATCGGTAACAGATGTACATGACGCTGTCCATTCACTCATAAAGTCCCTCATTCCTGATATCAGATCTCACAGATTGGAATTGGATCGCGCTCACAGAGCCCTGGGTCCCCCCCGCCAAGATGGACTCCCACGCGATATAGTGGTTAAGCCGCACTACTATAGTGTTAAAGAAGAGGTGATGAAGAAAGCCCGGTTATCGCCCCAGCTCCAAATTATGGGCCACCCAATTCAACTATACGCTGATGTTTCTCCCTTCACCATCCAAAAAAGGCGATCCCTGAAACCTTTATTGACGATCCTGTCTCAGAAGAACATTAAGTACTGGTGGCTATTCCCGTTCGGCTTAAAATTTATTTAATGGTAAACCTTTCCGCTTCAACTCACTCCATGAAGGAGAACTACTGCTCCGCAAGCTCGGCCTTATCCCCTCAGATCCACCATCCCCCATGCAGACCACTTCCTCTGGGATGGCCAAACGCCCTCCGCCATCCAGCCCTCTTACTTCACTCTGGATCTCCCCCAAACACAATAAAGCTAAAGACGGACTTCCTCCATGATAATGACGAAGTCCTATTTTGGGTTCCGAAAATTTATTTTTCTGTGGGACTCCTTTTCCTCCTATTTTGGAGTCCGAACCTTACCAGGTTCTATGGTTTCAAAACTTTTGGTTAATCGCATTCACTCATTTTGCCCCCATTCCTATACTTGTGATGTGTGCAAGTTATATATCACATCCATTAGCTATGTCTTGTTTTAGGTGTTCAGTTTTATCTGTGGAATTTTCAAACATCTTGCCTTTAGGTGAGAGCTGGGGGGGCCGGGACGTTCTCCCTGAGCACTCTTTCCTTTCTGGGTGGGACAGTTCCTGAGGGGTCTGTGTCATCCAGTCTGGACGTCTCCTCCGTTGTGAGGATAGAAATGTTGGTTTCCTTCGGTGGGCGGATTTGCTACTATCCCCCACCTGGGAAACTTATGTCTTTTTTGTTTTTTTCTTTTCTCTATTTCATTTTCCTCTTTCTCTTCTTTTCTCTCCCTGATATAGCTTATGAAGCGGTCTCTCTTTCCCTAGCATCTCGTCTGGATGTTTGGGAGTCTCTCTTGGATCCTCGATGTATGCAACTGGTCAACAGCGAGAGGGTAGGTCACAAGGATATCCCTGCCTTCTGTTCCTTTCTGCTCCATGGCTGACATCCCACACCACAAACCTGTACTGCGCCTAGCATCCCATAATGTGCAAGGTCTGAATTCCCCCATCAAACGTAAAAAAAAATTCCAACATTGTCACTCCCAAAAAATTGACATCCTCTTTTTACAAGAAACACATTTCCCGAAATCTTATCAACCCTCTTTCATCCACGCAAAATTCCCCAAATTTTATTTAGCCAATTCTGACAACAAGACCAAGGGGGTTGGTCTGTTTTTTTCAGGAAGAGTTAAATTTTCTTTGGTTTCCGAATGTAAGGACCGCCCGGGTAGATTTATTCTTCTTAAAATTATTATTGAAGAACAAATTTACTCTCTTATCTCATACTATGCTCCCAACAAGGGGCAGGCACAGTTTTTCCAATCCATGCTTAACACCTTGTCTCCACTGACGGAAGGAATAGTCATTTATGGGGGTGATTCTAATTTAGCCTTCGACTCTGGGGTAGACAAATCACGCCCTCCCGGAAGGGATAGGGTTCGTCTGACTAGGCAGAGCCTCAGGGTGGCCAGACACTTATATCACTATGGTTTGATCGATGCCTGGAGGGAACTTAATCCTAAGGTTCGGGATTATACTCATTATTCTAGTCCTGACCAAACCTTTGCAAGAATTGATCATTCTTTATCCTCCAACAACATATCCCATTAGTGCGTCGGTCCTCCATTAGGGACTCTGCTTACTCGGACCATTCCATGGTCCTGCTTTCCATTCAGGGGGGTTCGACCCCCCCCATCCGAGTTTCATTGGCGTTTAAATGCCTCCATTCTCAGCAATCCTGTACATGTCACGGAAATAGCACAACATATACAAGATTACTTCCACCGCAACGATGTGGAAGACATTTCCCCATCAACGCTATGGGCAGCTCATAAGGCCACCATAAGGGGCGTCCTTATCCAAATTTCTACCAGATTGCGCAAGGCTCGTAAGATAGAAATACTCAAACTAGAAAGGGAATTTTCTTCCCTGAGTAAAAGTCATAAAGCTAACCCCACACAACTCTCTGCAGACAAACTGGACGTAGCCCGTAATGCATTAAACCTTGCTCTTACAGCGGTAGCAGAAAAAGAACTCAGATGGGAGGGAGGACGCCATTATCAACATACTAATAGTTTTGGTACCCGACTCGCTAGACGTCTTACCCCTAAAACCAAATTATTTTCACTTCCAAAAATCAGAATGGCTGATGGTTCACTATCCCAGAATCCCCCTAAAATTTTAGATGCATTTCAGGATTTTTATCTCTCCCTTTACGGTAATACAGATAGTTGCACACGTTCCGACGCCATTCATTCATTTTTACAATCGATTCAGATCCCCACACTGAAGGATCACCATAGGGACGATTTAGAGGCCCCAATTTCTGCAGAGGAAATAGAAGGGGTTATTAAGGACCTTAAGTCGAATTCGGCACCAGGACCCGACGGATTCTCAGTGTCTTATTATAAACACTTCTCGCAAACTCTAGCCCCGTATCTTGCACGGTTTTTTAATCACCTCAATTCAGCTTTTGTCAGGGTTATCCCCAAACCTGGTAAAGACCCTAGTAGCGTGTCTAATTATAGACCCATATCTTTGATCAACAACGATCTTAAAATCTTAACTAAACTCTTGGCTAATCGTCTTTCTAAATTCATTAGCCAATACGTGCATGCTGACCAAGTGGGTTTTATCCCGGGGAGACAAGGCCCGGATCAAATTAGGAGGGCAATAGACATAATCTCACTGTTGCAGTCCCAGTGGGAGGGGGGTCCCCCTCAACAGGGGTGCCTCCTCTCATTAGATCTAATGAAGGCGTTTGAACATCATTCACGCTCTTTATTCGACCCCAGAAGCTCGAATAAAGATGCAGGGATATTTCTCGATCCCCTTCTCGATACGTAGGGGCACAAGGCAGGGCTTCCCCTTATCTCCATTGATTTTCGCCATGGTCATTGAAACACTTGCTATATCAATTAGAGCGAACCCTGACATTAAGGGTATTAGATGTGGACCGAAAATTCACAAGTGTGCTCTATTTGCTGATGATGTTTTGCTTTTCATCTCCTCACCGACTACCTCGCTCCCAGTAATATGCAAACTCCTTAATGATTTTGGCGATATCTCTGGGTTAAGGGTCAATTATACCAAGTTTTTAGTGCTTAATATCAACCTTCCACCTACACTGGTCTCCCAACTTAAACATAACTTCCGTTTCGAATGGTCGGAATCAAACATTCCTTATCTAGGGATTCACCTTACCGCTTCAATTGACAAACTGTACTCAACTAATTTCCCCCCGACATCCAGCAAACTGGAGGAAGATCTGGCCTTCTGGGATACCCTTAAGTTATCCTGGTTGGGCAGGATAAACTCGGTCAAAATGACACTCCTCCCACGAATACTGTATCTCTTCAGGTCATTACCCATCCCTGTCCCGAAGGACCGCATACGTAGTTTCCAGTCCAGGATCCTAAAATGTATTTGGGGATCCAAGGGTCACAGAATCTCTAAAGACACGCTTTTTCGTCATAAAAATCAAGGGGGTCTGGGGGTCCCGAACATCCTTTCGTATTATCAGGCAGCGCAAATTTCCCAACTGTCTACTTTCTACTTTAAAACATCCCAGCCAGATTGGGTTCATATGGAGAGGCAGGCGGTCCCTAACTACACCCTGGATTATCTCCTATGGTGCGTTCCGAAGTCCAGACCAGCAGTTATGGCACCTACTCTCTCCCATTCCATCGCCCTTTGGGACTCGTTGAAAAATAATCAATTTCTTATTTCACATTGGAAACCGCTCTCCCACTTGTTCAGGAATCCCCTCTTCCTTCCTGGGCAGGATATTAAGGCCTTCCGTTGGTGGCTAGATAAAGGATTGTATAGGATTGGCCACTTTCTATCGCCCTCTGGTCCTTTCTCTTTGAAACACTATATTAAAAAGCATCACCTGCCAGATACTGAAATATTCCGCTTTAATCAAATTAACCATTTTCTACAGTCTTTGAGGCCTCCTACTGACCCCCCTCTTTGCATCACTGAATATGAACTTTGGTGTGGTCAAGCCATGGAGCAGAAGGGAGGGATATCTGTGATCTATCGCGCTCTTACAAGGGTGGAAAGTAAAACACTGTTTATGCGAGAATGGGAAACAGATCTACAACAACAATGGTCCTTAGAGGAGTGGCATAAGGCGTCTCTCAAGGCCTTCAAAGGCTTTCTAAATGCAACTCTCATAGAAGCTAACTTAAAGATTCTTATGAGATGGTACATGGTACCTCTGAGATTAGCAAAAATGTATCCGAATGCCTCTCCCCTTTGTTTCCGTGATTGTGGCCATATAGGGTCTATGTTACATATCTGGTGGGATTGTCCGAAAATTAGGACTTTATGGAATAAGGTTTTCCACATTATTCGGAAGATCACTACCTCCCCCATTCATAAAACACCTCAAATAGCTTTACTCAATTTTCCCTTACAAGGAATCCCGAAATTGACGCAACAACTCATTAGATTTATTCTGGTTGGAACTAAACTCACTATAGCCAGGGCCTGGAAAACACCGACGGTCTCCCTAAGAGTGGTTAAAAGGAAAATTTCTTGGATCATGGTTCAGGAAAAAACTGTAAGCATTTTCCTTGATAAGCTAGACAAACATACAGCGATATGGGATCCTTGGATCAATTATACCTCTAAATGTTTACCTTGTTCAGGGACTCCAGTTTGTTGAGGGGCAAGAGAGGCCCGCTTCCTTCTTAGCTATCTTTTCTCTGTTTCCTTCTCTTTTTCTTTTCCTTCCTTCTTTTCTTTTTCTCATCTTTCTCTGATTTAGTGCTTCTTATCTAGTTTATTTTGGGTACACCGGGAGGCTTAAACCCCCATTAAGATCATAAACCTCTATACTCAGTTCTGTTTGCTGAAGTGGTTTTTTTTTTCTTATTTTTTTAAGAAGATGTATCATAAGAAGATGTATCATAGGTCCCAGTTAGTGGGCTAGGTTGGGTCTCAGGGGCTCTGGCACAGCAAGATCCCTTTTGGGGTGCTAGGCCCAGAAGGCTCAACCTCACAGTCAATAGACGGGTTCCTCGGAACCATAGGTCGTACATCTTTGGAGAGGCTTTTTCGTTGGTTGTTCTTAACTAAAAATCTACATGATATTCACCAGATAGCTTAAACTGTTAGATCAAGCTCAATATTTCTCTGGGTTTATGTTCTGACTAAGCGGTACTCTAATATACTATGTATTACTATTGTGTATGGTGCATATTTTCTTTTGTCTTTACGTTCAATCTTTCAATAAAAATCTATTGAAATAAAAAAAAAAAAAAAAAAAACGAAAATTTTGAAAAAAAACGCATATTTCTTTGTTTCTGTGATAAAATTTTGCAAATTATAATTTTTTTTTTCATAAATTTTGGCCACAATTTATACTGCTACATATCTTTGGCAAAAATAACCCAAATTAGTGGATATTATTTGGTCTTTGTGAAAGTTAGAGAGTCTACAATCTGTGGTGCGAATCGCACAAAATTGATCACACCTGATGTACTGGTGGCCTATCTCATTTCTTGCGACTCGAACAAGTCAGGAAAGTACAAATACCCCCCAAATGACCCCTTTTTTGAAAGTAGACATTCCAAGGTATTTACTAAGATGCATGGTGAGGTTTTTGATGTTGTCATCTTTTTCCCACAATTCTTTGCAAAATGAAGATTTTTTATTTTTTTTTCACAAAATTTTCAATGTAATAGGTTATTTCTCTCACATGGCATGTGTATACCACAAATGACACCCCAAAATACGTTCTGCTACTCCTTCTGAGTATTACGATACCAAATGTGTGAGACTTTTACACAGCCTGGCCACATACAGAGGCCCAATATTGAAATAGCACCATCAGGCGTTCTAGGAGCATAAATTACACATTTCATTTCTCAACCACCTGTTACAGTTTTGAAGGCCCTGGAGCACCAGGACAATGGAAATGCCCACAAAGTGACCCCATTTTGCAAAGCTAACACCCCAACGTATAATCTATGAGGCATAATGAGTCGTTTGAATGGTTAATTTTTTTTCCAGAAGTTTTGGGAAAATGTGGAAAAAAAATGAAAACGCATTTTTTTTACGCAAAGTTGTCCATTTATAAGATATTTCCAACACATAGCATGTACATAGCAAAAATGACACCCCAAAATACGTTCTACTACTCCTTCTGAGTATAACGATACCAAATGTGTGAGACTTTTACACAGCCTGACCACATACAGAGGCCCAATATTGAAATAGCACCATCAGGCGTTCTAGGAGCATAAATTACACATCTTATTTCTCAACCACCTATTACAGTTTTGAAGGCCCTGGAGCACCAGGACAATGGAAATGCCCACAAAGTGACCCCACGTGGCACTGACGACACGTGGCACTGACAGATGGCACTGGAGGCAGATGGCACTGGAGGCAGATGGGGCTGGCAGATGGGGCTGACAGATGGGGCTGGCAGATGGGGCTGGCAGATGTCGCTGGCAGATGGGGCTGGCACTGGGGCTGGCACTGGCAGATGGCACTGGCAGATGGTGCTGGCTATTTGCTGTGGCTAATTGCTCTGGCAAATGGGGCTGGCAGATGGCACTGCGGCTGGCAGATGGCACTGGCGCTGGCAGGTGGCGCTGGCAGGTGGCACTGGCAGGTGGCACTGGGGCTGACGGATGGCACTGGCGCTGGCAGGTGGCACTGGCGCTGGCAGGTGGCACTGGCGCTGGCAGGTGACACTGGCAGGTGGCACGTGGCACTGGGGCTGGCGGCACTGGGGCTGGCGGCACTGGGGCTGACGGATGGCACTGGCGCTGGCAGGTGGCACTGGCAGGTGGCACTGGCAGGTGGCAGGTGGCACTAGCGGCACTGGCACTGGCGGCACTGGTGGTGACAGGTGGCACTGGCGGCACTGGCACTGGGGCTGACGGATGGCACTGGCGCTGGCAGGTGGCACTGGCGCTGGCAGGTGGCACTGGCAGGTGGCACTGGCACTGGCGGCACTGACGGCACTGGGGCTGACGGCACTGGGGCTGACGGATGGCACTGGCAGGTGGCAATGGCAGGTGGCACTGGTGCTGGCAGGTGGCACTGGCAGGTGGCACTGGGGCTGACGGCACTGGCGGGACTGGGGCTGACGGCACTGACGGCACTGGGGCTGACGGGCGGCACTGGGGCTGACGGGCGGCACTGGCGCTGGCAGGTGGCGCTGGCAGGTGGCACTGGCGGCACTGGGGCTGACGGCAGGCGGTGGCAGGTGGCACTGGCGGCACTGGCACTACTGGCAGATGGCACTGGGCTGACAGATGGCACTGGGGCTGACACTGGCACTGGGGCTGGCACTGGGGCTGACACTGGCACTGGGGCTGACACTGGCACTGGGGCTGACACATAGATCGCTCTCCCTCCTCACACGCTGTCTCTGTGTGAGGAGGGAGAAACACGGCAATGGGAGATGATCTCATATGTTTACAGGTGGCTGTGATCGCGCTGTGAACGGCCGCTTTGATTGGCCGTTCACGGCGATCTGTATTTGCCTGTCTCCGGGAGACACGGCAAATACAATACTTCCGCGATGCGCGCGGCGCGCATTGCGGAAGTAAACACCAGGCTGTCCAGGGACGGCCAGGCGAAGGAAGCCGCCCGCTCTAAGGCCGTCATTCGGCTATAGGGCGGGCGGGAGGAGGTTAAAGAACCCCGGCATGTGCAGCTCCCTACATGTGTTCCCCTGTAAAGAAGGCCTTGTTTTTATACTGTGTTGGGTGTGGATTGAATCTGGCAATTAATCTGGAGGTAATATTAGGCACACAGCTAGCAGAGCAAAACTTTTCACACCACAATCAAACTGCAAGAGGGCTAAAAGGCCAAAATTGTAAAGATAAGGGAACCTATAAGTTAGTTAAGACTTAATAGCTAAATAAACATTGAAATAATGTGAGCATGGCTACAGATGGAGTTAAAACAGCGGTGACAAATGCAGATTTACCAAATATGCATTTGAGCAGTCATATGCATTTAAGCAATACTTCAAACATTCCAAGTCTCCTGCGAATCGCATTTGGCTGCGGGCTCCTGGACACCAATGAGCATCGGGCAATCTCCTGACTCCTTTCCGCTCCCTCCCCTGGCCACAGACAGAGTAGAGTACGGCTGCTCGGGCTGCTCTGTCTTCTGTCTGTGACCAGGGGAGGGGGTTGGATGGAGCCGAGCGCAGGACAGAGTGCTCCACTGGTGGACATTGAGGCTGCGCTGGTGTAGACTGATAGGTGGTACTGAAAGACACTGGTGTGCACTGATGAGGTGGCACTGATAGGTTGAACTGGTGGACACTGATGAGGTGGCACTCATGGACACTGATAGTCTGCACTGATGGACACTGATGGGCTGCACTGGTGGGCACTGATGAGGTGGCACTGATGGACACTGATAGGCTGTACTGATGAACACTGATATGCTGCACTGGTGAGCACAGATGAGGTGGCACTGATGTACATGGAAAGGCTGCATTGATGGACAGTTATAGGCTGCACTGGTGGGCACTCATGGGGTGACACTGAAGGACAGTAATTTACATGGATAGGCTGCACTGATGGACACTGATGGGCTGCAATGGTAAGCATTGATGAGGTGGCATGAATGGACACTGATGGTCACTGATAAGCTGCACTGCTTGACACTGATAGGCTGCATTCCATTGGCATTGGTAAGGCTGCATTTCTTTGGCACTGGTAAGGCTGCATTTCTTTGGCACTGGTAGGGCTGCTCTGTCTTCTGTTTGTGACCAGGGAAGGGGGCTAGATGGAGCCGAGCGCAGAAGGGAGTGCTCCTCTGGTGGACATTAAGGCTGCGCTGGTGTAGACTGATAGGTGTCACTGAAAGACACTGATGGAATGCACTGATGTGCACTGATGAGGTGGCACTGATAGGCTGAACTGGTGGACACTGATGAGGTAGCACTCATGGACACTGATAGACTGCTCTGATGGACACTGAAAGGCTGCACTGATGAGGTGGCACTAATGGACACAGGTTGCACTAATGGACACTGATAGACTGCATTGGTGGGTACTGATGAGGTGGCACTGATGGGCTGCACTGGTGGGCACTGATGAGGTGGCACTGATAGGCTGCACTGGCGGACACTGATGGGCACTGATAGGCTGTACTGATGGACAATGATGGGCTGCACTGGTGGGCACTGATGAGGTGGCACTAATAGGCTGCACTGGTAAACACTGATGGACACTGACACTGATAGGCTGCACTCATGGGCTGTACTGGTAGGCACTGATGAGGTAGCACTGATGGGCTGCACTGATGAGGTGGCACTGATGGGTTGCACTGGTGGGCACTGATGGACATGGATAGGCTGCACTGATGGACACTAATAGGGTGCACTGGTGGGCACTCATGGGGTGGCACTGAAGGACACTAATTGACACTGATAGGCTGCACCGATGGACACTGATGGGCTGCACTGGTGGGCACTCATGGGGTGGCACTGAAGGACACTAATTGACACTGCTAGGCTGCACTGATGGATACTAATGGGCTGCACTGGTAAGCACTGATGAGGTGGCACGAATGGACACTGATGGTCACTGATAGGCTGCACTGATGGACACTGATAGGCTGCATTCCATTGGCACTGGTAAGGCTGCATTTCATTGGCACTGGTAAGGCTCGAAGGCTCCCTGAAATTCGTTTTTGCAGGTTGGGATGTTTGATACTTTTGGTAATATAATGTATGTTGCACCGCTGTTCTATGTTGAGATGGCGTGCACATTGTATACCCCTAGGATCTGGAGGTGGGACTCCAGATCATGTGAACACTGTGACAACCAATCACAGCGGTCACATGATCAGGAACGCCACCTCCACTCCTCAGGATGCCTTAAAGGGCCAGCAGGATGCAGTAGCAAAGAGTTAAAGACCTAAAAGAGAGGTTATAATTCTTCCGTACACTAACCAAACCCAAAAAAATAATAATCTAGTTTGGAGTTTGGCTTTAACACGAGCGTAAACAAGGCGGACAAAGTAAAAGTTAAGTAACATTTCCACCCCCCTGGGTTCTGTAGGCGGAATAAGCGCTAAGACGAAATAGCATTGGGAATTGAGAGGATCCAGCTGTTCCGAGATGAAAAGAACCCGTAACATTTCTCACCGGCGAGCTACATTAGAGCGGTAGAGACGGGGTTAAGCAGTGGGTGAATGGACTTTTCTATGGAGGCTGGAAGTACATCGTACCGGTGGAGCGCAGTATTTTTAGCTGCGGCTTGATTACACTTTAATGTATATTTCTGCCGTTCAAGAGTCACGGCGGGGTGTTATAGAATACGGGGATGTACCACAGGTAGAGTTCACCGTGAAAGCTTTAAGAGAGAAACAAAGGCTTTTTTATTTATAATACTCTTTCAACGCGCAGCAGTGCTAAGTAACTCATACGGGGCGTCAGCCACAAGAGGTTAAAGATGTTTCAGAAATTGGAAATCCTCTAAAAATATTAAAGACTTTTTTTTTTTTTTTTTTTTTTTTTTTAATGGAGGGAAGTGCTCCAGCCTCCAACTGGGGATTTAGTTTTCTTCATCCATAGTTATGCACTAATAGCTACAATTAGGGGACGAAGGGAACAGGATGCTTCTGATTTTTATTTTTTTTTATATATTATTTTAGCACAATTTAATTATTTAAACACACTTTTTATTTTTTTTATTTATCTACAGTTATGCACTAATATCTACAATTAGGACAGGAGTGCTTTTATAATTTTTTTAATCATTTTTATTTATTTTATCAATTATTTTATTTTACATTTTTGTATTTGCTTTATTTATTTTGCTACAATTTATTTGTTTTAGCACACTTTTTATTTATTTTTTATTTGAAACGTTATTTATATTTTTTTGTAGAAACATAGAAAAGTGACGGCAGAAAAAGACTGAGTAGTTCATCGAGTCTGCCCATTTATTTTTTTGGTGGGGGTTTTTTTTTTTATGTTAACTTTTATGTCTTTTAGATCTATGTTTGTCCCAATCCCAAGCACGTTTGAAGCCATTTACTGTTGACTGTCTCACTACCTCTGCTGGAAGTTTTTTTTCATCAAGAATCAACTACCCTTTCAGTAAAATAATACTTTCTAAGATTTGTTTTGAATTTTCCTTCAGTTAGTTTGAGGTTGTGTCTTGATTTTGGTTTCATATTGAAAAAACTGCCTTCCTGAACCTTGTTCCCCACCCTTGATATATTTAAAGATTTCAATAATGTCTCCACAATCCCTTCTTTCCACGTTTTAAAACGGTGTTGTACTCACATTTTTAAAACCTCACAAGCCATAGTGTTTCTCCCAAAGATGCCAAAACGAACCTTTATAAAAATACGATCGCTGTAATTAACTTTTAATTTACATTTAAAAGGTCACTTCCGGGCTCTCCTCCCGTGGGAGTAGGCGTGGTTATCTGCTTTCCTCGGCTCCGCAAAGTCCCCTGGGAGGTTTCTCACATTGTTCCCATGAATCAGTGGGGAACGCTGTCCTGCCGAAATCTTGTGAGATTTCGGCGCCACATGACGCCGGTCATGTGACGAGGGCGTCTCAGAAGGCACCATTTTACGGCGCTGCTCGCTGCTATCAATGAGCATGCGCAGGATCGAGCGGTGAATGCTGGGAGGATGGGGACAGGTGTGTCATTTTACACAATTCTTTTTAAATATATATTTTTTTTTTTATTACAGTTTTTTTCTTCACCGTAGTTATACACTAATATCAACAATTAGGGTAGGACAGTTATGCTGTGATTTTACATTTTCAAAGTAATTTTTATTTATTTTATCACAATGAATTTTTTTTAACACACACTGATGGAGGTTTACTAAAATTGGTGCACACAGAATCTGGTGCAGCTGTGCATAGTAACCAATAAGCTTCTAGGTTTAATTGACACCGCTTAATTGAACAAGCTGAAGTTGGAAGCTGATTGGTTACTATTCACAGTTGCACTGTTGGTGTACACCAGTTTTAGTAAATCTCCACCTTTATAATAGTTTTTTTTCTCCATCCATAGTTATGCACCCATATATACAAGGGAAGAACAGCTTGTATTTTTATATATATATATATATATATATATATATATATATAGCTTATATATATATATATATATATATATATATATATATATATATATATATATATATATATATATATATATATATATATATATATATATATATATATATATTATTTATTTATTTTTTTGGTTGGCAGCAGTGGGATCTGCTTCCTCCCTATGGAGTTATGGAGAGAAACCCTACAGTTGGAGCAAGAGGAAAGGATCTTGCTACCCCGGAGGAGTGATACTGGCTCCAAGGGATGCCCTTCCTCGGTGAGCAGCCACAGCAGGATTGGATGACCAGACTGGAACGTCTGGTCTTCATTGAAATTATGTCGGATAAAGGCTACAGAGTGCTTCATTGGTTACCCAAGTTTTTCCATGGCTGAAGAATGATACAGCCACAGTGGGCTGTGATTTTGATGGTCCAGGGCTATTATTTGAGAGAATCCAGGAAGATCCAGACTTTGGAAGCACACTTGAGTGGCAGAGATATGACATCCAGGAAATGGATATTGCCAACAATATTGGACTGCAAGTAGATTTAGAATGGAGATGGGGGTGTTTTTCCTCCCTTCCCAGCAGCAGATCTACAGTCCGGGAGAGGAGGTGGTTGTCCTTCCTTCCCAGCAGCAGATCAACAGTCTGGAAATGGAGTAAGCTGTCCTCCCTCTCCAGCAGTCAGCCAGAGCAGAGGAAACTCCCCAGCAATGATCTGTGCACCTGGGAAATAGTACCAGAGAAATGTCATCCCATCAGCCGGATGAGGGTATGACAAATGAAGCAGCTAGCTCATCTCCCTAGCAGCAGTTCAAGGACCAGAGAGGGGAGAAAGCCATCCTCACTCCCCAGCGGCAGTCCGAGATGAAGGGAGGGGGGGAGCCATCTCCAGAGGCAGGACAAGGACCAAGGAGAGGAGGTGGTCATTCTCCCTCCTCAGAGGCAGTCCTTTGTCCCCAGTGGCAGGTCCAAAGTACGGGAGAAGAGGTGGTCATCATCCCTCCCCAACAGCAAATCCACAGTCTGGGAGCAGAGGAAGCCATCCTCCCTCCCCAACAGTTAACAGGACTGAATGATGTGGAGTCCACAGCAGAAGCACTGGCATCAGTGCAGAGTGCTACCAACCTCTGCCCGGCACTGAAAACTCTGGAGCTCCATGGAGCCGGGGTAGGTGACCCTCTCCCCAGCGACAAGCTAATGTAGTGAAGCTACAACTCTGAGCTGAAATGCTGGCAACAGGGCAGAGCACTGCTGGCCTCTGCCTAGCACCTACGGTGTCTCCCAAGCAGCAGAACAAGCCACAAAATGTTAAAGACTGCCCAGCTGAAGAACTGGCAGCCACACAGAGGGTCCACGACCTCTGTCCCACACCTACTGACAACAACTCCCTGCGGCCAAGAATGGAAATCATGTGGACCAACTATGTGGTTGTAGTCTGCCCAATTAACGCAGGTCCAGACCAGACCTAAAAAGGTCTGGGACCTTGTTAGTTTACCATTGATGGGGAAGAAATGTGACAAAACCAACAAAGAGGGTTTTTTTTTAGGTTTTTTTTTCCTTTGAAAATTGTATTCATCAAGTTTTGTAATAACAACATATACTTCTTCAGCATTTTTCTCACTGTATAACCCTGAGACCAATAATCAGAAATACAGAAACAAGAGTAAAGACTCCCACGTACATTATATAACTCTTATCGAGAAAGTAAACAATTTTTTGGCCCAACCAATATACCCCCCCCCCTTCCTGTAAGATACCAACAGCATTGACATGTATATATTAATGCATGAGCCCACTGACACTCCAGTGGTAATAGCAGGCAGGTGACCCACATCCCCAGATCAGAATCCACACAAATTACGCATCTTATTTATTTCAAAAATATCAATTTAATCAGACACCGTGGATGTACTATTCATCCAACTACCCCACACCTTATCGAACTTATGTGGTATACCTCTGGTAGTGTAAGTATCCTTGTATAAGAGGGCGGCCTTGTTAACAATAGCCTTCCATGCTGAAATAGATGGAGGGGCAGACCTTTTCCATGAAAGTATCAGCTTCCTGGCGTAATAGAGTAGTCAACAAAGTACGTGTCAATCTTTTCGGAGCTAAGGCATCAACTAGTCCTAAGAGACATACCTCTACAGTTGGCTGTATGTGGACAGCAGTAACCTCCTCTATATACTCAGTGACCCCCCAACCCCGCCAAAATGTTTGAATAGTCACGCAATTACAAAATACTGAATATGTAAAAAATCTTTGGTGGATGAAGCACCACCAGCAACAGGACAACTTGGGTAGGGAATATTCTAGCTAATCTGGCTCTAGTTAAGTATATGCGATGTAAATAAGATGATCTCTGGCTGACACCAGTCTGGAAAAGTTAATATCCCAAATATCGTCCCAGTCTTCCCCATCCATCTGAGGGAACACTGCCTCCCAACCCACTCTGCAGCGTGAAACGAGCTCACCAACCGCTGTTAGCAACTGCTTGTAAATAGTAGACAGGACCTTATCTAAAGCTTCCTCTCTGAGTAGAGATTCCAGATCACTCATTTGCAAACTAAGAATGCTACTGCCAAATTGGGCATTGCACGCATGCCTACGTTGCAAATAACGAAACAGGTGAGTATTGGGAAGAGGAAATGTAATTTTCAAAGAATCAAACTGAAAATGTTTCCTATCACCCACTAAATCCCCCAGTGTCTTAATACCAAATTTAGTCTAAATGATTGGATCAGGATACGTAAGAGGTGGGTCAGGTTGGGATTCCTCTATAACAGTGTGTGAGGGGAAATTGCTGCATCCCCACCCACATTATTGACCACTGCCCACGCCCTACCAGTTGCCTGCATGGATACTGTAATACTGTAACATTATATGGGGCCCTGTTTCCACATAGCAACAGATGTGCCAGTGCCTCATACAAGCCGACAATAGCCGCTTCAAGGGTAGTGGCTGTCATAGGATGCGCACGGGTAAAGCACTCTGGCGCACAGCTGTGTGCAATAGGAATAAACTAAAGCACACAAGCACACACACACAGGGTGTGACCCCTTGCTGACCTATAAAGGAAGTGAGGTCATCCAAACACACTGCTGGTTTGTCTTCAGCTTCCTGTGATTCCCACGTCTGTTCCTTTGATCTGTATTACCCGTTGTGACCCGGATTGCCTCATCGACCTCGCTGATCTTCTCCTTACCCGACCTCTGGCTTGACCTTGGACTCCCGCTTTCTAAACGTGTTTGAACCTCAGCCTGCATCTGTACTTACCTGCTATCTCCTGTGTTCGACCCCCAGCTTGTCTTGGATTATCCTTCTGTCTCAGCGTTCCTGGTACTTGTTGTCTTCTGATCTGGACTGTGTTTGACCCCTGGCCTGTCTCCTGGATTCTGCCTTTGCCTTACGGACTTGCTACCTTTGCTTCTGGACCTTCCCACGGGACATCACCTTTCAGCTCTGCTCAAGCTACCTGCTGATCTACTAGCAAGTGACTGTCCTACTGAATGGGAAGGTCTGGCCCCAGTTGCGATTTCTCAGAGGTCAGCAGTAAAAAAAATAACACTTATTCTGACTAATGAGAGCGTCCCCGCTCGGGATTTAGAGGTTTGGTTGCGGAACTATGGGGAGGTTTTGATTAAGCCCAGCAAAATTCTTGATGAGCGTAACATCTGGACTGGGGGTTGGTCAGTAACAGTCAGGTTGGCCAGGGATGGGAATGTTGTCCATCACCTGTCCTCCTTAGCTTTTATAAGGAGGGATAGGATGACTATTTTCTACCCTGGTCAGCCGAAGCTGTGTCACCGCTGTGGAGAAAAGGGGCATTTGAGCTCCACCTGTTCAGCCTTGATATGTTCAATGTGTCAGGTCAGGATCATATGGCCAAGGACTGCACCGATATGATCAGGTGCAACCCGTGCCTGCGCCTTGGCCATCCCTACAGCAGATGTCCTGAAGCCTGGCACAATATGGAGAATGAGGTAATGGATGACTTGTCGAGGCTGGACAGGATGGAGGGTGAGGCTCCTGGTGTACCATCCTCCTCTGCAGTGACTGACTCCCCTGGTCCTGCTCAGGATCCCTCTCCAGTTCCTGTGGCCACCCCTCCTGTGTCTGTAAGTATTCCTTCTGTATCTGTCTCTGTGTCCCCCCAGCCTACTGTACCCTCTCCTCTTGTGTCAGAACCTTCCAAGTCTGTGCCCCCCAGGTCAGTTACCCCCCAGGTGTCTACCCCTTCTAAGTTTGTCTCAAAGGGAACACCACCCCCACCAGGAGTGGTAGCATGTACTAAAAAGTTTGCTTCTTCCTCTGTAAAGGAGTCTTCTGTGAAGACTCCAAAGAAAAAAAACAAGAGATGATGGCATCTCTGAAGCTGACCTACAGTACCTGGAGGAGAGAAGGAAGGTTGAGAAGCAGAAGCAGGCGGTGAGGACCGAACGGGCTCCAGTGCCTGTCTCCAACCGTTATAGGTCCTCTGAATGATATATTTCTTCATCTGGAGCTTCTTCTGAGCGAAGTTCCGATTCTGAAATTTAGTTTGAGGCGGCCTCAAGAAAGAGGGAGGCTTCTGGTGATGAGTAGTAGAGGGGAGCTAAGAAGCAATTCAACCAATAACCCAAATGGCAGTTCCCCCTCCGTTAAAAGTGGTGACAATAAATGTCGCCAGCATTAAGTCAGTAAGAACTCGTTCCATGGCCTTCTTTTTGTTCAGCCAATAAGATGCTGAAATTTTATTTTTGCAAGAGACTAGGCTCACCTCCTTGGCAGATATTCATATGGCCAAGAGAGAGTGGAGGTATGGTCCATCTTACTGGTCTCTTGCGGCCGAGCCTTACGGCGGTGTGGCAGTGTTGTTTAAAACCGGCATGGTAAATGTCCGGCGGGTTGTTGAAGTGGAGCTTGGGAGATGTATGGTCTTAGACATCCTTGTGGGGAGGCAGGACCTGCACCTAATTAATGTTTATGGGCCGCACACAAAGGGAGACAGGAAAAGCCTTTTTACAAGGATCAAGCCATTTCTTTTTACATCCCGGCAAGTGGTCTTTGGAGGTGACTTTAATACAGTAACTAGGCCCAAGGACAGGCAGGACTTCAAGGACAGGCTGGGATATGATAGTGTTTTTTTAAATAGTATGGTTAGGGATGCTGGTCTTGTGGATGTGCACATTAAACACCTCCCGGATGACACCGGGTTCACCTTTCATCGAGGTAGTAGTCCGAGTAGGATAGATAGTTTTTTTTTTGAAGGAGACCTCTGCTTTCTCGCCCCCAGTGGTGCAGGCAGTAGAGTTCTCTGAGCACTGTATGCTTTCTGTGGTCCTGAATGCTTCAGAGGCCCCTCAGAGGGGCAAGGGCATCTGGAGATTGAATTCGACTCTACTCAAGGAAGAACATGTTAGACAATCCTTTGAGGAATTCTTTCAGGCTCAGGTGACCATCCTGGACTTTTGTAGCAGCAAGGCTGAGTGGTGGGAGCTGACCAAAAAGAGGATCGCTGGATTCTTCAGGGCCTAGCCAATAGAAAACAGTTTAATAAATACATGACCTACCAACGTTTACGGAGGAAGCTGGATATTCTTGTCTTGAGAGGAGGAGATCCTGGGGCAATCTCCGAAGTGAAACTCCTTCTCAGGAAGTGTCAATATGATCGGCATGCCTCTTTGGTTCTGGAGAGGGACTATGGGAAATACCACTCGCCTGACCCTTACCAGAACTGCAAACAAGGAGTAGCTGTTAACACGGTTGTTGGCCTTAAGGACAGTACAGGTTCCTTGACAAAGTCCAGGTCAGGGATCCTGAAGGTTGTGAGGTCCTTTTATGCTGACCTTCCTGGGATGAAAGAGCTTGACCGTGACAAGATGGACAGCTTTTTGGACTCTACTCCAGTCTAAATGGTGGAGATGTTTCATTAATGAATTTGACAGAGGAGATCACAGTTGAAGAGGTGATGAGGGCAATTGAACAGCTTGCCATCAAAAAGTCACCTGGACCGGATGGCTTGACGGCTGAGTTTTACAAAGCCTTTAAGTCTATTCTGGCCCCACATTTGGTAGAGGTTTTTAACAGCTGCCTTGCTGGGGGGGGGGGGGGGGGGGGGGTGGGTGCTTTCCCCTTCCATGAGGCACTCGGCTGTGATTCTTCTTTCAAAGGGTAAAGATCCTTCGATGATTGAGAATTGGCGCCTTCTTAATGTCGATAGAAAGATACTGGCAAAGATTCTTTTCTGGCGCCTATCGTCAGTAGCAGAGTCTTTGCTTTCTCGCCATCAGCACTGTTCGGTCCAGGGTAGAAGCACCTTCTCAGCGGTTTTAGCTATCTGGACCGAGAGGCCTTGGAGCAGTGCAGGGCTGTAGGCTGGGGAAAGTATTTGCTGACATTGGATAAGGCAAAGGCTTTTGATCGTGTTAACCATGAGTACCTGTGGTTGCTCCTTAGTAAGTACGGTCTGCCGGTTGGTTTTGTCGATTGGTTAAAAGTCTTGTATAAGAGGGCAGAAATCTTTCCTCTTGTTAATGGTTGGGTTGGGCAGTCCTTTGGCTCCGGGGTGCGCCAGGGTTGTCCCCTGCTCTATGTGTTTGCAATTGACCCCTTCATCAGGAGGCTAAAGAGTGGCATGTTGTGTTGGGGGGCCAGTGGGGCTCCCAGGTGAGCCGCCTTTGAGGGTTGTTGCCTATGCGGACGATGTGTTGGTGATTGTCACTGGGGCAGATGAAGCAGAGGAGGTGGTCTCTCTGACATCACGGTATTCTGAAGAATCAGGAAAAGAGTGACGTTTTCTGGATGGGAAAGGAACGTGAGGGGTTTGATCTCCCGGACACCTTTCCAGTGCCCCAGGAAATAATTAAGATTCTAGGCATTGAATTTGGGCCCAGCGATTATGGCCTCAAAAACTGGGAAGGCAGACTGGAAATTGCCAATACTAAGGTGGTCAACTGGAAGAGATGGACATTATCTCTGAGGGAAAGGGTTGATCTGTTTAAGACTTACCTGATTCCGATCTTCTTATATGTCAGCTTTGTCTGATTTTGATATAAATCATATGTCCTATGTGTTCGCCGAAACCTAAGGTAGCTACTTTTCCTTTTTTTCCTGGTGTTGGTACGCGGGTTAATAGCGGGACACAACAGCAGGAGAAAGGTCTTTTTTCTTTCCCCCCCTTTTATTTTGACTATATGATTGCTACGGTTTCGGCCTTGTAGACTTTGAGGAGTGACATAAGGACTTATTTCTTTCAGAAGGGCCCACTGCTACTATTTGGATTTATCCGGTAGTGACAGTGGATATGGTCATGTAACGGTATAATGAGTTGTCTGCATCTTGCCAGTGTCTCTCTATGCTAGGGTCAGTAGTGTGTTCTTCCAGATGCTGTGGCGGAACAGACTGAACCTCATCAAGAGGAATGTCACCTATCTATCCAGGAGGGAGGGTGGCTTAGGTATAGTCAACCCAGTTCTTTTCTTTTCACTGCTTTTTTTCAAATTTAACATTGGTAATATGCTTGCAGTGGAACCTCCTGGATGGGTAGTTGTATTTAGATCTTGGTTTAGACCTTTTCTATGACTTTGGGAAGAAGGTGGCCAAGTGAAGAATCTCAGGGGTCATCGTGGTCAGCTACCAGCCTATGTTGCTCCGTGCCTGAAGTTACTGCGGCAGTGGCGATTGTCGGCTGAAGATCTCAGATCGGTTCAGAGGAAAGCCCTTATGATTCTAGTCTTGAGCAAAGTCTTTCATGACCCACTGGCATTCAATACTGGGGGGGTTTTTGTTTGGATACACTTTTTCTAGTTAGCCTAGTGGTCCGTTATTTCACCTGGAACGCACGGTGTCAGGTCTGCACTCGGCATAAAATCCTTCCTGTTGAGGTGGTGGTGTATGACATTCTGCATGAGGTGGAGAAGATTTGGGTGCTTGAGAGAGACAAGCGGAGTCGGGGGGCTTGGTTGAAGGCATGGGGGAGTTTCAAGCCCCCCTGACTGCCAGGAGTCTCTTTCCTGGGTGTGGCTCTCTGTCTCTTATCACCCGAGATTTTATAACTTATCATTCATTTTTGATAAATGGCTGCGTACATAGGTGATGGGTTGTGCCTCTTAGGCCCTCTCTGCTGCTTTATATGAATAGTTTTCTAAACCTGTTTTGGTAGTGGACTATGTATATATTGTATATATTCTGAACATGGATGTGTATTCCTTTGTTTTCTGTTGACGTTTTATACTATGGTTTTGTTTTTTACTTTTGTATAAAATTGGTCGTTTGATTATTTTTCAATAAAAGATCAATAGTGCCCCATCATTGGTGTCAGTGGGAGGAATTGTGTCCCATCATTGGTATCAGTGGGAGGAATAGTGTCCAATCATTGGTATCAGTGGGAGGAATAGTGTCCAATCATTGGTATCAGTAGGAGGAATAGTGCCCCATCATTGGTATCAGTGGGAGGAATAGTGCCCCATCATTGATATCAGTGGGAGGAATAGTGCCCCATCATTGGTATCAGTGGAAAGTATAGTATCTAATCATTGGTATCAGTGTTAGTAATAATGCCCCATAATTGCTATCAGGGAGAGGAATAGTGTCTAATCATTGGTGTCAGTGGGAGGAATAGTGCCCCATCATTGGTATCAGTGGGAGGAATAGTGTCCCATCATTGCTGTCAGGGGGAGGAATAGTGTCCCATCATTGGTATCAGTGGGAGAAATAGTGTCCAATCATTGGTATCAGTGGGAGGAATAGTGTCCCATCATTGGTATCAGTGGGAGGAATAGTGTCCAATCATTGATATCAGTGAGAGGAATAGTGCCCCATCATTGGTATCAGTGGGAGGAATAGTGTCCAATAATTGATATCAGTGGGAGGAATAGTGTCCAATCATTGGTATCAGTGGGAGGAATAGTGTCCAATCATTGGTATCAGTAGGAGGAATAGTGTCTAATCATTGGTATCAGTGGGAGGAATAGTGTCCCATCATTGGTATCAGTGGGAGGAATAGTGTCCAATCATTGGTATCAGTAGGAGGAATAGTGTCTAATCATTGGTATCAGTGGGAGGAATAGTGTCCAATCATTGGTATCAGTGGGAGGAATAGTGTCCAATCATTGGTGTCAGTGGGAGGAATAGTACCCCATCATTGGTATCAGTGGGAGGAATAATGCCCCATCATTGGTATCAGTGGGAGGAATAATGCCCCATCATTGGTATCAGTGGGAGGAATAGTGTCCCATCATTGCTGTCAGGAGAGGAATAGTTTCCTATCAATAGTTATACTTAAAGTGATGTTAAAGGCTAAAACAAACATGTTATGTTATAAACACCTGCTCTGTGTAATGGTTTTGCACAGAGCAGCCCTGATTCTCTTCTCGGATCCCCCATCGGGTCCCCTTCCTGGCCCCTACCTCCCACCGAGTGCCCCCAGAGCAAGCAGCTTGCTAAGGGGGCAGCCGAGCATCCATTCAAACACAGAGCCGCGCCTTGGCCCAGCCCCCTCTTTCTCCTCATTGGCTCACTAGCTGTGACTGACAGCAGTGGGAGCCTATGTCTCAGCCAATAAGGGGGAAGAGGCTCTCATGACATCACTAGATCATGATGGGGCTCAGGTGTTGCGGAAATGTGCACAGAATGTGCTTTGCTGCCTGCATTTTTGAAATGCACTATAAAAGTGTCGGAACGCACTTACAGCGACATTATTACCTAATGTCCACCCAAATGCGGGTAGCAGTCCTGCATTTTGTACAATGACAAAATGCACGAAAATTAAGAACTCAAAAACGCGCTTGGCCCAAGGTACCTGAGCTACTTTGGCGCATTTGTCGCATGTAGAGAAGCCTATCCAAGTGAACAGACTTCCCTTATGCCGATGTGCCAAAAAAACAAACATGCCACAAAACGAGTTAAAAAAAAAAGGTGGCATGACGCGCAGGTGTGACTAGGGCCTTAGTATCATTTTAAAATCATTTATCAATCGGCAAACATAATTTCAGATAGAGAACCTGTCCTCCTGTCTTTACAATAATTACAGTAAGCGCCAACCACGAAATATTAATCTCGCTTTATTTAACTGCTTGCCAACCCGCCCACCGTCAAATGATGGAGGGGCGGTGCGGCTCTTGTTCTGGGATGGCGCCCCTTGTTGCAGCTGGTAAACACGGAAATGCCAGTAATCAGCTCTCCTTGTCTCACACTGACAGAGTGTGTGGCGAGGAGATGCCGCTGATTGTCAAGGGACATCGGGACATTAATCAGGGCACTGATTACAATAAAGCGCCATCAGTGCCAGCAATCAGTGCCCATCAGTGCTGCCCATCAATGCCGCCCATAATGCTGCTTCTCCATACTGCCTATCAGTACCCGCCAGTGATTCCTGTCAGTGCCCATCTGTGCCGCCTATCAGTGCCCACTAGTGCTGCCTATTATTGCCACCTATCAGTGCCCACCAGTGCCACCTATCAGTGCTAATCAGTGCCACCTATCAGTGCCCATAAGTGCAGCTATCAGTACAGCTTATCGGTGCTGCCTCATCAGTGCACATCACCGTGCAATTGTCATTCAAAGTGTGACAGCGCTGAAAGCTGGAAATTGGCCTGGGCAGGAGGGGGGGGGTAAAGTCCCCGGTAGGCAAGTGGTTAAAGTGATTTTGGAGTCGCTGACATTTCTGTTGAGCATCGCAATCATCCGCGGCGATTGTTTGTTTTGGTTGACACCTTTATGGTATCCGGTCCTTCCCGCCACGCCAACCCGCCTCGTTTATCTGCTTTGATGGGAATGAATATATCTGAATTTCTCATTTGCAGACGGTCTGGCGGTTGCCGTAATACCGGCTTCTCCATAGTTCCCTCATTAACAGGAATCTATTCATCCAGACAAAGGATAGTTCAGGAGACGGAGATGGGGAGCCACACACAATGTGCCGTGATAGGAATGAAATCACGCCGTTAGCGCACGTCCGGTATTAGGTTGAAGGAGTAAATCAGAGATAAGCTTATAATGGGGAGTTTATGGGAGCGGAGATGGAGGCATATCCATTAAAATTCTCAGAGGTAGTGTAACTGGAAATGTTAGCCTCGCCACGGCCCGCATTCTAATGACCAGATCGGCTGGCTCTTTTTACCTGCCGAGGGATAGGTACCTCTGTGCATCCAGCCTTGAGATTTACACAGCTCTGCTACAAAGCACAACCATCTGATGAGGGTGGGGGGGGGGGTGTACTTGAAGGAAGGGGCATTTGTTTTTTTTGTACTGAGAGGGGGCATTATGCACTCCCAAACACTATCCTCAGTGCCAGTGGTGGCTTGTGCTTACAATTTTTGGGGGGGGCACAAATAAAGTGAAAAAAAAAACACATCAATTGCAGCTTCACTGTGACATCAATTGCAGGCATTGTGCCCATCAATTGAAGCCATTGTGCCCATCAGTTGAAGCAATTTTGCCCATCATATGCAGCCACTGTGGCCCATCAAATGCAAACACTGTGCCCCTCGCCCGCTGTCTGCCCGCCACTTACCCCATCTTGGTGGTGGGTCAAGCAGCAGGCGACAGCGGCAAGCTGTGTGGGACGAGCAGCAGGTCCTCCATGCTGTCCTCCTTGCTTCCCTGCGTCTCTTCTTCCATTCCGCTAGACGTCCAATAGGATCGCCTCTGCCTTCAGCCAATCAGGTGATGGGTGTTAGACCAGCACTTCCTGATTGGCGGAGAGGCGGTTCAGTGTTCGAAAAGCAAATATTCATTTGCTTTTCTAACACACTTGGGTGGGCTCCGAGTGCAAATACTCTGCGCTCCGAGTTCACCTTTTTTTAAAAGACTATTAGAGCCTATGGCTCTAATCAGGTACTTCAAAAAAACACCCCCGCCGATGTAATTCAGGCACCCAGCATCTGAAAAGGGGCCGGACTCCTGAATAGGGGGTGGGCAGCGGCGGCCATGGATAGATTCATGCAATGCATGAATCTATCTATTAGTCATATGGGGGGGTGGCGTGACAGAGGAAGTGGCGCTCATGTGCCCTTAATGGACGCACCGCCACTCCTGACCAGTGGCTGCCTGTAATGCCCCCCTATACATGTGTCCGGCCCCCTAATCTACATGTGAGGTGCCGGATGCATGGATTCCAATGGGATTTTTTTTGAAGCATGTTATTGGAGCCAGAGGCTCTAATAGGCTTCAAAAAAGCCCACCAGTTGTGTGACAATTGCAAATGAATATTTGCTATATTCTTCCTGATTCTCCTCCTTGCTAATCAGGAAGCTGGTCCTGAGACCCGTTTCCTGATTCCTGATTGTAGGGCTGGTAACCGACCAACTAGGTGAAGGGGGTGGGTACGGTTGACCTGACTGACTGACCGGGGGGGGGGGGTGGTTGACAACTCCCTCCTCGTCCCTGTGCTCTGTGTGTTACACATTTGGAACGCCCAGCGCTTTGTGCGTTATGCACTCCTGAGCCCTGTGCAAAGACACAACTCACCCTTGTGCTCTGTGTGTTACGCACTTCATATCTCCTGTGCTCTGTACATTATCCACGTGTGACCCTTTGCACTCTGTGTGTCATGCAATACCTTACTTACTCATCTAATCTAATACCTTACTTACTCCTGACTTCTGTACTCTGTACATTATGCACTCATGACCCCTGCGCTTTGTGCGTCACACGTTACCAATCAGTCCTGACCCCTGCACTCTATACAATATGCACTCTTTATTCTGTACTCTGTACATTACACACTCCTGACCCCTGCCCTGCACTCTGTGTATTAACAAACTAGAAGATGTAGGAATTTACTGCTACCAAGAGAAGGACAGCCACATTGGATTATGATAAAAAAAAACAATATTTATTATAATAATATTAAAAAAATGTTCATAATGACATGGGGCCATATCTGCCATATAACACGCTCTATTTTTTTGTGGTTGGGATTCGAACCAGCGACCCTTTTTACTGCTAGGCGAGTGTACCGCCCGGATTACTCACTCCTGACCTGCACTCTGTACATTACTGTCAGGGCTGGCTTAGCCCTTCCTCGTCTGGGCTGGCCGCTCAGCTGTTGGCTAATTGCCAGCTCTCTTCTCTTTCCAGTTACTCTCTACAGTTACCAGCTGTTCCCGATGATGCTCGTCTGACCTGCCTATTTAAAGCCTTCCAGCTCACTCTTTCCTTTGCCTTCGCGTTGGTCACATCACTAGGAAACATCTCCTGCTGTTTGTTTCAATACTGACTTGCTGACATCCCCCTGGCTTCTATCCTGCTTGCAGTTGCTCTCCTTGGATCCCTGACGTCTGGACTGGCTGATTACCCGATCTGGTTTATGAACTTTGGACTGGCTGACTACCCGATCTGGCTACTGGACTCTGGCTATGCTTGACTACACTTTTTTCTATTTACCTTTTTATTTTTATTAATAAACAAGTGTGATTTTATTGTACTTCTGTCTCTGTCTATTTCATGGTTCCTGACAGTACGCGAAGGCCATGAATTCAGAAGATACAGTCAATCCACTTGTTGGTAATATTTTTTTCCAGATCGGACGAGCATGATCACCGCATGGATCAGTTTGCCTTGGCATTACAAACGCTCCTGAATCGCACGGCTCACCTGAAATCCCCCACGGTGGCTGGTCCAGTACAACCTGAGTCGCAGGCCGTCCCTGCTGCTGCGTCAGTCTCTGTGCAGGCACCCGCCTCGAGTATTACCTCTATAAGAGGTATGTCTGGTTTTGATCCACTTCCCCAACGATCCAGTTCAATGCAGAGGGTTTCTCAATCAGGTTGAGATATATAATTCGAAATGCTGCCCCAGGCGTGTCCCACGGACAGAAGCAAAGTAGGTTTTGTGATATCTTTGCTTTCTGAGAGAGCCTTGGCCTGGGCTAACCCTCTATGGGAGATGCAAACACCTGTTGTCTTGACTTACCCTGACTTTGTGGCCTCCTTTAAAAGGGTATTTGACGTTCCCGCATGCTCCGCTTCTGCTGCCAAGTGCCTCATGTCCATTAACCACTTGGGATCCGCGCTATTGCAAAATGACGGCAATAGCGCGGACCCACATTTCCGGGACTACGTCTATTGACGTAGTCCTGGTTACGAGCGGCCTGCGCGCCCCCTGAGGGGCGCGCGCGGCGCGCTCTGTGATCGGCGAGTCCGTGAGACTCGCCTGATCACCGATCCGTGTAAGGGGTCGATCCCGACCCCTTATCACGTGATCAGCTGTCAGCCAATGACAGCTGATCATGTGATAAAACGGAGCCGGTAATCGGCTAGTATTCCTCCTCGCGCTGACAGCGCGAGGAGAAAAAAAAAAAGCCGATCGCCGGCGGCCGTGTTCGGGACATCAGTCCCGATCACGGCCAGCAATATAAAAGGACACCTGCCCCCTGCCAGTGCCCACCTGCCACCCGCAGTGCCATCCTGAATAAAGTAAGTGCCCCCCTGTCAGTGCCACCCAGCAGTGCCCATAGTGCCCACAGTGCCACCCAGCAGTGCCCACAGTGCCACCCAGCAGTGCCCACAGTGCCACCCACAGTGCCACCCAGCAGTGCCACCCACAGTGCCACCCAAAATCTGCCTCAGGTGCTGCACCCCAGTGCCGCCCATCAGTGCCCAGCAGTGCCGCCCATCAGTGCCCAGCAGTGCCGCCCATCAGTGCCCAGCAGTGCCACCTATCAGAGCCACCTATCAGTGCCACCTATCAGTGCCCATCAGTCCCATCTATCTGTGGTACCTATCAGTGCCCATCCGTGCCACCCATCCGTGCCACTTATCCGTGCCACCCATCCGTGCCATCTTATCTGTGCCCATCTTTGCCCATCAGTGCCGCCTTATCTGTGCCCATCGGTGCCGCCTTATCTGTGCCTATTAGTGCCGCCTTAACTATGCCTATCAGTGCCCACCAGTGCAGCCTATCAGTGCCCACCAATGCAGCCCATCAGTGCCCACCAATGCAGCCCATCAGTGCCCACCAATGCAGCCTATCAGTGCCGCCTAATCAGCGCACTTCAATGAAGGAGAAAAATGACCCGTTTGCAAAATTTTATAACAAACTATTAAAACATGATTTTTTTTTTTTTTTTTTTTGCATCTTTTTTTGTTTGTTTAGCAAAAAATAAAACTCCGAGCTGTAACTAAATACCACCAAAAGAAAGCTCTATTTGTGGGAAAAAAATGATAAAAATTTCATTTGGGTACAGTGTTGTATGCCCGCGCAATTGTCACTCAAAGTGCATCAGCGCTGAAAGCTGAAAATTGGTCTGGGACTGAGGGGGGTTTAAGTGCCCAGTAAGCAAGTGGTTAAACAGAGTACGAGAACTGTTGCCTACTACGCCATTGAATTCCGTACTCTGGCAGCAGAGGTTGCTTGGAACAATGAGGCCCTTGTGGCTGCTTTTTCTCATGGTCTCTCGGATTCCATCAAGGATGAGATAGCAGCCCGAGATATACCCACTGAGCTGGAGAGTTTGATCTCGTTTGCCATTCTCATTGACTCCAGACTCAGAGAAAGACTTTCTCTTAAGGAGCGCTTGCGGAAGTCTCCTGTACGTTTGCCTCCGAGCTTTGTAGTCCCACCCATGCCTCCCTCACCTCCCATTCCTCCCTCCCCTCCCATGCCTCCCTCCCCTCCCATGCCTCCCTCACCTCCCATGCCTCCCTCACCTCCCATGCCTCCTGGTACCGAGTTGGTCAGTGAAGATGAACCCATGCACCTGGGCTTCACGTGTCTCTCTGCGGATGAGAGCCTTTAGGAGGAGGGAGAGATTGTGCCTTTATTGTGGCCAGGCAGGTCACTTTTTGAAGTCTTGTCCTACCCGTCCAGGGAACGCCCGAACCTTGAGGTCCTGTCATGGACAGGCCTTAGGTGGCGTTGTTTCATCCCCAGTTATCCAGAAGGATAAGCCCCTGGTTTTGGTCACCCTTTCTTGGGCTGAGTCGTCCATCGAGATACAGGCGCTAATCGACTCTGGGGCTGCAGTCCTGTTCATTGATGCTACATTTGTTTCGCAGCACTCAATTCCGCTGCAGCTGCGTGACACTCCACTTGACATTAAGGCTCTTGACGGGAGACCTTTACAGCCTGCCCATGTGACTCATGAGACGGTTCCATTGTCCATGGCCGTAGGGGCTCTTCACTATGAGATAATCCAATTCCAAGTTATTTCCTCACCCAGATTTCTGCTGGTTATTGGTTATCCTTGGTTACAGAGGCACACCCCCTCTTTTGATTGGCTCCGTGCTGAGGTTCTCTCCTGGTCACCACAATGCAGTGAGACATGGTTCATGAAGGTATCCAAGGTCCCGTGCACCGCTTCACTCCCCTTCCTGTCAGAGGACTACCATGATTTTGGCGATGTCTTTGATAAAGGTCAAGCCGGTAGTTTGCCTCCACACCGGTCTTATGATTGCACAGTTGACCTTCAACCTGGTTCCATACCTCCTCGTGGCCGGGTTTACCCTTTGACGTTCTTGGAGGATAAGGCCATGGAGGAGTATGTTGCTGACGGACTTTCTTGAGGTTTCATCTGCAAGTCCTCGGCTCCTGCTGGTGCTGGTTTCTTCTTTGTGAAAAAGAAGAGCGGTGAACTGAGACCTTGTATAGATTATAGGGGTCTCAATCGTGCCACGATTAAGAATGCCTACCCGATTCCATTGATTACAGAATTATTTGACCGCCAAGAGAGCAACGGTTTTCACAAAGCTTGACCTGAGAGGGGCATACAATCTCGTGCACATTAAGGAGGGCGACGAGTGGAAAACTGCGTTTAATACCAGAACAGGCCATTATGAATACCTGGTAATGCCTTTTGGCTTTTGTAACGCCCCGGCAGTTTTCCAGGAATTTATTAACGATGTCCTCTGAGATTTGTTGCAATTGTGTGTGGTGGTTTATCTCGATGATATCCTCATATTTTCCAAGTCCCTGGAGAGCCACCACACAGATGTCTGTCGTGTACTTCAGAAAAACGAAGGGAGAACAATCTCTATTGTAAACTGGAGAAGTGCGAGTTCCAACGTGAACAGGTTACATTCCTGGGCTCATGTCATTTCCACTGCTGGTTTTTCGATGGACCCAGAGAAACTGTCGGCAGTCCTACAGTGGCCTCGACCCGTGGGTTTATGTCTTCTGCAGCGTTTCCTGGGCTTTGCCAACTACTATCGGAAGTTTATTCGTAACTTCTTGTCTCTGGTCAAGCCTCTGACTGATATGACCAGAAAGGACGGTAACCCACAGAGTTGGTCTCTGGAGTCCATTAAGGCCTTTGAGACTCTCAAGGCTGCCTTTGTTTCTGCTCCTGTGTTGGCACATCCTGATCCTACGTTGTCTTCTATCCTAGAAGTTGATGCTTCTGAGACTGGAGTTGGCGCCCTTCTGTCTCAACGTCCTAACTCTGAGAGTGCTATATATCCGTGTGGCTACTTTTCCAAGAAATTGTCACCTGCTGAATGCAATTATGAGATTGGTGACAGAGAGCTGTTGGCGATCATTTTAGCCCTGAAAGAATGGAGACATCTCCTTGAAGGTACCACTGTGCCCGTTCTTATTCTTACTGACTATAAGAATCTTACATTCTTGTCTGAGGCTAAGCGACTCTCTCCCAGAAGGGCGGGATGGGCTCTTTTCTTGTCGAGCTTTAATTACATTGTCTCATTCTTACCCGGTACTAAGAATGTAAGGGCTGATGCCTTGTCACGACAATTTTCCTCCACTTCCAAGTCGGAATCGGTTCCGGTTCCTATGATTCCTTTTGATCGTATCTTGGCTACGGTTCGCACCAGTCTTACTTCTCCTTTGGGTGACAAAATTCTTGCTCCTCAGGTCCATGCTCCTCCTGAGAAACCTTGTGACCGCTGCTTTGTCCCAGAGAGTCTCCGTACTGCTGTGCTCCAGACTTACCATTCTCCCAAGGCAGCTGGCCATCCTGGGAAGAATCAACTCATTTGGGCCATCTCCCAACAATTCTGGTGGCCTAGTCTACGGGCTGATGTTACTGCCTTTGTAGCTGCCTGTCCCATGTGTGCTCAGAGTAAGACTCCCCAACACCTTCCAGTGGGCCTCCTACAACCCATACCCAATGGAGAGAGGCCCTGGACTCACCTGTCTATGGATTTCATTGTGGAATTGCCCAACTCCCAAGGCAACACTGTTATCCTTATGGTGGTTGACTGGTTCTCAAAGATGTGTCATTGTATTCCACTTAAGAAGTTGCCCACCTCTAAGGAACTGACTTCTATTTTTGCTCGCGAGATCTTTCGCTTACATGGGCTACCCAAGGTGATTGTCTCAGATAGGGGCAGTCAGTTTGTCTCCCGGTTCTGGCGAGCCTTTTTGGGAATCCAGCTTGCGTTCTCTTCTGCATATCACCCACAGTCTAATGGGGCCACAGAACGAGCCAATCGGTCCTTGGAGCAATTCCTACGTTGCTATATTTCTGACCATCATAACAACTGGTCTGACCTATTACCTTGGGCAGAGTTTGCTCACAACAGTGCCTTGAATTCTGCCTCCCGATTGTCTCCATTTATGGCGAATTATGGTTTCCAACCTTCCATGTTGCCTGACTTGTTTGTTCCACAGAGTATTCCTGTGTCAGGGCTGGCTTAGCCCTTCCTCCTCTAGGCTGGCCGCTCAGCTGTCGGCTAATTGCCAGCTCTCTTCTCTTACCACAGTTACCAGCTGTTACCGATGATGCTCGTCTGACCTGCCTATTTAAAGCCTTTCAGCTTACTCTTTCCTTTGCCTTAGCGTTGGTCACATCACTAGGAAGATTGCGGTTTGTTTCAATACTGGCTTGCTGACATCCCCCCTGGCTTCTATCCTGCTTGCAGTTTCTCTCCTTGGATCCCTGACGTCTGGACTGGCTGATTACCCGATCTGGTTTATGAACTTTGGACTGGCTGATTACCCGATCTGGTTTATGAACTTTGGACTGGCTGACTACCTGATCTGGCTACTGGACTCTGGCTATGCTTGACCACGCTTTTTTTTATTTACCTTTTTATTTTTATTAATAAACAAGTGTGATTTGATTGCACTTCTGTCTCTGTCTGTTTCATGGTTCCTGACAATTACCCACATCTTACCCCTGTGCTCTGTACATTACCCACTCCTGACCCCTGCGCTCTGTACATTACCCACTCCTGACCCCTGCGCTCTGTACATTACACACTCCTGACCCCTGTGCTCTGTACATTACCCAATCCTGACCCCTGAACACTGTACATTACCCAAATCTGACCCCTGCGCTCTGTACATTACCCACATCTGACCCCTGCGCTCTGTACATTACCCACATCTGACCCCTGCACTCTATACATTACCCACTCCTGACCCCTGCGCTCTGCACATTACCCACATCTGACCCCTGTGCTCTGTAAATTATCCACTCCTAACCCCTGCGCTCTGTACATTACACACTCCTGACCCCTGCACTCTGTACATTACCAACATCTGACCCTTGCGCTCTGTACATTACACACTCCTGACCCCTGCGCTCTGTACATTACCCACATCTGACCCCTGCACTCTGTACATTACCCACTCCTGACCCCTGCACACTGTACATTACCCACATCTGACCCCTGCGCTCTGTACATTACCCACATCTGAGCCCGGCGCTCTGTACATTACCCACTCCTGACCCCTGCACTCTGTACATTACCCACTCCTGACCCCTGCGCTGTGTACATTATACACCCCTGACCCCTGCACTCTGTACATTAAACACTCCTGATCCATGTTTATAGTACAGCTGCTGGTTGCTAGAATGTCACTGACTATTTCAATTAAGTACTTTTTTAGAGTGCATGTAGAAAAGTATATGTAATAGAAAGTTGATTTGTTTTAATGATAGTGCTATAGTGTAGTCAATGTATCTCTTTCTCATAGCACATTGTTGTAGTGTGTACGATACATTGTTTTAGCGGGGCTGCTCCAGGCATTTCGTGTTCTCTCTGTAAACCTGATTTAATACAGTAATTTGATGGAAATGATCCAAGCCCATTGATAGCAGAATACCCACCAGGGGTGGCCGTGCTGACGTCAAGCGCGGTAATCTCTTTATACGGCAGACAAAGCGTTCAGGGAAATCGTAAGGCCATCACATTTATTGATACATTAAACCGGCGTCCTCCGGGAGACGCAGCATCAGGGATTCCCCTCATTCAGATCTCCTAATATCTCCATGGAGGAATTTAATCGGCTCCACTAAACACAGCAATCTGTGCCGGAGGGGCAGGGACCGGGTTCTTATACACAGGGGTCCCCCATACACCGAGCGCTAGGAAAATGAAGGCTGGAATGGAGGATGCCGTAAACAAAAAGTTTTCCAGACTTCCTAATGGCAAAGATATTTAGAGCCGTCAGTTGTGGCACCCTTTAAAGAGGAAGTAAACCCTGATGGGTTTACTTCCTCTTTCATTCCCTGCAAAGGCAAAGCATAATGGACTACTATGCATCGCATCGCATCGCATCGCATCGCATAGTAGTCCATTATGTGTCACTTACCTGACACAGGAGCCAGCGATGTCGCCGCTGTTCCCTGTAGTCCGCCGCATCCATCTTCTTGGTGGGGTCTCGCAGCTCCGCCACTGTCATTCGGCGGAGCCGCGATGACGTCACTCCCGCGCATGCGCACGGGAGCCGACACGAGCGGCAGCTCCGTTCTTGGAAATGCCGCGCTCAGTGCGCCTGCGCACCGCTGTCTACGGCGCATGCGCCGTAGACAGCGGTGCCTGTCTTCAGGCAAATATCTCCTAAACCGTATAGGTTTAGGAGATATTTCTTGGACCTACAGGTAAGCCTTAATCTAGGCTTACCTGTAGGTCAAAGTGGTTTGTAAGGCCGCGTACACACGCAGGGACTGTTCGCTCAACTTTGTCCGTCAAACAGTTTCAGCGGACAGTCCGCTCAAAATTAGCATGGACGGACTTGGCCACACACGACGAACGAACAGTCCGCTGAAACCATGCGCGATGATGTGTACAGCACGTACGACGGGACTAGAAATACGACGTCCTATACACTGCAATGCAACCTTCGGCGTGTAAATCCTTTCTGAGCATGCGCGGAACTTAGTTTGACGAACAAGCCTACACACGAGGGGACTGTTCGCTGAAACAAAGTTTCAGCGGACAGTTTTTCGGAATTTCCGAAAAACTTTGTTCAGCAGACTGTCTGCTGAAACTGTCCGCTGAAAGCCCACACACGAGCGGACTGTCCGCTGAAACACTGTTCAGCGGACAAAGTTGAGCAAACAGTCCCCGCGTGTGTACGCGGCCTAAGGGTTTACAACCACTTTAAACGTAAGCAAAAATCTGGAGTAGACACGTGCAATTCGTTTCAGTGCGAATCTAAATTCAGATGAGTTTTTGGTTATTCAGAGATTCAGTTGTATCCAAATTTCTGAATTAACACATTTCTTTAAAATTCGTTTTGTTTATTCATTTTTTTAACGAATTCCAAATTTTTTGAATGCTTTGAATCCGAATCGGTTGAACATGTATCGACTGATCCCAATTCTGTGTGAAGAATAGCTGGTTGTTAAGGAATGGGCTGGGAAGCTGGTCGCCGTGTCCTTAACAACCAATGACTTATCGGGGGGGGGGGGGGGTTTCTCCACTAATAGAAACAGTGTGGGGTCCCCCTTTCCATACAAGGCCCTTTGGGTCTGAGCTGAATGTAAAAAAAATAAAAAATAAAAAGATTCCCGGCAATGAAAAATAGGAAAAAAAAAACAACAGCGTGGGGTCCCCTCCTTTTCCATACCAAGCAGGGGCCACCCGCCCCCAATATGGGTGCCCGAGCGCCGCCCCCTCTCTCCTCGCCATCCCCTATATGCAATGGATAGATTCATGCATAGCATAATCAGGTGGCAAATAACTAATTTCTTACTAATCCGAAATTTGCCATACATAAGAATCTGGTCTGCAAATCCTGGCACCTTTTGGTTTCTCTTTATTAATTGTCCTTTTGAATATTCCAGCTGAAAAGCTCCTCTCAGTGTCACCTTTTATGTGCACCGCTCAGTGAGGGTTTCCTTTGTTTCGACATTGAGTCACAGGCATAAGATCTTCATATAGCGTTACATCTAACTTTTTAAAACATCCCCTGATGAGCCCAGAGCGACGAAACATGTTGGGACAATCACTCTAACGCTACTACCCAGTGATTGTATTTTATCATATCGTACTTTTGAACATGTGCGCATAACCCATATTGAAACTTTTTTTTTTTAGAAGCACATGATTAGAGCCATGGATTTGTAGTTCTGATAGATATTCCCTACTACATCTACCATCTCATGGTTTTTCATGGTCATCCACACAGCAGATCCAATTATTATTAACATCCCCCAACATTTATATTCTTTTAGATGAGCACATCTCTCACCGTAGGGGAGATATTAATTCAAGGGTCCCTCCCAGTGGCGGCTGGTGCTCAAAAACGGCAATTGCAGTCACTGTGCCATCAAATGCAGCCACTGTGCCCATTATATGTAGCTACTGTTCCCATCATATGCAGCCGACTGTGCCCATAATATGCAACCACTCTGTCCATCATATGCAGCCGACTGTGCCCATAATATGCAGCCACTCTGTCCATCATATGCAGCCAACTGTGCGCATAATATACAGCCAACTGTGCGCATCATATACAGCCAACTGTGCCCATCATATACAGCCAACTGTGCCCATCATATACAGCCAACTGTGCCCATCATTTACAGCCAACTGTGCCCATCATTTACAGCCAACTGTGCCCATCATATGCAGCCACTGTGCCCATCATATGCAGCCAAGTGTGCCCCTAATATGCAGCCAACTGTACCCAGCAAATGCAGCCACCTGTGCCCATCATATGCAGTAAACTGTTCCCATAATATGCAGCCACTGTGCCCATAATATGCAGCCAACTGTGTCCACCATATGCAGCCACTGTGCCCATAATATGCAGCCAACTGTGTCCATCATATGCAGCCACTGTTCCCATCATATGCAGCCAACTGTGGCCATAATATGCAGCCACTCTGCCCATCATATGCAGCCAACTGTGCCCATAATATGCAGCCAACTGTGCCCATCATATGTAGCCATTGTGCCCATCATTTGCAGCCAACTGTGCCCCTCACATGCAGCCAAATGTGCCCAGCAAATGCAGCCAACTGTGTCCATCATATGGAGCCAACTGTGCCCACCATATGCAGTTACTGTGCCCCTCATATGGAGCCAACTGTGCTCCTCATATGCAGCCAACTGTGCCCAGCAAATGCAGCCAACTGTGCCCAGCAAATGCAGCCAACTGTGCCCATCATATGCAGCCAACTGTTTCCATAATATTAGGGCACTGTTCCCATAATATGCAGGGAACTGTGTCCATCATATGCAGCCAACTGTGCCCAGAAAATGCCGCCAACTGTGACCATCATATGCAGCCAACTGTGCCCATCATATGCAGCCTCTGTGCCCATCAAATTAAGCCAACTGTGCCTATCATATGCAGCCAACTGTGCCCATAATATGCAACCACTGTGCCCATAATATGCAGCCAACTGTGCCCAGCAAATGCAGCCTCTGTTCCCATAATATGCAGCCACTGTGCCCCCCACTCGCCCGCTGTCTGCCCGGAACTTACCCCATCATGGTGGCGGGTCAGGCGATGGTTCCTGTGTCTTCTCCGCATCTCTTCTTCCTGTTCTGCTAGGCAGCCATGCAATGCATGAATCTATACATTTTACATAGAGGGAGTGGCTGGAGAGAGGGGGCAGTGCCCATGTGCCCTTAATGTAGGGGGCATCCCCTGGTCCTCTACCCCCCAAAACTGCTGTATTCTCCTACCCTATTTCAGTCTCATTCTTCATTCTCATTCTTCGTTTTTTTTTAAATCCAACAAGACCCTTCTGATCCCACTTATCCATGCTTACCCCCACCCCCCTTACCCCCGATTGGCCGTGAGTCCTAACTCCTAAATGGCCGGGAGAAGAAGCAACCGCCTGGACTCAAGAGTAACAGCAGGGGAAGAAGCCACCACCTGGATGGGGTAAGTGCAGGGGCTGGCGGGGGGACTGGCAGGTGACGGGCATTTGACCGATCGCCGTCGCCCACTAGAGTGAGCGCCAGGGGGGTAGGGTGGTTGGGCTATGTGGTTGGCTGGCTGGAGAGAGGGGTGGTGGGGTGGTGCAAGAATGATGGGAACCCCTCATAATGGGCACAGCAGGTATACAGACCCAGGAACTCAGTACAGGGATGGTGAGAACCCCTCATAATGGGCACAGCAGGTGTACAGACCCAGGAACTCAGTACAGGGATGGTGAGAACCCCTCATAATGGGCACAGTAGGTGTACAGACCCGGGAACTCAGCACAGGGATGGTGGGAACCCCTCATAATGGGCACAGTAGGTGTACAGATCCGAGAACTCAGCATAGGGATGGTAGGAACTCATCATAATGGGCACAACTGGTGAACAGACCCGGGAACTCAGCACAGGGATGGTGGGAACCCCTCATAATGGGCACAACGGGTGTACAGACCTGATAACTCAGCACAGGGATGGTAGGAACCCCTCATAATAGGCACATCAGGTGTACGGACCCGGGAACTCAGCACAGGGATGGTGGGAACCCCTCATAATAGGCACATCAGGTGTACAGACCTGGGAACTCAGCACAGGGATGGCGGGAACCCCTCATAATGGGCACAGCAGGTGTACAGACCCGGGAACTCAGCACAGAGATGGTGGGAACCCCTCATAATGGGCACAGCAGGTGTACAGACCCAGGAACCCCTCATATTAAGCATAGGAGGTGTCCAGAGATCTCTCCAGTAGCATTCCCGAGAGAGATAAAATACTGTCAGGAGGTTTAACTGTCCAGAAAAATATTAAAATTCTATTTTTGTGGACCGGGCCTTTAAATGACAATGATTCTGAGCAGAGTACTTGTGTAATGAGCTTATATTCCAAATAATTAAGATTGTTTTACAAATGTATATATAGTTCATAACACAGAACGTTTACAAGACATCTAAGCCTCCATTCTTGTCTCCTTATTCTGTCTGCACTGAGCACAGGACCTGCCTACTAACCCATTTTGCACTGCTCTGCGGAGGCGGAGCACAGCGGCAGGGGCGGGGCTTAGCAATAAATAGCATGTTGTGGTATTAGAAGCTCTAGCACTTGCCATTTTAAGAGACGGATGCGAAGAGCAATTTACGCAAACAAGAAACATTTTCTTTACCAACTTGTTTTCCTTTTACTGAACATAATTTTATCAGATTTCATGAGGCCGCTCTGTGCCGCCTGCTTATTTAGAAGTAAACAGATTTATTTTACAAGATGGATTTCAATAAATATCTGTAAAAAGCATGCATTAGCAGAATAACCTCTGCAACAAAAAAAAAAGACTAAAGTGCTCTCTTTTGTATCGTCCTAAATGTAATAATGACGGTACACTGACTGGTTTTTACTTTTTTATGTACAGGAGAAAATGCAAAGAAATTTCTTATCTACAGCCTCCTCTTCTGGACTGAAATGGCTTATTCTGATTTCACTGCACACTGTGAGCTTCCCACAATGTGCATTAGAAGCTGCAGCAAGTCAGGCAGAGCCCCGCCTCATTTCCTGGATGGAGGACATTCAGCGTCATCTAGTTCTTTTCACCCCAGCGTGACTGTTCCTGGCCCATCCCTTTTATTCATTGGATCTTAGTTTTTTCAATCATGGAGGTTCAGCATCACAAGTCCCAACTGCCCCTGATTTCGAGGGACTGTCCCTGATTTGGAGCAATGTCCCTCTGTCCCTCTTCCTCATTTGTCCCTCCTTCCTCCTCATTTGTCCCTCATTTTGGGCTGATCCATGTAGTTGTATATAAAATGCACTATTTATCATTCAAAAAGTGTTTCTCAGTGCTAAACTTTTCTTTTAAATTCTAAATGGCTGCATTTGTAATTTTTTAAAGCCAATATAAAGGAATAATAGTGGTTAAAAAACAAATAAAAAAATAAAAAAGCACTTGTGGATTTAATGAATTTTTTGGGGTTAATTCTCCTTTAAGGGGGGTGTGGCAGGGGGCGTGTCCTATGCTTACATATGTTTGCTAGTAGGAGGTATGCATGTTGGCGGTACCTAGGGTATGTAATAAAAATAGATAGTCTTCATTCAGTGATGATGAGGAAGGAGAGAAGGAATCAGAAAGGGAAAATATAAGCAGATTCTCACTAATATGTGTGGTTCCTATATTGTCAACTCCCCCTAGTGGCCATAATGCATTTTCCAAGAAACAAAAACATATTTTGGCTACTAGATGGCACTAACGATACAGGACCTATACACATCCACTTGCCAACAGCAATATATATATATCTGTTGTATGTTGCAGTTTGCAAGTGGTTTAAGGGTATTATGGAGGAAGATATCAGCCATAACCCGGGGAATTTTGATATTTTTTTCCATCGGTGACTGGCTTTCTCATGAAAGCACTTCAAACGGCTAATTAGCCGCTTGATCACTTTCAGAATCGGCGAGAGGGAACGTTCCTGGGCTTACCGTTTTTACTGGCTCGCCTGAGAGGCGATCCGTGGCTGGCCATAGAGGTTCCCAGAGACCAGATCGTCTCTGATCGCCTCTATGGTCTTGGAGGCCTGGACGACCTCATGACATCACTTCCAGTCTAGGGAAGAAGTAAACAAATTTTTTTTCTTTTTTTTTTAGAGCAAAAGATTTTTTTTTTTTTTTGCTTTGAAAAAATAAAGAGGACCTGTCATACCTTTTTTTACGTGCATAATTAGAGCCTGAGACTCTAATTGGCTTTAAAAAGGGTGGGCTCGGGGCGCAGTGCCTAGCCATTTGTGTGACATTGGAAAAATTATTATTCGCTAATGTCTTTCTGTTTCTCCTTCCAGCCAATCAGGAAGCGGGTCATGAGACCCGATTGACCGAGAGTCCTAAGACCCAATTGGCCGGGAAGCCTAAGATCCGATTGGCTGGAAGGAGAAGCAACCGGCGGGACTCGGGAGGAGATGCAGGGGGAAGCCGCCTATTGATCAAGCGAAGTGGCAGCTAGTGCTCACTCCCCCTCACCCCCCCCCCCCCCCCTCCAAAGAAAATTGAGCACCAGCTGCCACCAATGTTTACATTCCTTGTAAAAGGAATAAAAGTGATAATTAAAGTGTCGCCTAAGGAGCTTTTTAAGTACTGTCGTTTTTCGTCATTCCACAAGCGTGCATCATTTTAAAGCATGATATGTTAGGTATCTATTTACTCGGCATAACCTTATCTTTCATTTAGGGTATATAATATGTTTGTTTTTTATTTTTATTCATTAAAGTGTATTTTTTTCCAAAAAATTGCATTTGAAAATCCCCTGCGCAATATAAAATTTTGCAATGATCGCCATTTTAATCTCTAGGGTCTCTGCTGAGATATATATATATATATAGTATATAATGTTTGGGGGTTCTAAGTCATTTTCTAGCAAAAAAATACTGATTTAAACTTGTAAACAAAAAAGGATTTTGTCCGTCGGATTTTGTCCGTCGGATTTTGTCCGTCGGATCTTGTCCGAAACTGTTGCATACACACGGTCGGGCCAAGTTGGCGAAAAATCCGATCTTTCAGAACGTGATGACGTAATTTCGTTACGATGGGACTACGTTCAGGCTAGTAGCCAATAGCTTTGATGTAGGAATTTGATCTGAGCATGCGTGGCACTTGGTCCGATCAAAATTCTCTACACATGATCGGAGTATGTCCGATCGGCCCAGTTGGTCGGGAAATATTTCCAACAAGTTGGAAAATTGGGTCCAACGGATATTCCGACGGAATCAGTCAGATGCATACCACACACAGTGGGATTATCCGACAACACGGTCCGATAGGACACATTCCGACGGATTCTCCGACCGTGTGTACAAGGCTTTAGAGGAAGTTCTGCAATTTTTATTCCGATTGTGCAGATGAGACGAACAATGAACAATTTATATACAGGCACCTTATGCCTCATGCCCACAGGCGTTTTTACAGCTGCGTTTAGGAGCTTTTTTTTTACAGCTTAAAAACGCCTCTCCATGTTATTCAGTGGCCTCATACCCACACAGGCGTTTTTGAGCTGTAAGTGGCACAGACGTTTTTAAGCTCCAAAAAAAAAAAAAAACAGGACCTGCGTGTTCTGAGGCTCCAGCACTAAAGCTGTGAAATTAAATGAAAAGAAAATTGGCGTGGGGTTCTCCCCCAGGACAATACCAGACCCTTTGGCCTGGTATGGGTTTTAAGGGAAACCCCCACACCAAAAAAAATTAATTGCATGGTGCCCCCCCCCCCCCCAAAGTCCATACCAGAGCCTTATCTGAGCACACAGCCCTGTAGGTCAGGGAAGGGGACCGGACGAGTGAGCAGCCCCCTCTCCTGAATCATACCAGACCACGTGCACTCAATATGGCGGGGTGGGTGCTTTGGGGCAAGGGGGCCCTGTGCCCCCACACCCCAAAGCATCGTGTCCCCATGTTGATGAGGACAAGGGCCTCTTCCCGACAACCCTGGCCATTGGCTGTGGCTATCTGCGGGCGGGGGCTTAACGGACTCTGGAAGCCCCCTTTATCAAGGGGGCGCCCAGATCCCAGCCCCACCCCTACCCATTCACCTCTGGATCAACTGTGGGCATAAAATTGGGTATATTGGATTGTACGATATTTTTGCTTGTAGTCTATTATTGCTGGGGTGGGATCTGTTGTTGCTGGGGGTCTGTTGTTGCTGGGGGAGTCTATTGTTGCTGGGGTGGGGTCTGCTGTTGTTGGGGTGGAGTTTGTTGTTGCTGGGAGAGTCTATTGTTTCTGGGGTGGAGTTTATTGTTGCTGGGGTGGGTCTATTGTTGCTGGGGTGGAATCTGTTGTTGCTGGGAGTTTCTATTATTGCTGGGGAGTCTATTGTTGCTGGAGTTGGGTCGGTTCTTGCTGGGGGAGTCTATTGTTGCTGGGGTGGGATCTGTTGTTGTTGGGGGAGTCTATTGTTGCTGGGGTGGGGTCTATTGTTTCTGGGGTGAGGTCTGTTTTTGCTAGGGGGTCTGTTGTTGCTGAGGTGGAGTCTGTTGTTGATGGGGGGAGTCTATTGTTGCTGGGGTGGGGTCGGTTGTTGCTGGGAGAGTCTATTGTTGCTGGGAGAGAGTCTATTGTTGCTGGGGTGGGATCTGTTATTGCCGGGGGAGACTATTGTTGCCGGGGGGAGTCTATTGTTGCTGGGGTTGGGTTGATTGTTGCTGGGAGAATCTATTGATGCTGGGGGGAGTCTATTCTTGCTGGGGGGAGTCTATTTTTGCTGGGGTGGGGTCGGTTGTTGCTGGTGGAGTCGGTTGTTGCTTGGGGAATCTATTGTTGCTGTGGTGGGATCTGTTGTTGCTGGGGTGGGTCGGTTGTGGCTGGGGAGTCTATTGTTGCTGGGGTTGGGTCAGTTGTTGCTAGGCGAGTCTATTGTTGCTGGGGGAATCTATTGTTGCTGGTGTGGGGTTTGTTGTTGCTAGGAAAGTCTATTGTTGCTGGGGGGAGTCTATTGTTGCTGGGGCGGGATCTGTTGTTGCTGGGGCGGGATCTGTTGTTGCTGGGAGAGTCTATTGTTGCTGGGAGGGAGTCTGTTGTTGCTGGGGCAGGATCTGTTGTTGCTGGGGTAGAGTCTGTTGTTGCTGGGAGAGTCTACTGTTGCTGGGAGGGAGTCTATTGTTGCTGGGAGGGAGTCTATTGTTGCTGGGGGGAGTCTATTGTTGCTGGGAGGGAGTCTATTGTTGCTGGGGGAGTCTATTGTTGCTGGGGGGGGGGTCTATTGTTGCTGGGGGGGTCTACTGTTGCTGGGGGGGGAGTCTATTGTTGCTGGGGGGAGTCTTTGTTGCTGGGGGGGGGGTCTATTGTTGCTGGGGGGGAGTCTTTGTTGCTGGGGGGGAGTCTATTGTTGCTGGGGTAGGGTCGGTTGTTGCTGCGGGGGAATCTATTTTTGCTGGGGTGGGATTTATCAAATTCCATACAAATTACTTAGTAGCACAAAATGATACTTGGTTCTGTATTCTATAAAAGGGGGGGCAGTACTGGGAAGTGGGTAGGGGGTGGAGCCAAGAGACAGTGCTCAGAGGTGGGTAGGGGGAGGAGACAAGGGGGTGACTCAGAAGGGGGGGTGGTCCTACACCTATCCTCTGAGAAAAAAAAGCCCTGCCTGGTACAATGTTGCAGTCTAATGACTGGGGGAGGGGAGACTGAGGAAATGCTTCCTCCTGCCTGCAGCAGACTGGTGATATCATCTCAGACTAGACAAAGTCACTGCCTGGAGGTCAAGGACGGCTCTTTAATAATAGGTGAAGCTTTTCTGAAAATGGAGACTGTTGCCGTATATTGGGACATGTCGTGCACTGATGAGCCCGATAGCAGGGCGGTGTGTTGCTCCCCCAGCTCCTTCACATCATCACATTATCTGTTCCCTGGCTCCTCACTTCACCTTCTCTCCTTGTATCTTTCCACTATCTGCACCGTGCAGCTTCCGCCGTCACGTGACCCGCCGCTAATTTAGCAGGCCACCCTTCCTCCGTCCAATACAAACATGCAATCATACAGTCATAACGATTGCGATGGCTGCTTGTGATGATGATGATGATGATGAGCGGCCGGGCAGCCGGCGGCACGAGATTATAATATACCGTTTGTAATGAAGGTAGAAAATTGTTGGGGGCCTCTCGTATCTACCAATGCAATTTTCTTCCAATAATGGCTTTCCATGGCGGCGAGTGACGAAATTCGTCTTTTGCGGAGATTAGTGCGCCGTGCGGGGCAACGGGATTGGTTGGTGTAGAAGCGAAGATAAATTGAGCGTCCTCAGAAGAGGAGTCGGCTAGGTGGATGGCGTTTAGGGTAACTCGCCATAGATCCCAATTCGGCATCATTTACTCAATGCAACAGAATTATTATGTGGAAGATGATAAAGCAGAACTCCGATGTGATAGAGATTTATAGAGATTATTTTTTTTTCTTGAAGACGAGATCTTTTCTGACACTTTTTGTTTACAAGTTTGAGGCTCCATTCACATCTCTGCATGTTGCTTTTGATCGTTCCTGCAGTGCTTTTCGCTCTGCTTTCCACGTTTTTGGACATGTGTTTTTTGATGCATTTTTTTATTCTATTTTTATTTTTATTTGGCCAATTTGTTGTTGGGCAGATTAACCACTTGCCCACCGCTGCACGCCGATATACATGAGCACAATGGTAGCGGTGGGCGAATGGGTGTACCTGTACGTCCCCTTTAATTAGCAGGGCTAGCGGGCACGCGCCTGCTGCGTACAGCGTGACCACGCCTGCGGGACCCACAGACTCGATGTCAGCGATCATGTCACGGAGCAGAAGAACGGGGAGATGTCTATGTAAACAAGGCATTTCCCCGTTCTGCCAAGTGCCATGACAGAGATCTACTGCTCCCTGTCATCGGGAACAGTGATCTCTGTCATGTGTGTTGAAGCCCATCCCCCCTACAGTTAGAATCACTCCCTAGGACACACTTAACCCCTTGATCGCCTCCTAGTGTTTAACCCCTTCCCTGCCAGTGTCATTTACCCAGTAATCAGGGCATTTTTATAGCAATAATTGCTGTATAAAATTACGAAAGTCCCAAAATAGTATCAAAAGTGTCCGATGTGTCCGCCATAATGTCACAGTCATGATAAAAATCACAGATTGCGGCCATTACTAATTTAAGAAAAAATTTTATAATAAAAATGACATAAAAATATCCCCTATTTTGTAGACGCTATAACTTTTGTGCAAACCAATCAATATACGCTTATTTTACCAAAAATATGTAGAAGAATACGTATCGGCCTAAACTGAGAACTGAGAGGGGGATATTTATTATAGCAAAAAGTAAAAAATATTGCTTTTTTTTCAAAATTTTCAGTCTTTTTTTGTTTATAGCTTAAAAAATAAAAAACGCAGAGGTGATTAAATACCACCAAAAGAAAGCTCTGTTTGTGGGGAAAAAAAGAATATCAATTTTGTTTGGGTGTAATGTCGCACGACCGTGCAATTGTCAGTTAAAGTGACGCAGTACCGAATCGCAGAAAGTGTTCTGGTCAGGAAGGGGGGTAAAATCTTCTGGGGCTGAAGCGTTTTTTTTTTCTCTTTTTTTCTCTCTTTCTGTCTTTCTTATTCTCTTTCCTTCTCTTTCCATTCAACCTTCTTTCTTTCTTATTTGTCCTTCTCTCTCTCTACACCCATCTTTCTTTCCCTCCCCTCTCTCCCGCCATGTTTTTTTCTCTCTTTTTCCTTCTCTCTCCCTCCATCTTTCTTTCTCTTTCCTTCTCTCTCCCTCCACCCCTCTTTTCTTCCTTCCTTTATTTTCCTCCCCCTCTCTCTCTACCCCTTTCTTTCTTTCCCTCTTTCTTTATTTCCCTCCCTTTTCTCCCTCTCTCCTCTTTCTTTCTCTCTCCCTCCCCCTTTCTCTCTTTCTTTTACTCCTTTCTTTCTTTCCTCCCCTCTCTCCCTCCATTCCTCTTTTTTTCCTCTTTCTTTTTCTCTTTCCTTCTCTCTCCCTCGATCCCTCTCCCTTCATCCCTCTTACTTTCTTTCTCTTTCCTTCTCCATCCCTCCATTCCTCGTTCTTTCTTTCTCTTTCCTTCTCTCTACCTCTAGCCATCTTTCTTTCTTTCACTTTACCTTTCTTCTTTTCTTTATTTCCCTCCCTCTCTCCCTTCATCCATCCCTCTTTCCTTCTCTCTTCCTCCACCCCTCTTTCTTTCTTTTTTTCATTTCTTCCTTCCTTATTTCCCTTCCTCTTTCTTTCTCTTTCCCTCCATTCCTTTCTCTTTCCTTCTCTCTGACCAAATTGCTTTCTTTCCTTCTCTTTTTCTTTATTCCTTTCTTTATTTCCCTCCCTCCCCTCGCTCCCTCCATCCCTCTTTCTCGTTCCTTCTATCTCCCTCCATCCCTCTTTCCTTCTATCTCTCTCCATCCCTCTTTCTTCCTTTCGCTTTCCTTCTCTCTGCCTCAACCCGTCCATCTCTCTTTTTTTCTCTCATTCTTTCTTTCTTTCTTTCTTTTTCTCTTTCCTTCTCGCTCTCTCTCCCTCCATCCCTCTTTTTTCCTCGTTCCTTCTATCTCCCTCCATCCCTCTTTCTTCCTTTCACTTTTTCTTTCCCTTTCTTCCCTTCCCTTCCTTTCGCTTTTTATTTCCCTCCCTCCATCTTTTTTTTTTTCTTTCCTTTTTCTCTTTCCTTCTCTCTCCCTCAACACGTCTTTCTTTCTTTTCTTCTCTTTTTCTTTCTTCCTTTTTCATTCCCCCCCCCCTCTCCCTCCACCCATCTTTTTTCTTTCTTTCTCTTTCCTTCTCCCTCCCTCCACCCTTCTTTCTTTCTTTCTTTCCTTATATTTTTCTTTCTTCCCTCTCTCACTCTCTCCATCCATCATTCTCTTTTATCCTCTTTCCCTCCACCTCTCTTTCTTTTCCTTCTCTCCCTCCAGCCCCTGTTTTTCTTTTATCCTTTATTCTCCCCCCTTCCTCTCCCTCAACCCCTTTTTCTTTCCTTCTTTTTTTTTTTTTCTTCCTTTCTGTATTTGCTTCTCTTTCTCCCTCCCTACCTCCATCCTTCTTTATTTTTTTCCCCTCCCTTCTCTCTCTCTCTCCTTCCCTCTTCCCCTATATATTACCACATTTAGGGGTGGCACAGTGGTTAGTACCCTCACCTAGCAGTAAAAAGGTCACTAATTCAAATCTCAACCACGACACTACCTGCCTGGAGTTTGCATGTTCTCCCTGTGCCTGTGTGGGTTTCCTCCGGGTACTCCGGTTTTCTCCCACACTACAAAGACATGCTGGTAGGTTAATTGGCTTCTGTTCAAAATTGGCCCTAGTATATGAATGGGGACCTTGGATTGTGGCTCCTTGAGGATAGGGACCGATGTGAGTGTGCAATGTACAGGGATAGGGACAATTGTAGACACTCACTCAGGATGGACTGGTATACCTGCCCTGCACACTATACATTTGTATTCCTTGGCTACTATGGTGTTGCCCTGTTCGATCTCTCTCTATGAACATGGGTGGTGTGCACTGGATAATATAGCACAAACGGTATGTTTGGCTTTTACTTTCACACTTGTTTCACTTATATCCTTTTTACCCTATTTTTTGTGGTGGTTTGCCCTTTTCCACATTTCTTTTTCCTTTTCTTCCCAATTTGGTCACATTTCTTTGGTAATTTTTTCTTGCGTAGGACACCTTAGGATGCACAATTAAACACTTCCTTTTTATAGGCTCTTTTTACAGCCCCTATACACAGTCTATTTTCCATCCCTTTTCACCTATATATCGCTCTTTAGGTGTGTATAGGTTAATGTCTCATCTCACTTTAACTCTCATATCATATATATCTGTTTAAATTTGAAGAGTCCTTTACAACCCCCCGCATCTGCCGTGGGAGGAAACCGATGGGTCCTGTGATCTACTGCTTCCTCCTTTGTGGGTGAGCTGATCCCCTCGCTATTTAAATTACTGTAACTCTTCTGTTATGTCATTATATGATTCGCTGCTATTTGATTATTTGCAAATATTTTTATTTACTCTGTAGACTATCCTCCTGAAGAAGCGGTTCGCCGCGAAACCGGTAGAGGAAACGTTTCTGTACCCCTCTTCAATAGAAACCTTACGGGCTTACCCGTCGGTAGTTTATTAAATTGTGGTGTATATGATTTTAGCAATATGAAAGTTTTGATGGATTTCATTTTTTTGTCCTTATTAAATTACTTGTAATTTTTTTATAACAAAGTCTTTTATGATTTATTTAGTACCGCAATAGTCCCCTCAACAAACATTTTTGGGTGTGGATATCAAGGGAGCAGCTTCAGCAACTGCCCCGATATCCTTAGAATTCCCAATTCTTGACAACCTTACTATGTAACATTCTCTACTATGTAAGCCATCTCTCTATTTCTATTCTCTCTACTCTGTTTAACCACACCCCTTTAGGCCACGCCCAGTATGTAGTGTCATTTAAACCACGCTCATTTATCATCGCATGTCTAACTCATTTGAGACCACACCTACAAATAAATGCCCCGCCCCTAATAAAAAAATAAGACTCTGCCGACATGTTGGCAGCTATGTAGAAGGTCACGGGGTGAAGGCGCCACCAACACCCAAACACCAATAGTTCCGCACCCGTTACTTCTATCCAAAGTCTGTGGAAGAGACACCAGAATTTATCTACAAATAAATGGTTAATCTTGGCCCGAGTGCTCTATAATTTGGCTTCTTCATATAAGATTTGCTCACTGTGGTGCAAAAATTTGTTATTTCTTTCCAAAATCTGCCAAAGAGACATTAGAATTCATCCAAAAAATCTCTAATCTTGTTCCCCGTGCACCACATTGTGGCCCCATCATACAGACTGGCCCCCCAAAAACAGGAATAATACATTTGAATATAATTTTTTATTTTACAAACTGAACTGGGGCGGGGTGGTGGGGTGTTCGGCCCCTCTGTAATGTTCACAGACAGGAAATAAGAGAACATCAACCAACCCATCTACATAATAATTCTTGAGCTGAAGGCATCATCTTTGAGCTTTATTGGACATCACTGACTTACTCTGCTCAGCGGGGGCGGGCCTTATAACACAGAGGCCATATATGGGCAGCACAGAGGCTTAGTGGTTAGCCTTGCAGCACTGGGGTCCTTGGTTCAAATCCTGACTGGAACACTATCTGCATGGAGTTTGCATGTCCTCCTTGTGCTTGCGTGGATTTCCTCCGGGTTCTCCGGTTTCCTCTCACACTATAAAAGACATGCTACTTTGCGTTGGTGGTGCAGTGGTGAGCAAGCTGCTTTCTAATTGAACCCGGGTTCAATTCCTGGCCAATGCTATCTCCAAGATATTTGTCTCACCTTCTAAGTGTATTCTAAAAATTAAGTGTTGAGGGCAATTGACAGAGAAGGATCATTATGATGTACTGCAACGGCCAGGACCGATCGTTATAGCACCTCTGATCTTCTTTTTTGGAAAGGCTACTGGTTTATTCAGAGGACCCAATTCTAAGCCCAATCTGACAACACCCAGACTTCCTTAAAGGGCACAACGCCCTCTATTAGCTAGTATTGGCTCTATACACCCATACTTGTGTCATTCTCCAGACTGTTGGGGATTACCGGGGCTCCTCTTTGGCATAGCTTTACCTGGGTTTTCCCTACTTAAAAGACAGTGTGACAGACCTCTTAATAAGCATGGATTTATGACCCACTCTGTATTTTAATTGTAAATGCTGCAACATCCTGAAGAAGCTCAAGAGAGCGAAACATGTAGAGAAAAATGCAGCTTGTTTCTGTACAAAATTGGTAACATGTATGGTCATTTGTGATTATGCACCACTTTTTGTACTCCAGTCATTTGATATATATCTATATATTTTACAGTATATACTGCTCTTTTATATATATATATATAGTGAATGCAGGCTCCTGGGGAGATCAGATATAGTGAATGCAGGCTCCTGGGGAGATCAGATATAGTGAATGCAGGCTCCTGGGGAGATCAGATATAGTGAATGCAGGCTCCTGGGGATAGCAGATATAGTGAATGCAGGCTCCTGGGGAGAGCAGATATAGTGAATGCAGGCTCCTGGGGAGAGCAGATATAGTGAATGCAGGCTCCTGGGGAGAGTAGAAATAGTGAATGCAGGCTCCTGGGGAGATCAGATATAGTGAATGCAGGCTCCTGGGGAGATCAGATATAGTGAATGCAGGCTCCTGGGGAGATCAGATATAGTGAATGCAGGCTCCTGGGGAGATCAGATATAGTGAATGCAGGCTCCTGGGGATAGCAGATATAGTGAATGCAGGCTCCTGGGGAGAGCAGATATAGTGAATGCAGGCTCCTGGGGAGAGCAGATATAGTGAATGCAGGCTCCTGGGGAGATCAGATATAGTGAATGCAGGCTCCTGGGGAGATCAGATATAGTGAATGCAGGCTCCTGGGGATAGCAGATATAGTGAATGCAGGCTCCTGGGGAGAGCAGATATAGTGAATGCAGGCTCCTGGGGAGAGCAGATATAGTGAATGCAGGCTCCTGGGGAGAGTAGAAATAGTGAATGCAGGCTCCTGGGGAGATCAGATATAGTGAATGCAGGCTCCTGGGGAGATCAGATATAGTGAATGCGGGCTCCTGGGGAGAGCAGATATAGTGAATGCAGGCTCCTGGGGAGAGCAGATATAGTGAATGCAGGCTCCTGGGGAGAGCAGATATAGTGAATGCAGGGTCCTGGGGAGAGTAGAAATAGTGAATGCAGGGTCCCGGGGAGAGCAGATATAGTGAATGCAGGCTCCTGGGGAGATCAGATATAGTGAATGCAGGCTCCTGGGGAGATCAGATATAGTGAATGCAGGGTCCCGGGGAGATCAGATATAGTGAATGCAGACTCCTGGGGAGAGCAGATATAGTGAATGCAGGTTCCTGGGGAGATCAGATATAGTGAATGCAGGCTCCTGGGGAGAGCAGATATAGTGAATGCAGGTTCCTGGGTTTAGTAACACTTTAACCACTTCAGCCCTGAAAGGATTTGCCCACTTCCTGACCAGGCCTTTTTTTGCTATACGGCACTGCATCATTTTAACTGACAATTGCGATGTATGTATATTCTAAATAAAACTGTATTTATTTTATTATTGGTATGTGACTTTCCTACCTTTAGAACCGGTACCGTTTAAAAGTCCCGGGGGTTGGTTACCCTCCAGCCCCTCTATCCCTTCCCTCTCATCTTTGAAAAATAAGTGTTGAGTATATATTAACGATGGAATAAAATTTAAACCAAAACGAATTAAGTGAAAGTGTCTTGCAGGTGGATGTGATTTTGTGTATTTCTCCTTTTATACCAGTAGGTGGAGCACTAAGCACCTTTTTCAGGTATTTTCTAGCCACTTGCCGACCGCCGCACGCCGCACGCCGCACGCCGCACGCCGATGTACATCCCTACTTTGGGGAAGGATATAGTTGTTATGGCAGCAGCTAGCTGCCATAACCCTAGTCTCTGCGGCAGATTCTCTGCGAGATCACTTTTATCAGTGACAAAATGTTTACATTCCTTGTAATAGGAATAAAAGTGACACTTTTTTTTTTTTTTTTTAAACAGCACAAAAATAAAAAATAAAAGGTAAAATAAATAAGAAAAAAAAATGTAAGCGTGCCCGTCCCGCCAAACTCTTTTAAGGATAAAAGTTTGTCGCCATTCCACAAGCGCGAATCGCGAGATGTTGGGTATCAATTTACTCTGCATAACAGTATCTTTCACAATATAAAAAAAATTGGGCTAACTTTACTGTTGTCTTATGCCGCATATACAGGATTGGAATTTTCGTTGGAAAAAGCTATGATGGTTTTTCCGACGGAATCCCGCTCAAGCTTGGCTTGCATACACACGGTCACACGAAAGTTCTCTGAACTTTTGACCGCCAAGAACGCGGTGACGTACAACACTACGACGAGCTGAGAAAATTAAGTTCAATGCTTCCGAGCATGCGTCCAATTGTTTCCGAGCATGCGCAAGAATTTTGCACATCGGAATTGCTACAGACGATCTTTTTCCATCTGAAGAATTGAGAACCTGCTTTCAATCTTTTGCTGGACGGAAATTCGGCCAGAAAAATTCCGATGGAGCATCGGCCTTTTGCTGGCCAAATTTCCGATCATGTGTACGCTGCATTATTTTTTAATTCAAAAAAGTGTATTTTTTGAAAAAAAAGTGTGCTTGTAAGACCGCTGCGCAAATACGGTGTGACAGAAAGTATTGCAATGACCGCCATTGTATTATCTAGGGTGTTAGAACCCCCAAACATTATACATTTTTTTTTCTAAGTAATTTTCTAGCAAAAAAAAAATATTTTTAACTTGTAAACACCGATTTTGAAAGAGGCCCAGTCCTTAACAGTTCCTGACCGGCGCACTCCGATGTACGTTGGCAGAATGGCACGGGCAGGCATATTGGCGTACAGGTACGTCCATTTTTAAATGCCGCCCTGCCATCGCGTGCGTGCGCGCTGCTGGTGGCGCTTTTGCTTGCCGGTCGGGACCCCCATGAGTCTGGTCGCAGGTCCCGCGGACTCGATCGCCGCGGGGATATCCGCGGTCGTCTCACAGGGCGGCTGAATGGAGATATGCCGTTGTAAACAGCATCTCCCCGTTCTGCCTAGCAACAAATGACGCTGATCTCTGCTCCATGTGATTGGAACAAAGATCAGTGTTCACTAACACGAAGCCCAGCCCCTCACATTTAGTAACACGCCCCTAGGAGCACTTAACCCCTACACTGCCACCTCCTGGTTAACCCCTTCACTGCCAGTGTCATTTACACAGGATTCACTGCATTTGTATAGCATTGATTGCTGTATAAATGACAATGGTCACAAAAATGTCCGATGTGTTTGCCACAATGTCGCAGTCACAATAAAAATTTTTGATCGCCGCCATTACTAGTAAAAAAAAAAAATATTAATAAAAATGCCATAAAACTATCCCCTATTTTGTAGACACTATAACTTTTGCACAAACCAACCAATAAATGCTTATTACGATTTTTTTTACCAAAAATATGTAGAAGAATACGTATTGGCCTAAACTGAGGAAAAAAAATTTTTTATATATTTTTTGGGGATGTTTATTATAGCAAACAGTAAAATATAATGCGTTTTTTTTCAAAAGTTTCACCATTTTTTGCGCTTATAGCGCAAAAAATAAAAAATAAAAAAATCGCAGAGGTGATCAAATACCACCAAAAGAAAGCTCTATTTGTGGGAAAAAAAAGGACGTCAATTTTGTTTGGGAGCCACGTTGCATGAACGCGCAATTGTCAGTTAAAGCGACGCAGTGCCGAATCGCAAAAAGTGGTCTGGTCTTAAGCCAGCAAAATGGTCCGGTCTGAAAGTGGTTAAGTGATTAAAGGCGTTGTAAAGGTAAATGTTTTTTCACCTAAGATTCTAAGATTTTTTTTGCTTAGAATAAAGATCACGATTCTCTTGCGATTCTCACGGCGTAACATCTTTCATATTATACAAAAAAAATTGGGCTAACTTTACTGTTTTTTTTATTTATTTTTTTAATTCATGAAAGTAATTTTTTACAAAAATATTGCATTTGAAAGCCCGCTGCGCAAATACAGTGTGACATAAAATATTGCAACAACCACCATTTTATTCTCTAGGGTCTTTACTAAAAAAAATATACATATAAAATGTTTGGGGGTTCTAAATAATTTTCACGCAAAATAAAAAAAAAAAAAAATTATTTAAACTCGAAACCAACAAATGTCAGAAAAAGGTTTAGTGTTTAAGTGGTTAAACTTTCCTCATTTACACACTGAAGTCTATTCCTTTGACAAATTGTTACAATGTTTCAACTTAAGCTCCACTGCTAAAGAATGTTGCCATACTTGGCAGACTGCCCGTTTTTTTTTTTCTTCCTTTCTTTTGAGGGCTAGAAAGAATCGAGAAATACTTTTGTCAAGATCGCAACATGGAAAAAAATTGCGATAACAATTCTTAACGATTAATCGCGCAGCTCTACAAGGAATGTAAACATCCTCTGTGATAGTAATAGGCACATGGCAGGTCCTCTTTATGGAGAGATCTGGGGGTCTATAAGACCCCCAATCCCTCCTTTGCAAATCACCAAGATCTGCATTTTTAAATAAAAAAATAATAATAAAAATGCCATAAATCTATCCACTATTTTGTAGACGCTATAACTTTTGCGCAAAATGAACAATATACGCTCATTGCGATTTTTTTTTTTAACAAAAATATGTAGAATACACAATATTGTTTTTTTTTTTTTTAAATTGTCGCATTTTTTTTGTTTACAGCACTAAAAAAAAAAAAAAGGACATCAATTTTGTTTGGGTACAACATCATACGACCGCGCAATTGTCATTTAAAGCGACGCAGTGCCGTATCGCAAAAAAAAAAAAAAATGGCCTGGTCATTAAGGGGGAAAAAAATATTCTGGTCTGTAAGTGGTTAAAATACCCTTTGGCTTAACAAAAACAGTATTACTTTGGAATGATACTCTAATAACCCACACATGGTCTTTGATTTGTTTACCGCAATATGTTTACAGAAATATGATTACAGTTCGAATTGGAATTTGATGTAAAATTCAATTCAAATTTCAATTTTCGAGTTTCAGAAATTCAGACGCATTTTATTTCGTTATTTGGAGCATTCTGTAAACTCTGTTTATGCTGTAATTCAGGTATTCGGCTATATCCTAATCTCCAAATTACGAAAAATTAGTCCGAATATTTATTTGGAACGAACTGCACAGGTCTATTTGGGTCTCCCGGTGGGACCGGCGAGCCCAAGAGAGCCACAGTGGCTGCATAAGATGGGGCACAGTGGCAGCATTTGATGGGGCACAGTGGCTGCATAAGATGGGGCACAGTGGCAGCATTTGATGGGGCACAGTGGCTGCATTTGATGGGGCACAGTGGCTGCATTTGATGGGGCACAGTGGCTGCATTTGATGGGGCCGATTAGTTGCTCTGCAGAGCTGCACCAGATTTTGCACTCTCCAGTTTTAGTAACTCAAACCCCAAAATGTTGTACTGACGATCAGGACCCAGAAGACCCGATTTCAGGTCACCTGATCACTGTGGTAGCCTCTGATTGGCTAGCAGTGATCAGTCACTATTAAGCCCACCCCCCACGTTTTCTCTCTCTGTGAATGGAGAAGAGAGCTACAATGTATCTCTCCATCTTTACAGAGAGAAAAAAAATTAAAATTAATTAGATATCACACGGAGTCTGGAGGGCAATAAACCCGTGATGCGCAATTCACAGAGGAGGCCCCCGGTCACACAGCTGCAGCGCTCCTCTGCCTGTAGAATTGGGATCACATTGCGTCCCCACCTGTCTGTTGTCTAAAGCATCAATTAAATTCCCTGTGTATGAATAGAGCGGGTAAATTATTCATGGGGAAGCTTTCTGCTCAGTTTTATGCCCCCCTAATAACCCGACGAGACTCGGCGTGAAATCTGGAACAAGAGTGACACCCAGTGTCCGCAGCTCTCACTGCAACCCCCCCTCCGCGTTCCGGAACTCCAGGAGAGTCTCATCAAATGACATTGATTTTCTCAGTCGGAATTCTGTACAGCGCAGGCGACCGCAGCGCGGGGACACAGAAACACAAATCGGAGGCTACCCACAGACGCAGGACAATGCGCTCCAGTGTTCCCTGGCTGTACTGAAATCCATGGCAGCAAAAAAAAAAAAAAGCACAAAACATTCAAGTCTTTTATCAAAAACAAATACATTTGTTTGCTGATCGACTTTCCTGGTTTTATCGGTCTGTAGTAAAAAAAAAAAAAAAAAAAATGTAAAAAAAAAAAAAAAAAAAAATTGCGACTTTTAGAGAATTAATTTGAAAATTTTATAAAAGTTTGGTGAAAACCAGGATTTTTTTTTTTGTAGATCGAGATACACTATATTGTCAAAAGTATTGGGACACCTGCCTTTACATACACATGAACTTTAATGGCATCCCAGTCTTAGGCTGGATTCACACTTATGGCATTTTTTTGTGCTTTTTGCATTTTGCAGATTTGCACTACAGTCCATTTAACATGGTTTCCTATGGAACACGTTCTGTAGTGCAAATCTGCAAAATGCACAGGTGTGAATATGGCCTTAGTCCATAGGGTTTAATATTGAGTTGACCCGCCCTTTGCAGTAATAACAACTTCAACTCTTCTGGGAAGGCCGTCCACAAGGTTTAGGAGTGTGTCTATGGGACCATTCTTCCACAAGAGCATTTATGAGGTCAGGCACTGATGTTGGACGAGAAGGCCTGGCTCGCAGTCTCCGCTCAAATTCATCCCAAAGGTGTTCAATCGGGTTGAGATCAGGACTGTCAAGTTCCTCCACCACAAACTCGCTCATCCATGTCTTTATGGACCTTGCTTTGTGCACTGGTGCATAGTCATGTTGGAACAGGAAGGGGCCATCCCCAAACTGTTCCCACAAAGTTGGGAGCATGAAAATGTCCAAAATGTCTTGGTATGCTGACGCCTTAAGAGTTCTCTTCACTAGAACCAAGGGGCCAACCCAATCCCTGAAAAAGAAACCCCACTCCATACCCCCCCCCCCCCCCCCCCCCTTCAAATCATTTGGACCAGTGCACAAAGCAAGGTAAAGGCATAATGTGCTAGTATGCATCGCATACTAGCACATTATGAGGCACCTGCAAACGAAGCCCGCGTCGTCCCCGCTGCCTCCGTCTTTGCGCGTCTTCATTCCGGGTCCTTGGACTCCGACTGGCCTGAGCCAATGCGTCTTCTCTCTCGTGCAGCGGCCACCACGGCACTCGCTCCTGAAGTAACGGCACAGGTGGCCGTTCCTTCAGTGCGCATGCACCAATTACATCATAGGCACATTATACAGTAAATATCTCCTAAACGGTGCATGTTTAGGAGATATTTACAATATCTATAGGTAAGACTAGAAAAAGGCTTACCTATAGGTACAAATACTGCAGGGAGGGTTACAACCTCTTTACCATTGACTGTTTTAACCAAACTTTGTGTATGTCATATGCATGAGGAAATCAAATCTCAATAAAATAAAAGTACATATATTAACTGCATGAAAAGTTGGCTGTGTGTCAATATTTCTGAGAAGGGGGTCTATCGCTTTTATCAGAATCCCAATGGGGATCAAGTCTCCAAATAAATAAAAATAAATAAATAAATAAAAATAAAAAATAAACACAAAAAAAATAAAATAAAATAAATAAAACAAAAATAAATAAAAAACAGGGGTTAACCATTGCTTTACTATAGACAAACCCTTTAAGGCTTCCTTATCCTTCAAGTTTCTATTGCGGTCTTGGTTCTCCCGTGACCATTGTCAGAGATAGAAAGTGAAAGGAAATGAAAAAATAAAAATAAATTGTAGAGCAGTTTCTAAATCAAGAAGTACGGGAAAATCTTCCAATGGGGGTGGTGCATATTAATCAATCGACTTCTAACTTGCACTTGTTCCATTAAGCTTTGATCATTAACACACGCCCACACGCCATATTTGCTTATATACCCCTTTGTGCTGGGCATGCTCCCAGTACAGAGAGCGGGGGTCTCACGAGAGCCCTGGGACCCCCGTACTAACGATCAGGACCCAGGTCACCTGATCACCGTGATCAGTCGCTGTAAAGCCCACCCCCATGTTTTCTCTCTGCAGAGAGAGGGAAAAAAAAAAAAAAAGAAGTGTATTAAAAAATAAAATAAAGTGTATTTAAAAATTATATATATATATATATATATATATATATATATATAAATAAAAACACTAAAGAAAAAAAACCTAGATCAATGTTTAGGTCAGTATTTATTTTTGATAGGATTTGAAAAAAAAAAAAAAAAACTAAAAAATTTAATTTGCACTATTTTTTCTGGGCTGTACTATGGATACAAACAACATACACATATGTGGCATCGCTGTGATCATGTACAGCGGGAGAGTTTCTTTTGGGTTGTTCTTTGGTGAAAATGGTAGTAAGAAATATACAGATAAATGTAAAACAATATTCTTATTTTTACTATTTTGTGCCAGTTTTCCTTTGATTGTGTGAGAGAAAGAAAAAAAAAAAAAAAAAAAAAAAAAAAACACACACACACACAACAGGAGATAGACATTACCATTTACTACCACAATTTGTCCTAAAAAAAAAAAATGCAGTATAACCCACCTTGGTGCATATAGTTGTGATGATATGTACAGTTTTACTAACACATGTCAAAATTGTGCTTATGCATTAACATTTGTTTTACCCTTAGGCACAAAGGGGGTTAAAGCTAGTATTCATTGCTGATCCGCCCCATGGATATCCGCTTGCTCAGTGGGGATCACCGGAGCGATCTCCGCTGAGCAGGGAGATGACAGGTCCATCTCTGCACACTGCGCAAAGACAGACCTGTCACAGCGCCGCTCTCCCCTATGGGGGGGATCAGGCGACGGAGCACCGCAGCGTCCATCGTCACCCCATCTGATGACGGATGGAAAAATAGCTTTTTCCTCAGTCACACTTTTTCGGATCGGAGCGGCTAGGATGTCAGCGGGCTTGTCAGCACTGACATCCGACATAGAGGTCTATGGGGCATCCGTTCAGGTCCGCCTGAAAAACTGACAGGCGGACCTGAACGGATCGGTAGTGTGAAAGGGGCCTTACAGTATTCAGTTGGCTACACATACCCTTTAGGCAAGGTTTCTCAACTCCAGTTCTCATGTACCTCCCTCCCAACAGGTCATGTTTTCAGGCCATCCATTATTTTGCACAGGTGATTAGATCAGTTTCACTGCCTTAGTAATTACCATAGGTGTTTCATCTGAGGGAAATCCTGAAAACATGACCTGTTGAGGGTACTTGAGTTGAGAAACATTGCTTTAAGGCAGGGGCCTCAATCTGACGGTCCTCCAGCTGTTGCAAAACTACAAGTCCCATCATGCCTCTGCCTGTGGGAGTCATGCTTGTAAGTATCAGCCTTGCAATGCCTCATGGGGACTTGTAATTTCACAAACAGCTGGAGGGCCGCCTGTTTGAGACCCCCGGTTTAAAAGGGTTATAAAGTCTCATGTTTTTTTTCACCTAATGCATATGCATTAAGGTGAAAAACCTGAGCTGCAGCTGCCCCCCAGATCTCCCACTTTTTACTTACCTGAACCCCATCGTTCCAGCAATAAGAACAAGCTCAGCAGCACCAGCCACCGTCTCGGGTCCTCATTGGATAGATTGATAGCAGCGGGAGCCATTGGCTCCCGCTGCTCTCAATCAAATCCAGTGACACAGGTGTCGGAGGCAGGGCAGAGTCTTGCTGTCTGTGCAGGACTGGGTGCAAGGGTTTTTGACACTAGGCGAAACCTCATTTTGCCACCCCCCTTGGCCTGCCCATGTATACCCCAACTTTTTGCAGCCATACCAGCACCCATCAAATGCAGCCATACCAATGAAGGTTTGCTTGTTTCCATTAATTTGGGAGTCAGGACACAGTCCTCCGCCGCCATTGCGTCTCTAACACCATGTGCGAGCGGAGTAGCGGCTGCTTGAGACTTAGTTGCTTGCCACAGAGAGAAGAGAAGAGAAACAATAGTGGCCGGGCAACCCTTAGATCAGAGAGGCGACTGGTAGATCGCGGTCTGGGCTTGCTGACCCGCCATCCCAAGCTGTATTAAGGAGCAAGATACAGAGCCGAGCTGCGCTATCTGTGTCAATGGACACAGGCAGGGTGGCTCAGGAGAAAGCTTGCAGGTGCGCATCCATAAGTGGCACAGAACAAGAGGAGCTTGTAGCATCGGCAGGGGGATCTGAGAAAAGAAGAAGGATCCGGGGCTGCTCTGTGCAAAACCAAAACAAAGAGCAGGTAAATAAAACATGTTTGTTACCTTAATTAATAAAAATAAATAAAAAAAAATAAAATAAAAAAAAGATACCACCACAGACCAAAATGTTTTCAAACTACTTTATTGCAATGATGTGTGTGGGGGGGGGGGAAAAAAAAAGTATATGCAATGGATTCATGTCCAAATGATACAACAGCACAGATATTTGGATGGGGGGGTGGGGGGGCTCTAACGTCAGTTAAAAGAACTATGCAGCAGGGGCCAAGCTGATACAGCCAGGCTGGTGGGGAGCTGCAAACAAACAATTTCCTGTATAGGAATGTCCCTAGCACAAGGAGGAGCCCTATCTCTACAAGAGAGAAGACAGAGGTTTGGGGGGGGGGGGGGGGAGAGAGAATCTTAAATTCACACCCTAAAAGAAAACAGAACTGGCAGAAACGGGTGTAGAAGGGAACTGGCACAAGGGAATTTTAGAGGGTCATAAAATGGCATAAAAACAGGAAAGAAAACATAATGCATTATTGTGTGGACAAATGGGAAAATAATGGGTGCCACAGTATCCTTACCATATACCGTATCCTTTAACAAATAGAACGATTAAACATGTAACAAAAAAATGACGTAACAGCTGCTGTGTTAGAAGGAAATAGGGCCGGCACCCCAATTTCAGCAGCCAGAGAGCTGCCACATGGGGAGTCCAAACACATCGGTTATAGAAACCACGCATCACCGGGGAAAAGCCGAGTCACTGCACACCAGCATGTCTTGGAGAACAGAGATGAAAACGTTATAATAGAATACCTATGTGAGACACCTCTGATGGAAACGGATTTCATTCTACTGATGGTCTAAAGTCTCGTACTAATTCATAGCAAAAGGATGTGACCAAAGGATATGAAACACGTGCTATTCTATCTATGGACAACCATGGGGCCATTTGATTCCATCACTACCAAGAATTGTAAAAGCCAACTCCACCTCGGGGACCAAAACTGGTGAGCAGACATTTTTTTTTTCCCATCACTACCAAGAAATGTAAAGGCCAACTCCACCTTGGGGACCACCATGGGACCAGGACTGGTATGTGGCCATTTGATTCTATCACTACCAAGAGGAGTAAAGGCCAACTCCACCCTGCGGACCACCATGAGACCAGAACTGGTATGCAGCCATAATATTCTATCACTATTAAGACATGTAAATGCCAACTTCACCTCGAGGACCACCATGGGACCAGAACTGGTATGCAGCCATTTTATTCTATCACTACCAAGGAATGTAAAGGCCAACTCCACCTTGGGGACCACCATGGGACCAGAAACAGTATACAGCTATTTGGTTCTAACACTACCAAGAAGAGTAAATGCCAACTTCCCCTTTCGAGACCACCATGGGACCAGAACTATTATGCAGCCATTATATTATATCACTACCAAGAAATGTAAAAGCAAATTCAACCTTGGCGACCACCATGAGACCAGAACTGGTATGAAGCCATTTTATTTCGATCACTATCAAGAAGAGTAAAGGCCAACTCGACCTTGGGGACCACCACAGTACCAGAACTGGTATGTGGCCATTTTATTCTATCACTACTAAGAAATGTAAATGCCAACTTCACCTTGCAGACCACCATGGGACCAGAACTGGTATGCAGCCATTTTATTCGATCACAACCAGGAAATCTAAAAAGGCCAACTCCACCTTGGGAACCACCACAGCGCCAGAACTGGGATGTGGACATTATATTCTATCACTACCAAGAAATGTAAAGGCCAACTCCACCCTGGGGACCAGAATTGACTCAGAACGATGGCTGCTTCCCTTGGAGTCATAGGCACTATGCTGTGTGATAATAGACCTCTGCTATTGGAACTGATCTATAAAGCATTAGTGCATACTCAATTGCTCCCACGTAAAATCAAACAAAGTTTGCAAATAGAACATGTTTTTTCCTTGCTCCTACAGTCCCCAGCAAGCAGACTGATTTAGTGACGGAAGGGGTATTTTTCCCTTTTCTCCTTTTAAAAAACGGCCACCATACTGGTGGAGAAATTAAGATGAAAACCCCCAGAGAACATGCCTTTAAAAAAAAAAAAAAAAAAAAAAAAAAAAAAAACACACAGGTCAACAATGGCACCCTCTAGATTTGTATTATATCATGCTCCTTTATAGCAACAAATTATGCAGAGCATTCCCATAGCTGTCCCCGCTCACAGATCCCATCTCTTGCAGCGATAGAGGTGGAGGAAGCACAGAGAGGGGGATTTTTGTGGGGGTCCCATGGCACACGGCACAAAGTGGGTCTTCTGCCTCCTCTTAAATTCCTTCACAACACAATGACTTTCTAAGCGAGATTTCCAGATTAGAAAAATGATTGACTGGATGGACAACATAGCTTTTTTTTTTTGTATCATTATCATCGTCAGTTGTTCTTACACTCATGATCATCAACTTTAGCAATCAAAGCTGATCTCCAATTTGAACATTTTAGAAGGCTCCAGATTCCATCCTGTCCCAAGTTTAAATTAGGACTGTTAAAGCAGAGCTCCACCCAAAAGGGTGAGCTCTGCTTGTCTGCCTCTTCCCCTCCCCCCCCCCCATCTCCGCTGTTACATTAGGCACCTTTTGTGGGGGGTGAGGAGTTGCTCCCACTTCTGGCTTAGTTCACCAGCCCCCCCCATCCCCCCCTCCCCAGCCAGAACATTAAAAGCGCAGCACAATTCACACATGCACAGTAGGAAACTGGCTGTGAAGTATTTGAAGCGACTGACTTCATTTTTTTATTGGTGGGTAGGGTGACCGCAACGCCTCTTAAAATATACATTTGCCCTCTAATAACCCCTACTAATGCTTCAAAAGTCATGTGATATCGCCTGCGCCTCCCTCTGGTTACAGGAGTTGAAGCATTGCACTCTGCTCTACATCACTCATCTATGACTACATGTCCCAATTCCCAATGCTCACTGCAATGGTAGATGATGCAGATCGGTTGTTTTGTTTGTACTGGATGGTTTGAACTTTAAAACAGGACTAAACCTTTCTCTGGTTACTTCCCGATTTCTTGCCTAGGCAAATGATGTCATACATCCCAGGAGTCTTCAGGAGGGTTTTTTTTTTTTTTTTTTTTTATCAGCTAAGCACACCCTCCTGCCTGCATGCCTGAGCGAAGGGCAGATTCCAGGAAGCAAATGCTACATGAATCATCTTGCCCTTACTCAAGATGGCCAGAAATGCTATAGGGTTGTTTCTCAAAGTTAGTTCTCAGGATAAGAAAGCATGGAGACATGGATGGATGGGGGGGAAGTTTGCTTTGAACATTAAACATGAATGAAATAGTGTTTGTGGTGCTCAGAAAGATCAAATTTAAGAAAGAGAGACATCCCAGTTAGTAAAATGTGAAGTTGGAGTTCAGCTTTAATTGCATCATTGAATTCCTTTTATTAAAGAGCCTGCATGTTCTTCATAGGAACCAGAAATCTCATATATAAAAAAACACCTTTCCATACTAACACTGGAGGAACCAAATTCTATCTATTCCCAGGCATGGGGCCCAGAATATTACAAAGCAGATTAGCAAATAAAAAAAAGAATTATTGAAATAATTTTTTTATTATTTATGAAATACATAAGAATTATAAAAATTCTTAATTATTATTTAATAATTATAATTTATATAATACATAATTAAGAATTATATAATTCTTATTATGGAAATAATTCCCCTATTCTGATGAATGAGGCCCAGCAAATTTTATAGCCCAAAGACTGAATGGACAGTAAGGAACTCCATGGCATTCATCAAGACTTCCCGGTAACTATGGGGATTTGGCTATCCTAGGCACTGCCAGCAGAAGGAGAACCCTACCAGGTACCACAAACATAAAAAAAAAAAAAGAACATGTTAAGAAGGGGAGGGTGAGGGGGCCACAAGTGTCTATAGAATAGTAGAGGACTACAATCCGGGCTCCAGCTTCGGAAAGCTAACTGCAATAATACTGCATGCCGTCCACCCGTCTCCTCTTCTTGGAGCGCAGATCCTCAAAGAACTTCTGAATGTCTTCACTCTGTACAACCTGGGAAGAAAAATAAGAATTCCACTAAGCAACAACAACAACTGATCTGAACCACTCCAAGGTAAAAACTATTTTTAATAATATAATCTTTAAAGGAAAAATGCTAATCTAAGGAACCTTTTTCTCTCTACAGTCCTCAACTCCTTCAATACTGGGCACTTTTACCCCCTTTAGAGCCCAGTG